>NC_081353.1:55865269-55910854 GCF_029784015.1 Lycium ferocissimum | reverse complement strand
TATATAAAATTCCCGTGGGCTTAAGAGGTTGGGTGGGGTAAATGAATTTGCCATCTATTATACTCTATCAATATATGATATATACCGGGTTGGTATCACAAATGACTAAGTGTTTTTCTTGAAGGAATGAACTGCCAGTCCTCTGTGATATCCTGTCAGTACATAACATACCATTATAGGTATCATAGAGTCTTAGTAGTATTTTTTGAAGGAAAGAACAAATCTTCTATGATATCTTTGTCAGTATGTAATATATACCATGTGGGTATTATAATATATCTATGAGATACTTACCGTTACTAATTTGGTATACTATATGCTAGAATAAGTTATTTTTTAGATATAGGAAAAGAAAAGATGTACTATATCGAGTTATCCTTTTTATTGATATGAAAAAAAAGAAGAAAATAAAAAATAAAATAAAGAAGCCAAAAGGTGTGTAGAATTAGATTACATTAACAACAACAATATACCCCGAGGTAGTCCACAATTGGCTTTGGGAGGGTATGTTGGAATCTTATCCCCTATCGTAGGGGTAGAGAGGTTGTTTCCGATAGACTCTTTAGGCCTTAGCTACAATAAAAGCAAATGAAAGCAGTTCAAAAAAAAAAAAAAGTAACGACAATGAGAAAAAAACATGTCAAAGCATTCTAAAAATGAGCAATAGCTATAACAGAATAGTACGAAAGTCAAAATACATGAAGTAGAAGATAATAATAGAAGTCGAAGGACAAGAAAACTAAAACTATAGTACTACCACTACTAATATGAGAGGCGGGAAACACTCAACTACCTACTAGTCTTCTACATTAATCCGTGTCCTCCACAACCTCCTCTCTAAGGTCATGTCCTCAATAAGCTAAAACTATGTCATGTCTTGCCTAATCACATCTCCCAATACTTGTTCGGCCTTTCTCTACCTCTCCTAAAACCATCCATTGACAAACTCTCACCTCCGCACCGGGCATCCATGCCCTTCTCTTCACATGCTCGAACCATCTCAACCTCACTTAACGCATCTTGTCCTCCACCGTGGCCACTCCCACCTTGTCCCGGATATCGTAATTTCTAATATTATCTTTACAAGTCTGCCCACACATTCAACACAACATCCTCATTTCCGCAACTTTCATCTCTGAACATGAGAGTTCTTGCATGGCTAACGCTCCAACCTATACGACATAGTTGGTCCAACCACCCATTCGCGTAGAATTTGCCTTTTAAATTTTGATGGCACTTTCTTATTGCACGAGACCTCGGATGCGAGCCACCATTTCATCCACCACACTTTAATAAGATGTGACAAGATCGTCAATCTCCTCATTCCTTGGATAATGGACCCAAGATACTATCTCTTTTTTGGATGACCCGTGTGTCCGGCCCTCACTTCCACGCCGGCCTGTATCTCATTATTGAAATTACGCTCGGTACTCTATCTTGGTCTTACTCAACTTTGAACCATTTGGACTCCAAAGTGCTGTTTCCAAACCTCCAGCAAGCGTCCCGGCTTTCACGCCATGAGTCTCGTCAATCAGAACTATGTCATCTGCCAAAATAACATATACCATGACACCTCGCATGAATTGTGTAGAATTAGATTATGAAAAAAATAGAAAATAAAAAATAACAGCAACAATAACATACCCAGTTAAATCCCACAATGTGGGGTCTAGGGAGGGTAGAGTGTACGCAGACCTTACTTTTACCTTGGAAGATAGAGAGGTTGTTTCTGAAAGACTCTCGGCTCGAAAACTTGACAAAAAGGTTAGAATAGAGAATAAAAAAATGAAAGAAAATAAAATTAAAAAAGGAGAAAAAAAAGAAAAAAATTGATTTATAAAAATATATTTTCTATTAATTTAGATTTTAATAAATAAGCTAGTGATTTTAGTATTTTTTTTTAAATTATTTTTTGTTGTAGTCTAGTTATTTATTCTATATTTTTATTAGGCTAAAAATAGTTAGCTACTCTATTTATTTTATTTTTATTCTTAATTTTAAAAAGTAGAACAAAAAGACAAAAAGCCAAAATTAACAAAAGTTAAAGTAAAAAAAAAAAATTTAAAAAGAAAAGGACAAAAAGCAACAAAGTACTGCGAAAGGAAAAAGCAACAAAGTACTGCAGCAATAACATCATAATGATGTCAGCCCAAAATAGAGAATAAGAAATGGGCGCGAAGGGATAAATATTTTGGATGACATCAAAATAAAGAGGTATGGGTGTAAGTTTATCTTCAGTGACAACCATTCACTTTTTCCTTATTATTATTGGTATTTTATGATATTATCAATACGAAAAATCCTTTAGGCTGATTTATTTTTAGAATAACCCCTATTTTTATACACCACAACTTTTGTATAACCTTTTATATTTTTCGAAAACATGTTTGAACCCTTCAAAGCTCATCCCAACCATACCAACGACTTACAAATAGTAGTATTAACTAGGGGTGTATATGGATCGGGTTGGTTCGAATTTTTTAAACACTAAACTAAATCAATTGCGTCAGATTTTTAAATTTATATACCAAATCAAACTAATAAAATTCGGGTTTTTTTAACCTCGGGTTTTCTTAGATTTTTAGGGTTTTTTTCCGGAATAGTCTTGATACAAAACATATAACTTTTACTTCAAATATTTCTTTAGTCCTATTAAGATACAACTATATAATTAAGGTGTTTCTTAAAAATAACAAAAAATGTTAGAAGAGTGATGATATTGTATTAAAATATTCAACAAAAGCTAATAAAATCGGTTAAAATAAATATTGCTAATTAACAAGCCATAAAGAAAATGACCATAATCTAAAAATACTAAGTCATGCTAAAATAAGTACGACTAATAAGTATTAATTGCATGACAAAGAAAAAAAACTTAAGTTATGTATTTTCACTCTCTAAATCAATTATGCAAAACTAAAGAATAGATATCCAACATTATTGTCATTCTTAGTGGTAAATTGAATTTCTTTTGTTAGCATTAGTGTTGAGTTGGTTTTGGTTTGGACTTTAATTGAGTTACCAACATTCATAGGATACAGAAAACTTATTGATGACATTCAAAATTCTAAATTCAAGCTTGAATAATATGATTATAGGTAAAAAAAACTACGAAAAAAAATTAAGAAATATTTACAAATTACATTACAAATAAATATTTTTATGTATAAAATATTTTAAAAATTGAATACATGTAATGTCGGGTTAGTTTGGCTCGGTTTGACTTTTTTTTAGTTAAAACCAAACCAAACCAATTATGGTCGGTTTTTTTTTTCAACACCAAACCAAGTCAAACCAAACCACTAATCGGGTTTTTTCTCGATTTGACTCGATTTATCAATTTGGTGCGGTTTGTTGGTTTACTTTATACACCCCTAACTGTACGTATTAACCTATAAACTTGCTTAAAAAAATAACTTGGAAGGTAAATATTTAAAACAAGTGTCAGATTGCTGTAATATAAAAATTTGATTTTTAAAATAAAGTAAAAGATAAAATAAGAGACAAAGTAAAACGGGTGGAGTAATTGATACTGCTCGAGTTACTTTCCTTTAACCCATTTCAGGAGACACCTCAACATCAAACCCATATTTTGAGCACTTTCTTTCAAATTTTTGCACGGAATCCCTTTATGCGGACCGGTCTTTAATTTTTGCTCTTTCATATTTGTAGTTTTTAATATTTGCGACTGCCGCTTATTGAAAGAAAATATCCAGATATGCTTCGCTCGGTAAAAGTTCTGTAATATTTTTATCTTCAGAAACTGAACTTTGGCCTCACTCGGTACTAGTTCTGTAGAAATTAAGTTATCTTTGCATAAGTTGTGTAGTATTTTTCATAAGCATAATACATAAATATGCCCTTAAACTTAGCCTCAGCTGACAAGTATGCCCTCCAACTTTGGGTGTGCACAAGTAGGCACCTCAGCTTGTATAAAATTGAACAAGTAACACAATTGATGACCTGACACATAAATATTGGAGGGCCACGTCAATGCCACATCAATGCCATATCAGTATTTGTGTTTACTTGTTCAACTTTATATAAGTCGAGGTGTCTACTTGTGCACATCCAAAGTTTGCCGCATACATGCCAGCTGAAGCCAAGTTTAAAGGCCTATTTATGTATTATGCCCTTTTCATATTATGTTGAAAAATTTAATTTATACCGCGCCAAAAGTACTAAAGGGTAAAAATTAAAGACCACAAATTGGAGGGTCAAAAATTTAAGACCACCCCAAAATTAGGGCATTTGTGAGAATAACCCAGTTTATTTTAAGGGTCTTTGACATATATATACATCTTAAGGAAAAATATTTACGAAACGTGACGATAGTTTTATATTTACAAAACATAACATTACAAATCCTATACAAAACATGCTTTATATTTAAAAAAAAATTAAATTAAATTATTTTTTATTTTTTAAAAATCATTTTTTAAAAAAATTTTTTTTTAAATTTATTTTTATTTTTTTTTTAAAATTAATATTTTTTTTTTTTGCTCAAAACTTATGTATGAAAGTTGTATGAAATGTGTATATCTCGCTCAAGACTTAAAAAGTTTGCTCAAAATTTAGTATATGAAAAATGTATGAAATGTGTATATCTCGCTCAAGGCTTAAAAATCCGCTCAAAATTGTATATAAAAACAATATGAAATTTGTATCTTGCTCATGTCTTAAAATTTCGCTCACATTTTCATGTATATATATATATATATATATATATATATATATAATTTTGTATATGAAAATTATATTAAAAATTTTGCTCACACATACACATTTCATACAACTTTCATACATGAAATATGAGGTAATTTTTTAAGCCATTGAGCAAAAAAAAAATTAATATTTAAAAATATATATATAAAATTATTTTTTTAAAAAATAAAAATATTTTTTTTAAAAATATTTTTTTATAAAAAATATATATATTTTCTGAAAAAAAATAAAAAAACGAAAATATATGAAAATCCGTCATGTTTTGTAATATATCGTTATGTTTTGTAAATAAGGAAAACTATCGTTACGTTTCGTAAATATTTCTCCTTCACGTGATATACGTAGTTTCACCTTATTTAATTCATTTCGGGAAAAAGGAGCCCATACATGCACCAATTCGATGTGACTTTGACCACAGAATCCCCATATATATATATATATATATATATATATATATATATATATATATATATATATATTATGTGCATATATTATAATAACATAAGAACGAACCATTGCCGGTTCTGCCTTGTACTACCATAAATTAAAATCCCTTATCCATCCTTAAACATGGAGAGAACTCTCTACTTCTATGCTAAACTTCTGTTGTTACATTCTTTAATGGCTTCCTTAACTGCATTAGCCGCCGCCACCACCAACACCACCACAGATCATTCTGTCCTTCTCGCATTGAAATCCCATATTATAACTACTGCTGAACATTATAACATGTTGTCACATAACTGGTCAAGTGATACATCAATTTGCCACTGGGCAGGAGTGACCTGTAGTAGTAGCCAAAGAGTGACTGGATTAAACATTTCTAACATGGGTATTACTGGAACAGTTCCTCCACAACTAGGAAATCTTACTTTCCTTGTTTCTTTGGACTTGCAAGGCAATAAATTTGGAGGAGAATTCCCTACATGGTTTCATTTGTTCCCACAACTGAAATACTTGTCTCTTGGAAATAACAACTTGAATGGAACTATTCCTGGTTCTCTGTTTAGGTCAAAGATGTTACATACTTTAATTCTATCCAATAATTCTCTTCAAGGTCCAGTTCCAAGAGAGTGTGGGAATGCGACGTTACTTCAGACATTAAATCTTGGACATAACAAGTTGATAGGTATGTTGATTCTATCTCACAGAAGAACGTACGCCCCTCCCTAAACTATATTTACTCTTTTGTCCTAATTTATATGACACTTTTTTTTTTTAATCAATCTAAAAAGGAATAACATATTTTTATATTTAGTAACAATTCAACTCTAAAATTTTCATTTAACCTTAATGAAGTGATTTCTAACCACAAATATTTTTTTAGCTTGTTTTAGATTACAAAATTCAAAAGCCTTCTTCTTTTTTAAAATTTCATGCTCAGCCAAACAACCTCATATTAATTGGGATGGAGGAAGTAATGTGTGGACATTCTGTTTTATCTAACCGGAAAATTGAAAGAGTAAAATAAAGAGCTAACAATAATAAATTGAAGAGGAGGATTTACTAAGGCGGAAAAATTTGAGCTAAATATAGTGTAATATATGTTCACAAAAGTTAATATATGTACATAAACACATAAAATTTAAAATAGAATGTTTGGTACGGTACATTTCTGGCACTGGCACTACAAAGATAGAATGTTTGCTACGGATTTGGCGGAACTCAGTAGTTATGATTTAAATCCAATTTTTGACTCAAAAATTCATCGTATATGAGTAGATTATTAATGCAGAATTTAGCAACTTAAAAAGATTAGAATCTAGAATTCATTAACTTCAAAATCCCAATCCCGCTTGTTAATTTTCCAGATGTAGTCAGATAATTCTCACAAAAAAGCCTAAATATACAGAACCAATACTTGTACTCTAGTTGTTTTCATTATATTCTCCGGATTTAATCAATTTCCAGATGTAACCGACTTTTTCACACAAAGTTCTAAATTTATCCTACTAGTACTTCTCCAACTAGTTTTCGAAACTGAAAAATAATACTCCCTTAATTTCAAATTAATTGTCATGTTTCGCTTCTCAAAAGTCAATTTAACTAATTTTTAAAGCTAAATTAATGTGATTAGACCAATTCAATAGTATATTAAAAAAAAAAAATTAAATATTCAAAAACTATACAAAAAGTATTACAAGTTGTAGTTTTTCTCATATCAATTTAGTGAAAAAAATACATGTTAAAGTATTGGTCAAAATTCACATAGTTTGACTCTTGAAAAATGAAACATGACAACTAATTTGGAACGGAGGGAGTAGCAGGCAGGAAACAAAACTTTGGCTAACTATTACTCCTTCCGTCCCAATTTATATGACACACTTTTCTTTTTAGTCAATCCAAAAAAGAATGACACATTTCTTAATTTTGTGATAATTTAACTTTAAACTTTACTCCCTCCGTCCAGTTTACTTGTCACATATTGAATTGTAAGCCTATTAAAGAGCCAAAAATAGAATGAAAAATTTACCATATTACCCCTAATTATTGTAAATTACCTAATGATTGAAATCAATTAAAGTTTATAAAAAAGAATGTGCAGCCAAATAATTAAGTAATGGGTTTCAACAATTCACATATTGCCCCATGAAAAGTTACTTTGGAGCCAAAATTTTCATATTAAGCCAAGTTTGACTAGTATAATCCCAAAGTGTTGGAAACAAGAACTGAAAATTTTGACTTATTAATAAAATAGAAAAAAAGTGGTAAATTATCTCTTGGTTTTCTAAAGTGAACAAGTAAAATTGGACAACTAACTTTAGTATAGTGGATAAGCAAAACTTGACGGAGGGAGTATCTTTTACGCTTAACAAGATCATTTATAACCATACAAATTATCTTTGGCTTGTTTTAGACAATAAAATTCAAAAGTATTCCTTTATTTAAATTTCGTGTCCAGTCAAAATACATTACATAAATTGGAGGGAGGGAGTATGTGTTTAGTTTTGTAGTTATCTAATCAATCTGCATTTTATAATTTTGCAGGTGTGATTCCAGATGAGATTGGTAATCTTCATAACCTAAAAATGCTAGTCATGACAAGTAATGACTTGGAAGGCTCTATACCATTGAATGTATTCAACATTTCCTCATTGGAAGTTATTGATTTATCAAACAATAGCCTTTCAGGGACTCTCCCTGAAAGCCTTTGCTTTAATCTTCAAACACTTGGAGAGCTCTCCCTATATACAAACAATTTACATGGCCATCTACCCATCAGTTTATCGGGATGTTCAGCACTTCAAACTTTATTACTTTTTGAAAATGAATTTAACGGATCCATACCCAGAGAAATAGGAAATCTTACTCTTCTCAAAACTCTGGGTCTCATGGGCAATAATTTGACAGGTATGCTATTGTACTGTTATAAATTTTTGAATTTTGTGATGGTGTTTGACTGGGCCCGGAGCTTAAAATGAAAGAAAGACTTTGGGCAATTCGCAGGAATGCCCCTCATTCACGGTGGTCTTTTATTTTTGCCCCTCAAATTGTTGGTCTTTAAATTTTTCCCTTCGCGTAGAAATTATGAGGTGCTGGGTTCGAACCCCGGCTCCGGTATAAAAATAAAAAATAATTTCGCTAGGCAAAGCTTGGAGAAAGTTATGTCGGATCCGGCATAAGCGCTTTAAGGCATAACTTTTATGCCATAATTTCGCAAGGTAAGGCTTGGGGAAAGTTATGACGGACCCGACATAAGCGCCTTAAGGCATAACTAAAGTTATTTCGGATTCGGCAAAAATTTTATGCCTTAAGACATTTTATAAGGCAGACTTTTATGCTTTAAGGCAACCTCTGCCGGAGACAGCATAAGTTGTCTTAAGGCATAACTAAAGTTATGCCGGATCCAGCATAGATTTCCTTTATAAAATAAACTTTTAGTTATGCCTTAAGGCAACATATGTCGGATCCGGAATAATTTTAGTTATGCCTTAAGGCAACTTATGCCGCATAAGACAGACTTTTCTCAAAGCCTTGCCTTGCAAAATTATTTTTATTTTTATGCCTGAGCGGGGTTCGAACCCAGAATCTCAGTATTTTTGGCCACCTTTTCAAGCGAAGGGCAAAACTTAAAGACCACCAATTTGAGGGGAAAAAAATTAAAGACCACCCCAAAAGAAGGACCACCCGTGCAAAAAAATTAAAGACTTTTGAGCCTTGTAGTCTAAAATAAGTCAAAATATTTGTGTGGTTATAAATCATCTAAGGGTAACACTGAAGGAGCCACTTATGCTAAGTAGTGTCAAATCCGATCCGTGCACCCGGGATTAGTCGGGGCTCAAAGAAAATTACACCGTTTAATCAAAAAAAAAAAAAAATTTTAGTTTTATGTATATATATTGTTTGTTGACTCTCCTTATTTTCTACATGTGTCCATTTCTTTTTTATATTTTGACATCTCTTAGTAAAATTTCTAGTTCCGCCATTGAAAAATAAAATTTTATGTATATAAAGTTAATTTGTTACTAACCATAAAAATGTGTCATTGTTTCTAGCCATTGAAAAATAAAAAATGTTAAAAGACTAACCATAAAAATGTGTCACCGACTAAAATAAAGCCACATAGGAAAAGTATTTTTTTTTTTTTTTTTTTTTTTTGGTCTTTCGGATTCACTTCGGAGAAAATAATTTTCCTGTGGAAACGTCATCTTTGTTTCTTATGATTTCCGGTAAATGTTTTAATTTGATTTCCAGAAACCAAATTCTGTCATCTAATGCAATCTGACGTTTCCTTTTCCTTTCAAAGGTTTTTTACGGGTATAGTAAAAATTACCAAAGGAATACGTCAAAGAAAAAAGCTTTTGCATTTCAATGGGATTTATACAAATTCGTCAATCTAAAAGATAATTAAAGAAAAGAACTCGTCATAAAAGCATTAGTTGGATTGAAACAACTTGTGAAAAAATTTCAATAAATCCAACAGGAAAAAAGTATTCTAGTCTAATTCTTAAAAGATGGAAAAGAAAGACATCCATATTACTGTAATAATGATAGCAATATCCCTTGAATTAATATTTGTAGCTTTTTCTTTTTTGTTAATTATTATTTAACGTGGCAGGTGAAATACCAGTGGAAATCAAGAACCTGGACAAATTAGAGTGGTTTGTTTCAAGGGATAACAAGTTAACCGGTCCAATTCCTTCAGGAATTTTCAATAATTCATTTCTAAGAGTGATCGATCTTACTGGAAACCACCTCACTGGCAATCTTCCATCAACCATATGATATGGATTGCCCAATATTCAGACAATTTATGTTGGCCAAAACAATATGGATGGAGTTATACCTAGTTCCATCTCAAATTGTTCCAGACTTACTTATTTAGGTATTCAACAAAATGAGTTTCGAGGTATAGTTCCAGACTCTCTTGGTAATTTAAGATCATTGGAATGTCTCGGCCTAACCGCAAACAATCTCCAAGCTGATTCATCGTTGAGATTCATCACGTCCTTGACAAATTGTAGAAACTTAAGAGACTTGTGGATAAGCCAGAATCCGTTAAACGGAATTCTTCCATCTTCTATTGGAAATCTTTCCACCACTCTAAGAGATTTCCAGGCTTCTAACTGCAAACTGAAGGGAAGAATTCCAAAAGAAATTGGAAACTTGAGCCAATTAATGAAGTTGGAATTGTGGGGCAATGACTTGAATGGTTTCATTCCATCAACAATAAGAGGGTTGGAGCAACTTCAGGGATTATATTTACAGCGAAATAAGATTGAAGGATCCATTCCAGAAGGTCTTTGTCAAATGCAAAACTTGATGGATTTGTACTTGGGCCAAAATTATCTTAGGGGGCCAATTCCAGAGTGCCTTGGGAGTGTTACTTCATTGAGGAATATCTTTGTAGGTTTTAATAGATTAACATCAACAATACCTACAAATGTTTGGAACCTCAAAGACCTCTTACGGCTTGATGTGTCATCAAATCACTTGAACGGGTCGTTGCCCCTGGAGATGGGGAACCTACAAGCTATAACACTTTTGGACCTGTCGAACAATGATCTCATGGGAGAAATCCCTAAATCTGCAGGAGGATTGCTGGCCTTAACCAATCTTTCCTTAGCAAATAATAAATTTGAAGGACCGATTCCTGAACCAATGGGTAGAATGTTGAGCTTGGTACTGCTAGATCTTTCTCATAACAGGCTCTCCAAGGAAATCCCCAAAAGCTTTGAGACACTCAAGTACCTCAAGGATTTCAATGTGTCTTTCAATGAGTTAAGTGGAGAAATCCCAACTAGTGGCCCATTCAGAAACTTCACGGGTTAATCCTTCTTGTTTAATGCCGCACTATGCGGTGATCCTAAGTTCAACGTTACGTCTTGTACGACCAGAGGAGAAAAAAGGAAAAGAATTATTGTAGCAGTATGTGCATCAACGGGAATGGCATTGATGGTTATTCTGCTGGTCCTAGCATATTTGCTAGTTAAATTGAGAGATAAAAATAACCTTCCACGCCAAGAAAATATACAATTAGAGATATATGCAGAAGATTATCGTACTTTGAACTTGCACAAGCTACTGGTGGATTTAGCCAATGCAATTTGATCGGGTCTGGGAGTTACAGTTCTGTATACAAAGGAGTTCTTGCCAACGGAATGGTTTTAGCTGTTAAAGTTTTCAAATTGCAGTTAGAAGGCACTTTCAGTAGCTTCTACACAGAATGTGAAGTACTACGTAGCCTCAGACATCGAAATCTCACCAAAGTCATCACTAGTTGTTCTAACCCTGATTTTAAGGCATTGGTGCTTGAATACATGTCCAATGGGAGCCTTGAAGAATGGTTGCATTCAAATGACAATTTCTTAAATGACATTCAGAGATTGGATATTATGATAGATGTAGCGAATGCGTTAGAGTACCTCCATCATGGCTACTCCACTCCCGTGGTCCACTGTGATATTAAACCTAGTAACATCTTACTAGATGAGGATATGACTGCCCATGTGACTGACTTTGGAGTGTCAAAATTACTAAGCGAAGGAGAGAGCATTTCTCATACAAAGACCCTGGCAACTTCATTGCACCAGGTAATGGTTTTATTTTTCGTTTCTGCAGTTTGACCAAAAAAAAAAAAAAAAAAAAAAAAAACGAAGCTAGTTCTAGAACTTTTATTACAGGAGCATTTTGAAATCTTATTTGGAATTGAGGCAGAGTTAATATTATTGTTTTGCATTTTGGAATCTTATTTCTATAGAGTATGGACTGCAAGGAGTGGTATCAACGAAATCTGATGTTTATAGCTTTGGAATATTGTTGATGGAAACTTTTACAAGAAGAAGGCCAAGCAGCGACATGTTTTCTGGAGACTCGACTCTAAAGTACTGGATAAGTGGTTCAATGCCCAGTGACCTAATTAAGGTCATTGATCCTGACTTGCTAAGCGAAGACGAAAAACATCTCATGGAGAAGCTAAAAGTGTTTTCATCTATCATGGAATTGGCTCTGCATTGTTGTGCAGAATCACCCGGTGAGAGAATCAACATGACAGATGCTCGTGTGACTCTTGAAAAAGTCAAACTTCAGTTTATGCAAGTTGGACAAGGGCCTACTGAATGAACACAAGATGCATTCTAGTTTGATCTGTTGCCTTTTAGATTAATGACTATTCTACTATTACCCCCTTCAATTATAACATCAAATGCTCATAGCTTAGTGGTATTAGTGAGAGTCTTCACCACAATATGTGTGGCTTCTTGTCGATCCCTTTCCCCTCTCCTTTGTCTATCTTCCTGCTTAATTAAAAGAGTGTTCAAAAGAAAAAGCATTAGTACAGAAATCATTAGAAATAACCTAAGTATTAGCAACATGATTAAACTGTCGCCCTGTCGCACGATCTAGAATGAAGATTAGGAGACTTTTCTTAAATGTCCTAGAGCCCGTTTGGATTGGCTTATAAGTTGGTCAAACCAGCTTATAAGCCATTTTTAAACTTATTTGGGTGTTTGCTAAAATAGAAAACAGCTTAAATTAAGTTAAAAAGTGCTTAAAATAAGCCAAAATCAAGAAGTTGCTCAACCTCAACTTTTTTCTTTTAAAAATTATTTTAGTTTGACCAATAACTTTACCCTTTTATCCCTTATATTTTATGTAATTCCAATACTACCCTTACTTCTAAAAATCCTTTAAGCACTTTTATCCAAACACGTAACTGCTTATTTATAAAATAACTTTCAACACTTAAAAAGTACTTTAAGCACTTATGCTTAAAAGTCACTTTTTTCCAGCTTATCCAAATGGGTTCCTAGTCCGTCATTTATAGATGTGGACCCCTGATCACCGATAACTGAGACTCTATTAACACGACTTCATAGACCGCTAGGGCTTTTTAAATTTGTTGCTTTGATACCAAATTTGTTACAAATCGATTTTCGATTGAGTCATAATCGGCACTCGGAGCGGGGCGGGGCTACCCTTGGCTGAGGGGTGTCAAGCGACACCCCTCCGTTGGAAAATTACATTGTATATATAGATAGGTCAAATTTCTGTTTTGTAAGTATATATACTAGTATTGACAAGTCTTGACACAAACTGATGGTTCAACGCAACAGTTAAGGGGTTGCAAAAATTCTCTAAGGTCGCGAGTTTGATCCTAGCTTGCGACATACTCCTTCCGTTTCAATTTAAGCGATCGGAGTACGAGGGTCAAACTTTGTAACTTTGACTGTAAATTTTGACATAGATTTATCAAGTTTGTAAAAATAAAATTTATATATTTAGAAACTACATAAAAAGTACTTTAAGTCATGGTAATTATAATTCAAATAATTTAGAAAAATGTAAGAAAAACATGGGCAAAGAGCCACCTCGTACACTCCTCAAATAGTAGGTTTACATAAATTGAACAGAGAGAGTACTTATAATTTTTTGACACCCCTTAATGAAAATTTTGGCTCCGCCACTACTCACTCCGCCACTGCTCAAAGCCTTAACCTGACCGAGCATACCTTCTGGACTATACTTTACTATTCTAGTTCGGTTAATAACGAACACAAAGCTGTTCAAACAAGATAGCTTTCTTTACTTTCTAAAAAATCCATTCGAGACAAAGTTTAAATATTTTAAACTTCTCACTACAAGAAGTCGCATGGGAGGAAAGTTTCAGCTTGGCACAATATTCTGGAAAAAATAATCTTAGACATATAGGAAATAAAGTTCATGGAACACTCGACTAATTCTTTCTGAAGGACTAACATAAAAGCATTTAAGCATGTTTTTGTACTTTCATGGATAATATGAGTTCGCTTACTCCAATAAAAACTCAAATTAACGTTATAAACAATTTAAGTAACAGATTTTTGATGACACATTCCCTGTGAGAAGAAAACTTCAGTAAAAGAATTGCCTCAACTCACCTCGATTTCTTCCTTTATATATAAGCTGCTCCAATCTGAGCTATTCGTTTCACCAATCGATTTCTACATTAGCCAATCCAATGATTAGTTTCAAAGTTTCATTCTTTCTCAACTTAGAACCTAGCTTGACTCTTCCTAACTTCTAGTCTTCATAGTTATTTTAGGTTTTCATGGTGATTTTTGTGATCAATGAATACCCTCAATAATCTCTACTAAGAATCGTAATAGGAAGCATGCATGTCGCGAAATTTATAAACTAAAAGAAGCAGGCTCTTGAAGATTGTGATTGTGGCAGCTGTGATACATGTTAGTCATCACAGCTAGTTTCCACAAAAGGAAGGCAGGCTCTTGAAGATAGTGACTGTGTCAGCTGTGATGCATTTCAGTCATCACGACTAGTTTCCACAAAAGGAAGGCAGGCTCTTGAAGATAGTGACTGTGTCAGCTGTGATGCATCACGACTAGTTTCCATGAAGAAAGTGAATGTGTCAATTTTCTGCAAGTTTTGGGGCAAATATTCAAATGACTAGACCTATCTGTCGCTTGTACTCCCTCCGTTTCAATTTATGTGAACCTTTTCGGAGTATGAGGGTCAAACTTTATAATTTTGACCGTAAATTTTGATATAAATTTTTCAAGTTTGTAAAAATAAAATTATATATTCAGAAACTACATAAAAAGTATAATAAGTCATGATAATCTATAATTTAAATAATTTAGAAAAAATGTAACGAAAACGTGGTCAAAGAACCACCTCGAAGACTCCTTAAATAGTAATAGATTCACATAAATTGAAAGAGAGAAAATATTTATAATATTCTCCTCAAAAGTTGGGTCTTTTTGAATGGCTATAGCCTTCTGATATTAATAAATTAGGCAGAAGATGACATCATATTATCCTAATAATAGTATGAAAGTTCAATTCTTTCCTTCCGTGACGGCGAAATGGTCCATTTGATTTTTACTAATCAAATGCTAGAAAACAACACAGTCATCACTAGTATAGTGCCGTTGTCCACAGGGTGTTTCTATCAAATGAATTTTCCATCCCTTTTTCTCCATAGGCTGCGAATATTCAAAAACGTGCTAGCCAATTTCCACACATACAAACAGCACATTACGTGTGATTTGGGTTTCAAGTCTAAATCATATTTTTTATATGGGAAAACTACGTATATATACATGTTAAGGAGAGATATTTACGAAACGTAACGATAACTTTCCTTATTTACAAAACATAACGATATATTGTGTGGATTTTCATATATTTTTCGTTTTTTTATTTTTTTCAGAATATATATATATTTTTTATAAAAAAAATATTTTTTTAAAAAAATATTTTTATTTTAAAAAAAAATAATTTTTATATATATTTTTTTAAATATTAATTTTTTTTTTTTGCTCAATGGCTTAAAAAATTACCTCATATTTACTGTGTATAAAAGTTGTGTGAAATGTGTATGTGTGAGCAAAATTTTTAATATAATTTTCATATACAAAATTTTGAGCGAAAACTTTAAGCCTTGAATATTGTATGAAAATTGTTACAATGTTGTTGTAGTTGTATTAATTTTACGAAATCTAACATGAACTTTATACATGAAAATGTGAGCGAAATTTTAAGACATGAGCAAGATACAAATTTCATATTGTTTTCATACACACAATTTTGAGCGGATTTTTTTCGAAATATACACATGTCATACACTAAATTTTGAGCAAACTTTTTAAGTCTTGAGCGAGATATACACATTTCATACAACTTTCATACATAAGTTTTTGAGCAAAAAAAAAAAAAAATATTAATTTTTTTTTAAAAAATAAATAAATTTAAAAAAAATATTTTTTTTAAAAAAATAAAAAAATATTTTTTTAAAAAAATGATTTTAAAAAAATAAAAAATAATTTAAAAATATTTTTTTTTAAATATAAAGCATGTTTTGTATAGGATTTGTAATGTTATGTTTTGTAAATATAAAACTATCGTCGCGTTTCGTAAATATTTATCCTTAAGATGTATATATATGTCAAAGACCCATTATATAGGTGACCAAAGGCAGGCATGTGTGGACATACACAAGATGGCCTATTGTCTCTTCCTACTTTCTCAATAATGGACACTAGTCTCTCCCTACTTTTTCTATTGTCTCTTTGCTCTACTATACACAAGATTTCCAATACAACAGATACAATAACTATAAATAATAATACATAAACAAGCCCTCAAATTTGGCTTCATCTGACAAGTATGTCCTGAAAGTGCGAGGGGGGGGGGGGGGGGGGAATTGTAACTTTTTCGTTCAGACAGTTGACTAACTGAAAACACTAGTCGACTATAATGTAATGCAGTAATGAAGGTGCAGAATATAAATGGCACAGATATTTTATACTGGTTCAGATTCAATGTGAATCCTAGTCTAATCCCCTTGGGTTGCAAGGGTGTTCTCTAATTGCTCTTTGTAAATGTTTTGGTACAATGTTTTGTTTAAATGAAGCTCCTACGTCTACACTCAAACACTCGTAATCTTTTTGATACAATGCCTCACAAACGATTCTATATCTCTCCTTTCTTTTTTGTTTACACTATATCACTCATGAATACATTGTTTGTGAAAAGTAAAGCAGAGAGCTTGAGAGTATGAGACGAATGTATGTTTTTCTTCGTCTCTAGAGCCTCGAATATATAGTCTTCAAGTGATTAGCCGTTAGACTCTTTTTCAGCAGAGATGTCAACCCAAGAGATTCGATCCTAGTAAATTAGGAATATTTGAGGATCCTAATTTCTAAGAATAAAGCAAGAGCTTATTAAGACTTGTAACGATGCTTTCCTTCTGTGGTATCATCCTGGTTGGCAGATGCTTGTTTCCTTGTGCGTTGTTGATATGTAATAAAGGTTGTACAGCTGCTTTCCTTATGCGCTATTTGCCTTGTTGGAGTGGTACTTGTTTCCTTGTATAGCAGATTTGATTTAATGCTTGAATCCCCATGATTGTCTTTGATTTAATTGATTGAGTAAAATCTGATTCTTGTTCCAAAAATACGTAGTAGCTTATTTTTATTGAGCCTTGAATTTCTTTCCTTATGCAGCCGACTTGGGCTTGTACTTCTATTCAGCCGACTGAACTCCTTTTATCCATTGGGCTTATCTGTCCAATCCGTTTGGTTGATCCTTTGAGTATAGTACCTACACAACAATTTGTCATCATTAAAATCATAACACTAACAATCTCCCCCTTTTTGATGATGACAAAACATACTCAAAGTGAGTGTAAGTGTAGTCAACTTCCCTGTTTAACTTGTTGATTCCATTTCTTGAATAATGCTCCCCCTGAATATTGGAGTAGAAGACTTCTCCCCCTGAATAGTTGACTCATCCAGACTGGACTTTTTCTCCCCCTTTGGCATCAATCAAAAAGAAAGACACAGCAGACAAATGTAAGAGCTTATTATGTTCAAATGTAAGAGCTTATTTTCTTGTACCACTTTTAGCACAATTCACACACATACATCTAATTTCCCCATGCTGGCAAATTAAAGCTTAAAGAACACACTTATCATTCTATCATATAATCAAACCTAAGCCTTCTACACTTAAATACTTTATGAAAAAATACTTAGTGATCTATTAAACCCGATCTGGATGTTTCAAATCTTTCCTAAACTCAACTATTGAACACAAGATCCTAATAGAGTTTACCTGTTATAGATCCTACCAGTTGACAAAGACATGATACATTTCATTAAACCAACTGTCTATTAGTAAACAAAACTTTAACTAGTCACATGATGAATCATAATCCCTTAGTCCACCCTATATAAGCTACTCGCTCCGTCCCAAAAGAAATTGTCCTCTTTTGACTTGGCACAAAGTTTAAGAAATAAAGGAAGACTTTTGAAATATGTAGTCCAAAATAACTCTTAGATATTTGTGTGGTTGTAAATCATCTCATAAAATTAAATTGTTTCTAAATATAGAAAGCGGACAATCTTTTTGGGACAGACTAAAAAAGGAAAGGAGGATTTTTGGGACAAAGGGAGTATTATTTATATATAATACTACTATTATTCATTTAACAAGCAACAGTCTTCACTAATGAGTCAAAAGATGCCAAACAGAGTTTAACAAGAGAGACATCATTACTATGCTCTCAATACCACAAGAGCTAAATCATTAAGCATAATGGAAGGTGCAGCCTAAGTGAAATTTAAACAAAATGCACATTAAACAGAAGCTAAGTAGACATTAAATACATGACTAAACCAGTAAATGGAAAAAGATAACTAGACATGACTTAACTTAGCATAGCCCATATAAGCCTAATTCAAACCAAAAATAACAACATAACTATACTAGCAGTTTCCACACACATATAACAAGCAGACAAATTCTAGAAAATGAAAAAGAGGTTTACCTTTTGCAAGTGTAGCCTTATATCGAGATCGAACTTGGAATTTTTGCTCCACCGAACCCCAAAAACTCAGCCACAAAAACCAGTAAAACAAACGAGAACAATTTCTTTTAAAAAAAAAAAATTACTTGACTCAGAAAATCTAAAGATCTCAAATATTTTCTTTGAAAAATTTAAGTATTTCGAGTCTTGTGAGTATATTTGAATATCAATATGCTCAAACTTGTTCTAATAATGAAAAATAGGGTCCTTTAAATAGGAATCCCCAAAACTTCAAAACCCTAGTTTAACCGATGTGGGATAACTCCCCATAAATGGGATTTCCTCCTCACATCCCCACATTGTAGGGTCGAGATTAGCATAAAAAATAAAAAACAAACGAAGGGTCAGATCTGACTTGGAATAGGTCAATCTGTGGGGTTCTTCATGAACCAATAAAAATTGAGTATTCAAAATCGCAAACCACCAAAAACAATTAGCGATTTGCAGGATATTACCGTTGAAAGTGTAAAAGGTGAAGGGAATGAAGAGGTAATACCGTGTTTGGGTGGTGCTAGGTGAAATCGAGTTGAAGCAATTAATGCTTTACTCGTTCTAGCCACACCAAGCCTGAAAAAACACAGCCCGCCTGAAAACTTGCCATAAATGGCGACGATGACGTAGGAGAGAAGGGTGTCGCCCCATGGCGGCTAGGGTTTCACAAAGAAATCTCAGCAAAAACACAAATGACCCCTCAGGGGTTCGTTTGGCTGAAAAGAGAGGCATATGTATTTGTTGTTTGGGCCGGGTTTGAATTCCCAAAACTTCCCTTAGTTTTTGGGTTAAATGGCTCGGCTAATTTAAGAGGAAAATAAAAAAGGGTTCTTCATGAAACAACAAAAATTGGTATTCAAAGTCGCAAACCACCAAAAACAATTAGGGATTTGCTACTTATATATATACCGTGTTTATATATATATATATATATATATATATATATATATGAATATACTCGTATGCTTATGTATATTTCATGTGTATATAGGCGGGTGAGCATGCAAAATTCAATAAATAGCCCAATTTTAAAACGATGTCCACTAATTGGACGTTTAAAAATAAGACTCCATTTAAACTAATTGGTCTAATTCAAAAAGGAAAGTAATAATAGCAATAAAATAAGGAGAAATAAATAAACTTTGTCAAAAGACCTTAATTCAATTTTGACTAGTTTAAATTATTGTCATAATTGGCTAATAATTAATTATTTTAATTATAGCCGCTTAATGGTAATTTCAAAATTAATTACAATTAAAACTCAATTAATTATGATAAAAATAAAATAATTTGATCAAATAAGAATTTAAGGATAAAAGTGACTAATTTACTTAATTAAATAGATTCCTTGCATTAAACAGAGTAAAATATTTTGCAAATTGCTATTTAAACAATTAAGTGAATAATCATGGAAAACTATCCTCTCTTCTTGGCTAATTTAGCAAAAGTGTAATAACTGTAAAAATACTTAAATTAATTTATAATATTACAGAAATTATCTTATCAAACAAAATTGGCAAAAATATAGCCTTAATAAATTTTAGAAAATTATTTTGACTTTCTAAAAACATATTCCCTCTGTTTAATATTTAAATACTCTGGATAATTAAAGAAAATTATGGAAGGTCAAAATTAGGTGTCAACAGGCCTCCTTTAGCATTTTAAACGAATTTTGTCCCTCGGCTGAATATTTTTCCTTTCTTTCTGAATCTGGTTAAAAAGCCCATGTGGGCTTTGGGATTTTCTTTATCATTTTGGGCCTTTACGTTGTTTCCTCTGAAAAATTATGTTATCACTTAATGATCTACTTGTTTGGCTTATGCACTTGTTTGGCTTGAATGTTAATTGTTTTGTGACTTAGTATCCTTACTTGAACAAATACTAATCCTAGTCTTCTTATGTGCCTCATGGGAACTAATTTTTGGCCATTCTGGCCATCTCTTGCATTGAAGACTTGTTGGGCCTAAGGCCCAACCTCCCTCTCTTTGATCGAGTCCGCTAAGGAATGGAAAGGGAAGCAAATATTCGTGTTAGAAGGCCCAGCCAATAGGTGAAAATTGCACTAATAGGCTTGGGTAGGCCCATCAGTTTGAAAGTTTACTTTCCTTCTCCTCTCTATTTTTTACTTGACATGTATATATGTTGTATATGTATCAAACATGTAAATAGTGAAACCCCCTAATGTATGTTTAGAATTTAGGGAAACCTAGTATTATTAGGAGTCACCTAAACGTTTTACAAACTTGGTTAATCTTAAATTTTGCATGAATTCGGCTTAACTTGATTTGCTAAGTTTAAAACTAATTTAGTAATAAAGCTAAGTAATTTTTAAATAACTAAAGTAGCAATTTTGGGCCCTCCACCCTTAACAAAATCCGATTAGTAATGTTTTGAGACCTTAAGACCGTGATTTTAAAGTTGTAACTGCTTATTAAGTCACCAGAATCGAATTTGAGTTGGAAAAAGAAAGAAAATTGAATTCAAAAGTTATTGTGTGGATTCCAAACGATAAATAACCAGGTTTTTTTTTTTTTTTTACTTGGGCTAATTGTCAAAAATAAAAGAGGTATCAAATTTCGAATTCAATTTTATTTTAGAAGTAAAAGGGCACGGTTTTGGACTAAGAAAAAATATGGAGAAAATTTTGAGATTATTGGGCTGAAAGCCCAGAAATCTGTGGCTGGAAACAAGAAAAAAAATACATTTTTGACCAAGTATGAGGATAAGATGGATTTGGACTTAGAGTACTATTGACCTATGGCTTCAACAATAAAAAATGGAACTAATTTTAATAAACTTGTATTAAAGTATGAGGATAAGATGGATTTGTATATATATATATATATATATATATATATATATATATATATATATGAGTACAAAAACGGAGATATACTCTATATTTTCATATATACGTATAAAAATCCGTAGGTACTAAATCCATTTTGTTAGGACTAGAATAGTAGTGACTCTACTCGGGAGAGATCCCGAGTGTGTCCTAGTCCGGCAACAAAGTGAGTTGAACACTTACGCGGATTTTTAAACCAAAACCTCTTTTTATAAGGGGACTTTTTTGTCGAATTTTTTCTTGAAATTATGATATGATATAAAAAATGACATTTTTGCGGAAAACTAAACATTTTTTAAACAAATAAGTACATTAATCACACATTGAAGCTCGTAGGTCAACCGTATTTTACGGATCCTTAATACTAGGGTGCGTAAACCTTCCCTAGGGATCACCAGAACTCATATCTTGAACTTTGGTACCAAAGATTTCTCTTTTGCTTGAAAAATCTTTTACCCGATTTTTTCTAGTTTTCCTTTAATAAATTAGATGGTGACTCTAAAAAATACTAAAATTCAATTAGAGCACCAACAACCTCATAGTAACTTTTATGCCTTACCCGTATAAAAGCGAACCGTAACAGAGACCACTTGTTCGATGCACCACCATCTCACAAGGCATAACTGGGATTTCTTCCCCGTCCTTGTATGATGCACAATAGGCACGCCGGGCACACCTGAGATTTTTTGCAGGACCTGTGGGACGCACATGCATCTAGTTTACGGGACGTTCTGGAGTTTCTGTGTTACGGTAATATGGTTGTGCGACGCCCGACCTTTCCTCTATCAACATTAAATTTTCTTCGTTTTTCCCACTCAAATGAACTTCGATCACCTTGGTCTTGCATTAACCACAAATCATTCAGCTAGTAATTAATCCAAATTAATTATTAAAAAAAATTACAGGCTTTTACACACACATATAATGCCAAAAATATCTTTAAGAAGCCTTAGATTATAAGTACAAACATCACTCATTCAATTAATTCTTTTTAAAAATAATATCAAGATTTTGGAATCTCCAACATGCTCCATCCACGTCAGTGTCACCATCATAAGAAGCTACAGAAGATTAGAATATCACTACTCTTTTAATTTTCCACAGCTACTTCTATCATCGTCAGTAAATACATTTTAGTCGACATTTAGGGCCTGTTTGTCCACAGATAACAAAAAAAAAAATCACTTTTTTTTAGAATTTTGGAGTTGGAGTTAAAGTTGTGTTTGGCCATAGTTTTTGAAATTGTAATTTTGTTGAAATGTAGTTATAAAAAAAGTTAAAAAAGTGAAATTTTTTTGAAAAAAGTGAAAAAAGTGAAAATTTTTTTTTGTTTTTGGAATTCTTAGTAAAATTCTTTTTTAACAAAAGAAACGTTGAAAAGTGAAAAAAGTGAAAACAATTTTCAAAATAAAGTGAATAATTCTTATGGCCAAACGCCCACTTAGTAAATATTACCTTTTTTCACAAAAAGAAGGCAGTCTCTCAAAGAAAGTGACTGTGTCAGCTATGATATATTTTCGGTCATCACAACTAGTTCCCACGTAAAGAAGACATCTCTCGAAGAAAGTGATTTTGTCAACTGTGATACATTTTGATCATCACAGTTAGTTTCCACGAAAAGAAGGCAGTGTCATCAGCTGTGATACATTTCTATTAGTTTCCACGAAAAGAAGATAATCTCTCGAAGAAAGTGTCTGTGTCAATTTTCTGACCTGTCGGTTGAAGCAAACTTTGGGCCAAATATTCAAATGACTAGACCTGTCTGTCGCTTGTATTTGTAATAGTCTCCTCAAAAGTTGGTCTTTTTGAATGGCCACAGCCTCCTGATACTAAAAAATTAGGCGGAAAATTACATCATATTTATTAATCAAATGCTGGAAAACAATTTAGTCATCACTAGTATCGTGCCGTTTTCCACAGGCTGTTTCTATTAAATGAATTTTCCATCCCTTTTTCCCCAGAGGCTGTGAATATTCAAAAACCTGCTAGCCAATTTCCACACATTCAAACAGCAAATTGCGTGTAATTTGGTTTCAAGTATACATCATATTTAATAGGGCAAATGCGAAAATATACTCTATAACTTTGCGATTTAGTGAATATATATCACTTGTTAAAAAAGTGATGCATATATACCCCCGTTGTTACACAAATGATGTAAATATATCCTTTTTGCTTAAAGAATTTTTTTAAAAAAAACCATTTAGCTTGTCTCTTACTTAAATAAATGTCACGTGACTTTAAAAAAATTAGTCTAGCTATTTTTTCAGTAGACATTATTTTAAAGGCACGTGATAATGTTTTTTGGTGGATCGGACCTGGTTCGTATAAAAATAGAATTTTTTTTTTCAAAGCCAAGAAATATTTTTTTAAACGAATGAGACGATCCACTAGAAAAAATATTGTCTCGTAGCTTGAAAAAAATAAGTCTACTAAAAAAATGGGTATACTTATTTTTTTAAAGTTATGTGACATTTGCTTAATTGAAAGATAAGTTAAATGATTTTTCAAAAAAATTCTGGCAGCAAATATATTTAAATCATTTGTGTAACAAAATTTTATATATGCACTATTTTTTTAACTAAAAGTATATCTGCCTTAAAACATAAAGTTTAAGAGTATATTTACACTTTTTCCCTATTTTAATATATAGGTGACCAAAGGCAGGTACCAATAATGGAGGCTAGTCTCTTCCTACTTTTTCTTTTGTCTCTTTACTATAGTATACGCAAGATATCCACCACAAGAGGTATAATAACTATAAATAAATTCATCATGGTCTCTTGACTTCATTTTCGAATTGATTAATTATATTAACTCTGACTACATATACTTCCTTCATCTTCGATAACAAACATTTTAGTCGACATCTAGGAAAGACCTTTTTTTTTTTTTTGTTTCCTCGGAAGAGTTTCCATGAAAAAGAAGGCAATATCTTGACTTCGTCTATGAATTGATTAACCCCTGAATGTTTAATATGTAGTCCATAGGATCCTTTATTAGCCTTTTTATTTTATTTTTGCACTTCTTTAATTGCATATTTGAATAATACTTCTCATATTAAAATTTAAATAATTTAATTACAACTTTGATTAGAAAAAAATGGCATCTCCCACAGTACAGCTTTTATTGTATTCACATCAGAATATAAATTATCTTAATTAATTATGATTAGGTACCTAATTGTTTTTTTTTTTACCTATAAGGAATAGGTTACGTGGATGTCCAGATACACCTGTACCGGAATTTTGATGAATCATCTTTCCTGGACATTTCACTAAAACAGAATAAAAATATTTAGTGGGACAAAGATGATTTTTCTTTTGCTCATTTTCAAACATATCTCATAACAAAAAGCTTTGTAGAATAACCCCAAAAAAAATGACCAAACAAAAAAGTGTTATCCGATTAAATAAACTTTTATTTTTTTACTTTCGACCAATTTTTGGTTTAGAATTTAAATTTTCTTATTTTCGATTTGATTTAAGGTTTTGTAATAACGGAATTCAATTAAACCGACAACTAAAAGTTTTAAATCGAAGACTATTTTTCTTTTTTACTGTACAAGCCTGCAAGGACTCAATTTGAAAATGAGATTTCACGTGATTTTTTCCAAAAATAAAAGAGGTCCACCAATGGTGGGGAAGTTTTTTTTTTTGAAGGATAAAGAACTTATATATTATAATATTACTACTACGGAGGGTTCAAAATTGTCACGACCCATTTCGTGAATCGTGATGGCACCTACACTGTCCCCCAGGTAGGCAAATTATCCCCAAAATTCAACCGTCATTTATAAGAAAAAACACGGAAGTAAAAGCAGTAATCATACTAACCAGTCTTGCTTTATATATTTAAATAAGTGCGGAAATACTCAACACAATTAGTTTCATCTCAATGAAAATAAGGGGTAGTACTTAAACGTGTGTAAAATTTAATTACTAAAGTGAGTTTTCGATGTAAGTTTAGAGGTGATTTTATGTATTTTCTCAATCACAAAAAGTGACCACTAACGTGGGCTTCTCCAGCAAGCTTAGCTACTTTTCCAAATTGAGCTTAGCTAATTTTGGTAGTTGAAAGCTTGGTAGCATGCCTCAAAGTGAATCAAGGATAAAAATGTTGCTCTTCTTGGGGGAAAAAATGGTGATATGTATGATCTATGGTTACTTGAAGCCCGATCTCTGTAGCTGGTCAAGTCTTAAAGTGGGGACATTTGTGGATGATGAAATTTCATTAAATCTAAATTCACAAGAAATTTAAATTATATTAAATTCAAGATATATTAGTCTAAATAAATATGTTAGTTAATATAGTTGAAATGACTATTTAAATTTGATAAACGTGGATTTAATTTAAGTCCAATTTCATTGGGCTAATCCATAAATGATGAGCCCATTTTGCTAAGTCCAAGTTGTCATCCTATCCTAGAGGCCTGTTTTGGGGTCATGTGTCAAATGATGTGGCACGTTAAGTCAAATGAAGGTGTCAATAAGACCATGTCACGTGTTAAAATGATGAAGCATGCCTAGTGTAAAAGTGACATGTTCCGGCCAATCAAATGTGGCCATGTCACTTCATTCTGATTGATCTGAAAGGGTTTGTCCTTATCACAATTCATAACTCTTCCATCCTACAACTATAAATTGAGGCCTCATAATTCAGAGGAGGGACCAAAAATTCTAACCAGAAGAATGTTTTTAATGTTTTTCCCAACATTTGATAAGCAAATTATGTGGATCAATCTTCCTAAAATGTTTTTGAGTGTCAGATTATGAAAAATGATAGTGACAACTACAGTTATTCGAAAGAGATAATGAATTTAAATATTTATCATAAACGAATTCAATTAATTTTATATTTACTTAATTTAAACAGAAAACATAAATTTAAACTATATATAAAAAGACTACCATAATCTTTTTGGGAAAAACTTCAAAATTGAATTGATGAGAGAGAATTCCATGCAAATTTTGAATTAATGAACTTTGAGAGGAAAGAGCAAAAATGATATAGACTAAACATAAATTATTAAATTTAATCTAGATACCCATGTGAATTTATTTAACTGCACCCATTTGGAATATTATGGCCAAAATAACTGTAACACCAAGACCTTTCCGATATTGAAAACACGCGCACATACTTAAGATAAGATCAAATATGTCTCAAGGAGCAGAGTCTATCCTCATAATTACCGATACCAATAATCTTAACGTCATCTTCTGCAAGCCCCACCGCGTCAATTTCTCTCCAACTATTTTTCTTCAAATCATAAAAGTATATCCAATTTGGCTTGAGTTTGGAGTTAATTAATACGATCTCCCCATTAAAAGTACTACTAAAAAAACGAGAGTAGACTGAATAATTCTCTCCTGGTGCTCGTTGTTGCACGTAGAGAGAGATACTAGTGGTAATGAGCTTCACACATTCTTCCCCTTCTGGACTTTGTAAAATCCAAATTTTCATTCGTCATAAATCTCGAACCAATGGCTCCTAATTTTCCTTCAATTTCTACCAGGTTAAAATTGGACCAATATTGTTCTCTAGCTTTCCACAATGAAATAGCTCTGATTTCTTCCGTTCTAACATTAAACTCCACTATCTTATTTTGAGTATACCATTGACAGAAGAAATATATAGCTCCATCAGCGTGAACTCCTTCAAGCATTAATGGGTAAAAATTATGTATGCTTTTAATCTCTCTCCATGATTCACTTGGGCCTAGAGTCAAAACCCAATGTCTTATTGACCTCCATCTACCAAGTGTCATCGAGATTTTATGCATTTTTTTATCTGGATCGAAACCCAACGAATAGAAACATCAATAAGTACCAACACAATCTAGACGAGAAAGAAATCTCACTTCTCTTGTACTAGGATTGCATACAGCCGGATGAAGAGAATTTAAATTCCATAACAGATAAACCTCTAGAGTACGAAAATTTAGGAGATCTAATGCAGTCAAATTTCTCAACACGAAAGATAGCGGTTGTAGGCTGTTCCAGCTCTTGTCTATGGTGTAAAATTTTTGTTGACCCGATGTGTGTAGGAATAATTTGGTCCTACGATCAGGACGAGATATAGAGTGGTTTTGATGGACATCCACAAAATAAGGATCTAATACAAGTGAATTATAAAATTTGGAGATGCACTTGAAACGCATTAAAGACTTAATAGGAAGCCTAGAGAACATATCATGAGTAGATATTGTGTACATGCATCCTTTTCCCACAAGAACTTGGTGTTGTTACCACAAAGCTTTTTATTATTTTTCCTTTTTCTTCTAGGGTCTTTGTCCTTTTTTGTTTATGTTATATCAGCAAAAGTTGAAGTAAAAGATTTAAAAATAGAGTAATACCGAGTTAGCAATAATATAGATTTACAAGGGTTGACGATGTATGCTGTGATCATCAATGTACAAACTTTTATTATTAATTTCTTAAATTTATTTAGGATGCATGTTCAAAAAGTATATAGTATAACTCTTCTATCAAATAAATAAGATCGTCATTAAAAAAACTAAGGTACTGGAATTTTTTAACACATATTAGGTTGGGGTAATTTGGGATTTTCAAATTAGTTTGGAAATCATTATTTTAAAATTTTTTCTTTAACACTTTTGTGAATTCAAATACTTATTAGCGTGTCATTTTAGCATGACTTAGATATTTTTAGATTATGGTATCTTTATGGCTTGTTAATTAGCAATATTTATTTTGAAGATTTTATTAGTTTTTGTTGAAGATTTTAAGTGTTGGAAATCTTACGAAAAAATTTCTCACATTTTATGTTATTTTCTTAAAAACACCTTAATTATATAAGTATATATATTTGTATATGTTTTCTCCCCTATGAAAAGAGTTGATAATATATATATATATATATATATAATATATATATATATATATCTGCAAACGTCTACCATCTTTAAGAGTAGTAAAGATCACAAAAGTTGAGCAAATTCAACAATAATGGCTGACCAGAATTTAGTTACAAAACGTTTGGGACAATCAACTTCTCTCATTAAGAAATCTGCCGTTAAGGCTAATAAACTATAGAATTAATACTCTTATTTCAAAGTAGACGTTAGGAATAGTCCTTCTATTTTTGAGATATTAAATAGAAAATAATATTTTTCTAACACAAAGTGATTCCAAAACAAGAAATAAGAATAAAAGAAAATTTCTTTCTTGGGGTATTTGCCAAGAATTGACTCGTAGAACAAGCAACGCTTAATGGCTTGGAAGAACTTTTCCTTTTTAGAGCCTATTTTGGCCCGGTTGTTAAAAACTGCTTATTTGCCTTGTTTTTTTTAAGATATCCGATTAAAAAAAAAAATTGCTTCTTTTTAAAAATATTTTATTTCACATATTTTTTTAGAAAAAGCACTTTTGGAGAACTGTTATTGTGTTTGGCCAATTCATTTGAGCAATGCTTCTTTTAATATTTGATAAGCAAATTGTGTTTTGATCAAATCTTCCTAAAAAGTGTTTTGAGTGTCAAATTATGAAAATGATAGTGTCAAGGTTCTGGTTACCATAATTTAAAAGAGATAATTGTATTTAAATATTTATTACAAACTAATTAATTAATTTTATTTTTGTTTAATTAAAATATGAAACATAAAGTAAAATATATATGAAAGATTTTAATCAGTATAACATATGGTTATATAAGCAATAATGTTGAATATCCTGTATAATTATTTACTGATTACATGATGATCTAAATATATTAGAGTATATATTCGGTATAAATTAAAAATCTACTCCATAAATCAATATATATCGAACATCTACATCGAATTAATAATTAGCAAAGTCACTCATACATGATAACATTTCTCAACAATTTCACCCCTAATATTTGACACACTCGTAATTGTGTTTTGGCTCCTCAAATCTTCCTTTAACAAAGTGTAGATATGAAATGATAGTGTCACGACTGGTTCCAAACCCAACTCACATACCATTGAATTTAAATATGGATCAAACTAATCGGAATAATTTTATTTTTGGTTGATGCGGATATGAAGCCATTTTAAAATATATATGGAAAGTATAACATATGGTTATATGAACCGTGGATCTCTGTCTGATACTATGGATGATGGTATCCCGTGTAGGCGCACTATCTCATCAATATATATCTGGGCACTTCACTTTAAGATCGGTCCTTCAATTCAAACAAAGGCTTAGTAAGCACAGATTCAACTCCTCCATAAAAGTAGACGACTTGAGAAGAATTGGCAAAAGGACTGCCAAGTCTTCAATTGGTAAATTACCCTCTAATTTTCTTTTTCCTTTATTTTCAGCATAGAAAATGCCCAAAAAAAGCCTTTATTTTCAGCATAGAAAATGCCCAACAGCATGTTTCTCGCGATTTCGTTTTATAATTTTAAAGAGTTTGGGCAAGGTTTAAAGTTTATTTAAATATATCAAAGTTTCTTTCTCTTTTCCTTTCTCTCTTCAGTCAATCACCATTTTCGCCCTTGTCTCTCATACGCTCTTCAGTCATTGCACCATCTCAAGATTCTCTCCAGTCGTTGCTCGATCTCAAGTTTCGCTTCAGTCGTTGCTCGATTCAGACTTCGTTTTAGATATTTTATCGATAAACTTGTAGTTTGCTTGCAACCATTGCCTTTAGAAGCTCCACTATCTCTTGAATTGAGAAAATTCTTATTTTTTTAAAGATCCATTATTGACAAATTCATGTTGGATAATATGTTTTTCGGGTTTTTAGGAATGGATTTGCTGGGTTGGTTTATGTTTGTTTTCTCCGTTACGTCGACCCATTTGGTCAATTTCTAGACTTGTCGTCGATTATTATATTTTTATATATATCGTTGATGTTCAACGGCACTCTATTGCTTGTGTATAGATTACAAAAATGATAAGAAGTATAGGAGGAAAGTCCTTAAAGATAATGACCCATCATGCGACTCTGTGGAAGAAAATTACGAAAGAAGAATTTAGGCTCGACCCACCATCATCACCATTACCGTCATCAACGCCTTCACCCAACATTCTCCTCCTGAGAAATCACATGGAGTTTCTCTTCGCGGGGGGTTGGAGAAGACAAGTAGCGGATGAAAATGCAAATTCACGGGATTGCATATTTTCTACGTGTACTCTTTGAAAGGCTTGGGGAAGAGCTTGATGAATCACCCCTCCTCCTAACCCTTAATAGACTGGTTTTTATGCAATTTTTTGGAGAATTTTTATTTATGAAAGTAATGGAAGCTTTTGGGCTTTCACAGATGAAAGTCTTTTTTATGTTTTGCTATATATGATTGAAGAAGTTCCATTTCTATTACTTTTAGTTGTCTTTACTTGTCAAAAACACCATGCATTACAAATGACTCTGTGAAATATAGACTATAATATTGTAAAATAAATCAGAGAAACGAGAAATTACGGATCAAAATAAAAGCCTAAGTATCTATAATAAATCAAAGCAAATAAAGACGACTGGTAGAAAATAGAAGCCTAACGAACTATTGAAAACTCCAAATCCCAAAACCTCAAAACCAATATGCACAAGTCTAATGGACTATGGATAAGTATATCATAAATCGGCTCATATTAATTGTCAATAGATATGGTTTTTTGCTCAACTACACCATTTTCAATAATCGATCACTTGATATATATCGACTACTTTTTGGCTAAATACGCAACAAATTAATTAGTTTAATTAAAATAAAGGACTTAACATTATTTAAACATGATAATAATACGATATTACATCATATGAGAGTCCCCATCAATTGGTGACATGATTCAACGAGTTTGAGAACAAGTAATGATTGTACAAAGCACTTTCTTAGAACAAGGTTGTGCTTTGATAACCATTACTTGTTCTTAAACTCATTGGATCATATCAGCCAATCGATGAGTCCTCACAAAATAATGTCTCAGAAGTTCGTAATCCTTAACATAATAACATGTGGCCAATTACTTGATTATCATATAAGCAATGGTGCTCAGAGCACCACCTTAAAACAAGGATGTACTTTGAGAACCATTACTTATTCTCAAACTCATTGGATCGTGTGCTATGAGAACCATTACTTGTTCTTAAGTTCTTTGGATCATGTGACCAATTGACAAGGGCTCTCATATTATCTAATAAAATATTATTTTCATGTTTAAAAAGTGTTAAGTCCCTTTTTATAATTTAATTAATTTATTTATCACTTTTTAACCAAATAGTAGTGCTTTGAGGACCATTACTTGCTCTCAAACTCATTAGATCATGTGTCCAATTGATGGGGGCTCTCATATGATATAATAAAGGATTAATTTCATGTTTAAATAGTGCTAAGTCCCTTATTATAATTTAATTAATTAATTATTGTTTTTAGCCAAATGTAATGCTTTGAGGACCATTACTTGTTCTCAAACTCATTAGATCATGTGTCCAATTGATGGAGGCTCTCGTGTGATATAATAAATGATTAGTTTCATGTTTAAATAGTGTTATGCCCCTTTATTAATTAATTTAGTACTTTTTTTAGCCAAATGTAGTGCTTTGAGTTCCATTACTTGTTCTCAAACTCATTAGATCATGTGACCAATTGATGGGGGCTCTTATACAATATAGTAAAGGGTTAGTTTCATGTTTGAATAGTGTTAAGTCCCTTATTGTAATTTAATTAATTACTTTTTTAGCCAAATAGTAGCCTAGCCTAGTGGTCAATTATTGAAAAATTATTAGTTCAGTAAAAAATATATTTGTTGACAATTGACACGGGCTGCTTTATGATATACTTGTCCATAATCCATCATCAACATAGAGGGTGATTTATGATCGTTGGTGAATTGTTTGAGCTTTTACAACATGGAGAAACTAATTGGAGATAAAGACAATTGAATTGAATATAGACTGAGAGCTAGGGATAAAAATGGCTGAAATGGTTATCCGATGAAAAACCTGAAATTTGTGCCGGAAAAGGGATCTGAAGGGGAGAAAAGTGAGAGCTTTTAGAGTGGAAAATTGATTTATATTTCTAATTAGGGTTTTTTTAAAAAAAAAAAAAATTGGGGATGAGGACTATTTTGTATTTGTCATGACTTTGGGCAGGGGTGTAAGTATTTCAAGACTTTAGGGATGAGGACTATTTTGTATTTTTCCAGACTTTGGGGCTAGGATTGAAGGCTTTTAAATTAAGTTTGTTGATGTCACAAAAGAAAGGTGTTTCGTCAATTTTCAAGACTCATTATGTAATTTCTCAATTGAAGACTTAAAAAGGTCTTTTAGCCCAGAGAACTGACTTAATACTAGAGGCCATCTCTTTCCTCAATAGGATTTGGTGAAAAGACAAAAAACTCCATCTGATTTTCATGTGTTAATGCAGCGCAAGGTTATTTTGGTGAACTCAAAAGTGGGTAAAATGGTATGTATATATATATATATATATATATATATATATATATATATATATATATATATATATATATATATATATATATATATATATATATATTCAACTTTATCGATGGATGTTCAACTTATCACGCTTCACCTATTATAGCTTCTCCCTTGCTTTCACCTGCTATCTTTTAGATTCCCATCTTTAAATTCCGGCAGTTAACAACTAGTAATACTTGTTAATTGACATACCAAATTGATGCATGGATCTAGTTATGCAATGTGATGTTTACATGATATGCAAGGATATACGTATGCATGAAAAAAGTTTAATCCGGAAGACGTTCTGATACACACTATTTATATCATTTGCAAGGCGGGCCGAAGGATAAAGCGGCTAAAGCCACTGCTTTAGGCTCCCTATGTATTGATACGTCCCCAACTTTTTAGTTCCTTATTATTTTGGGGAATATTTTTATAAATAGCACTGTTTATGTCTTTAGTAACAAATTATAGCAATATTAGTGAGTTTTCAAAATATAACAATTTTATTCCGAAACATATCATATATTCACACAAACATAGTTGACATACATGCATATAATCATGCATGTGTATATACATAAAATAAAATTAGGTGTTTTTTATGCTCACTTCATCCCAATTTATGTGATATAGTTTGACTAGACACGAAGTCTAAGAAAGAAAGGAAGACTTTTGTTAGTTATGGTTATGCAAGGCAAGTTTGGGAGAGAGTACTGCAATGGCAACAGAGACAAGCAAACCAAACAAGTGATGGAGACTAGCATATCAGAAGCATCATATGCAATAGCAAAGGGAAATCTTAGCGTGCAACTATTTTTAGGATGGCTTATGCAGAATTTATATATGTTGTGTATATAGAGAGAAATCAGAGAATCTTCGAAAAAAAGAGGAGAACATGGGACAGTATAGCTAGAGAAATAGTGTATGTTTGTAATGTGAGAGCATCTAAAGGTTGTATGCAGGTTGTTCATCAAAGGCTTTACTAGTTAGCATAGTCTTAGATTGAGTTAGGGGAGGTTATTCAGGTGTAGCTGGCTGAGTTTTGGCTTTGCTACAAGTTTTGTAATTATCTATTAGTGATTAATGCAATAAACCGTTAGTTACCAAAAAAAAAAAAACGAAGTCTTTTGAAACTTGTGGTCTAAATCAAGTCATAAATATTTGTGTGACTGTAAATCATTTCATTAAGGGTAAACCGGGAAGTTTTAAGTTAAATTATTTCTTAATATAGAAATATATCATTCTTTTTGGTACAGACTAAAAAGTAAAGTGTATCACATAAATTGGGACAGAGGAAATAATAATTTAAAGGGAAAAGGGTCATATTTTCCCCTCTACTATTGAAAAAGGTTTAATATTGTCCACTGTGATACTATCGGTCCATATATCCTTAATGTTATACTATGAGTTCATATATACCCCTTCTCCATTAACCTCATGCATTTTAACCAAAATTGCATGCCCTCAGGATAAATTTGAGCCACTTTTATAACTTAGGGCATTTTTGAAGCCATAATATAACGATGGGTAATATTAAAAAAATTCAATAGTAGAGGGGCAAATATGACCCTTTTCCTAGTTTTAAAAGTATTGCTAAAACGGGTAAATGTCACATAATTATGTCTATTATTTTAGGGAAAACAACACAAGCTGCCCCTCAAAAGCAAAGTAATTACCCTAAGTTGCTCCAACATGTATTAATCACTAAACCACTACTTCGAGAAAAAGTACTTACCCGAAGTGGCCCCAACCTTTTTTACTTTACTACAAGGCAGCTGCCCACGTGAAACCTGAAAATTCTATAAGTCAGTATAAGTGCCCTTTTTTAAGTCTTTTCTAGTTTGTTTTTTCCTCTTTTTTTTTTTAAATATAAAATAAATATATTCGCAACAATTTTTAGACAAATAAAAAATATAGAAAAACCGTATAATTAAACTGCAAGAAGTAATTCAGAAAAATACTTAAGTCACTAACTTATATATTAACAAACCAACAACATGCCCAGTGTAATCTCATAAGTAGGGTCTGGGGAGAGTAGAGTGTACATAGACCTTTTCTCTACTTTGGGAGGTAGAGAGGATGTTTCTGATAGACCCTCGGCTCAAGGCACACAAATGAAATCAGTTTGAAAAAAGAAATAATGGAAGTGAAGAAACAAAGACAAAATACTATAACGCACATGGATTCTGAAAAATAATCAGTACAACAAGAAACAACAGATAGTAACAGCAATTGAAGGATAGGAAACTACAACAGTAACACCACGACTACTAGTATGGAAGGAAAAGCTAGACAACTCCCTACTACCTACTTGTAACATCCCGTAAATCCGAATTAGGTGTGAATGTATGGATCTAGTATAAAGGTGATATTTTAGCCATACGAGTCCATTTGGAATGAACTCGGGTGATAAATAGTCGTTTTGAAGTCAAACCAAAAAGTGAAGTTCTTAAGGCCTCGAAATTCGTCTAAGTCTAAGATAGTCTGTACTTATGGCCAGTTTTTGGGTACTTGTGTTAGGAATTTGGAAAAACTTCCTTCTTGAAAGTTGTATATCTTTGAAAGAACTTTCCGACGGTATATTGTGGAGGTCAACCGGACATCCGTACAAAGAGTTCTGGCCATTTTACTAAAGGTGGCAGAGCTGAATCTTCATTCATGGCCAGTTTTCGAGAACTTGAGTTAGGAATTTGGGAAAACTTCCTTCTTGAAAGTTGTATATCTTTGAAATACATTTCCAAAGGTATGTTATGGAGGTCAAACAGACATTCATACAAAGAGTTATGGCCATTTTACTCAAGGGTGGCAGAGCTGAATTTTCACCGAAAATTTCACCCAATGTACGCCCAAGGAGTGTTGGACGTACTTTCAAGTACGGGCCGTACATCCTAGGACGTACATTGCCCCTTTTTGGCAGAAAACTTGTTTAAAATGGGTATGGTCTTATTTTGTTCCCATTTTTCATTCTCCCAAACCCTAAGGATGAAATTCTTCTCTCCCAAACTCAAGATACTCTAAGCCATTCTAAGTCATTCCAAGTTAATTCTAACATGTAACCATGATTAATAATTAAGAATTCATCATTCCTAACCTAGGGTTTTCAAGAAAACCCACATAAAGATTAAGATTCTAGCTTTTGGAGTTCTTCTTCAAAGTTCAAGTTTTTAATTCAAGTTTTGGAGCGATTAAGGTATGTAGGGTTACTATCTACGTGTGGGAACATCATTGTTCTTCCCCACGCTTCTTATTCCATAAAGTATGAATCTCTATGAAAAATAGGGTTTCTACACCATGTTCATGACAACCCTAGGTCCATGTCCATGAATAGGTTATGTATGAATTGCTATTATTCTATCATTGTGTTCTTAATAACTCCATATGATTATTGAGAATTCGTCCGTAATCCATGAACACCCATATCTCATATTCCATGGGTTCTTGCATGCATGTTTTTAAATAAAAATGCTTATTTCATGAATATCCTACATGTCTACAAGTTTTCATGCAATGGTATTATATAATTATCTTCATGCCATGATTCAAGATACATACATGCTAAATACAAGTTATTTCGTGAAATCATGATTACAAGTTATTTCACGAAAATCATGGGCTTCTTAGCCAACTATATCATGTTCATGTTTTTGGGTGTTGCACAGATTACCAAGAAGGTTTCATACCTGAAACTACGTATGCCAACGTAGGATAAGGATCGCTCCGCCCAGTAGGACGATTCCTTCATATTTTTTCCATTGAGGGATTTGGATCCATTCATGTCATGTTCACGTCTTGTACCCCGGCAAGGTACGGACGGCTTAGCTGGTCGGGCAAAGATCTGACGCCACGTGTCAATGTGGTGGTTACATGTCGGTTATATTAATGCTCTCCCAACTTTTAAAATATTTTTACCCATGTTATAGATGTATTTATGTCCATGTCAGATACACATGTTCATGACCAGGTTTCAGTTTCAGTTCCAGCTCTCATCATGTTATTTCATGTGCTATGTTTATTTGCTTTACATTCTTTCGAGATACAACATGTCGATGTCCCCTTTCTATTGCCCGGGGGCCTGCATTTCACGATGCAGGTATATATACACAGGACGACGGGCCTACTTCATAGGACCACCCACGTATCAGCTTTTGGTGAGCCCCATCTTCTTCGGGGTTTAGTCATTTTTTTACTTTATGTTAGTTATGCATTTAAGGTATGCTGGGGGCCTTGTCCTGCCAGCTACATTTATTCGGACTCATGTTAGAGGTTTCATAGACTAGACGATTATGGTATGTCAGATGTTTAGAGTCGTATAGCCATCTTTGGCTCATTATCTATGACAATCCACATTCATGTTTTCTTAAAACAAGTATTTTATTTGATAATTGTGATATCCCATGTTTAGGCTCATCATGTTTATGCCATATTTCGCTCATATATGCCTCATGATGATTCAGCAAGCCATGTGGTTCGCTTGGTCACATGTAGTAAGGCACCGAGTGCCGTGTTACGTCCAGGCCATGGTTCGGGGCGTAACACTACTAACCTTCTACCCTAATCCGTGTCCTCCACAAGCTCCTATCTAAGGTCATGTCCTCGGTAAACTGGGACTATTCCATGTCCTATCTAATAACCTCTCCCAAATACTTCTTCAGTCTTCATGTACCTCTACAAAAACTGTTCATAGCTAACCTCTCACACTTCCTTACTGGGGCAGCCGTGCCTCTCTTCTTCACATGTCTAAACCACCTCAGCCTCGCTTCTCGTATCTTGTCCTCCATCGAGCTCACTCCCACCTTGTTCCGGATATCATCACTCCTATTTCTATCCACCCTAGTATGCCTACACATCCATTGCAACATTCTTACTTCTGCAACCGTAATCTTCTAAACGTGCGAGTTCTTGACTGGTCAACACTTCGCCGCGTACGACAAAGTTGGTCTAACCACCACTCTATAGAACTTTACTTTAAGTTTTGGTGGCACCTTCTTATCACACAAGACTCCGGATGCGAGCCTCCATTTCATCCACCCAGCACTAATACGATGCGTGACATCATCATCAATCTCTCCATTTTTTTGGATAATAGGCCAAAGATACTTGAAATATCCTCTCTTATGGATGCTCTGTCAGTATATGATAGATACCATCTGAGTATCATAAAGGACTAAAGAGTTTTTTTAAGAAATGAATCAGTTTTTTATGATACCTTGTCAGTATATGATATAAACCATGTGGGTATCATAGATGACCGAGTTTTTTTTTTTTTTTTTAAGTTTTAAAAAATGAATTGTATTTTTCTTGAAGAACCAATTCTCTATGATACAATTTTAGTATATGATATATGCCATGTGAGTATCATAGAGGAGAATGAATACGTCGTTTATGATACTCTTTCAATATATGATGTATATCATGTGGGCGTCATAGAGGATTGAGCTCTTTTTTAAAGGAATGAACCAGTCCTCTATGATACCATATTAGTTTATTATATATATACCAAGTTAGTATTATAGAGACTGAGTTCTTTTCTGAAGGAATAAACAAGTCCTCTATGATCCCTTGGTATATGATATATACCATGTGGGCATTATAGATGATTGAGTCGGGTGAAATGAATTTGCCATCTATTATACTCTGTCAATATATGATATATACCGGGTTGGTATCACAAATGACTGAGTGTTTTTCTTGAAGGAATGAGCGCGATCCTGTGGATATCGACAATACATAACATACCATTATAGGTTCGTAGCCTTAGTAGTATTTTTGAAGGAAAGAACAAATCTTCTATGATATCTTTGTCGGCATGTAATTGTCACACCCTTAATATGTGGTGTGACGGGTGTCCTTACCTAGGGACGAGCTCCTTTCGTAATACATAATCATTTAGTCCTCGTGTCAAAATGCGTAAAGAAATTTTTAAAGAACATCATACTTTTCGTCTTTTTCAAATCAAATAAAATCAGGAATAAAACGAATCGTAACATAATGCGTACTAATATATAGAAACATAGCCGATATATCGGCTATGTACAAAACAAATGCAAAGATAATGCACAATAATACATCGGCTTACGCAACCGCTCACAAACCGACATATCACACACACGACACTCGTCCGCAAAGTCTCTAACATAACTCCGCATACCATATCACACATATGCTCGACTCGGCACACTCCGGGAAAAAAATGGAGCTCGTCGGGAACATTTTCTCGCTAACATCACCTACTTATTCGTGGGTACCGCGTGCATGAAATCCGAAGAAGTGGGGTCGATACGAAATATGTACTGAGTATGTAAAGCATGGCATACAGAAAATGAGATCATAGCCGAAGTGAGTAGTACAGAAAAATAGTGCAATAATCAGAACCCACAAGACTTACTTTTAAAACCTAATTCGCGCATATCCATATCATATCCGAATCATTATGGGACTTAGAAACATGAGTAAATAATCATCATACCATTATGTTATCATATATCATATCAGACTTCGTGTCACATCATATTTCGAATACATATCATACTTACTACACTTCGAATACCCATCATACTTCGAATACACACATATAACATATAACGTGTCCCGACCCTCCGTGAGGGACTCGGTGAACAATCATCATATCATCACCATATATATACATATAGGCGTGTCCCGCCCTCTAGTGAGGGACTCGGTGTATAGCGTGTCCCGCCCCTAGTGAGGGACTCTGTATAAGATCATATCATTATATTATCACATATCACATACCACATATACACACACATACCGCGGTCAAGTATCCGGTCACATCACACATACCGCGGTCAAGTAAGTCAATATCACATACCGCGGTCAAGTATCCGAAATGTCAATATCACACACATACCCCGGTCAAGTATCCGGCGGTCAATATCATACACGTACCGCGCGGGAACCCGGCACAATATCACATATACACACCGCCAGAACCCCGGTAATATCACATATACACATACCGCGGCCAGGAACCCAGCGGTAATATCACATATACACATACCGCGGCCAGGAACCCAGCGGCAAATGTAACAACAGAACGCACGAACAGAATCGTAAGTAACCAAATACAGTTTAAAACATCTTCAAAGACTTAATGGGTTAATCAAAACGAACCATCGTTTATAAGCCACAACAGTAGTCAAATCAGATTTTCTTCCGAATCGGAACATATCAAACCGAACTCGAAATCATAGTCACATATCGGAATCATAAGTATACTAATCAACATTTCGTGCTCAACAAACAAATATATAATCATACTCGGGGTCGAAAAGGTAGTCATATTAAGTTCTTTTCAAAAAGTCGTTAGTACTACACAAAAAAAAAGTCGCGGACCCACGGACCAGCGTCCACCCAATCGGCCCGCCTATGAAAATCATAGTCATCCTATGTTATCGAATCATTATTACAAATTCAAAAGATAAGTAAATGATCGTACTTGAAATCGGAATAATAATCATATCATATCCTTTCAAAAATCGTCAGAAGTACATAAGGAGAGTCGCGGGACCCACGAACGGTATCGACCCGAGCCGGGCCCGCCTACGGAAAACATAGTCATCATACATCATGGAATCATTTTTGAGCATATCAAGGCCATCCGGTTCTGTTTGTGAAAGTTACGGACGTTCGTAGTTTTCGAATCGTTTAGGAACAAAACTCTTTTTTAAAAACCAACTTTTATGCAACTTTTGAAATTTAGTCATACAAAAGACATAAGATTCTTCGAACAAACCGTGTACATAGCATTTCAAATCCAATCATATCAAGGACATACGGATCATAGCTTGACCATATTAAGGATGCCAACATCACAAAGCGAATACGAATCATAAACATGTTCGGATTTTTTGAATGGAATTACCCCAAGGCTCATAACATATCATACCTTACACATATCTAAGACATGCCAAAAGAAGGAAAGGTAAGCCTTACATACCTTGATTGCTTCTTAAGCTAATCCAAACTCAAGTCTAGTCTTCTCAAAATCTACAATCAACATCATTGGATACTAACATTAGCCATAAGCACTTAGGAATTCAATTTCATGCCATCACTTTTATCTACGTAAATTTGAGCAAAGATTTCCCCTATAAATGCAACAACCCCGAGATTTCAACTGCCAAATTCATCAACAACAATACCAACAAGCATTCTAACAACATCAACCATTAATTCAAAACGCACTTTAACATTAACAACCTTCTTTCGCACAATGCGACGACATTCCAATTACGTTCAAATCAACATATATAATCAATCCAACATCATTGCTCACGCGTTCAAATACCAATCCAAAACCATTAAAACATGATTCAATATATTTCCAACAATCCACAAAATTATTCAAAACAACCCAACCAAAACATAAGGCAACCCGAAACCTTCCAAGTCCAAGGAAATATCAACAACGCATTTCTTTTCTTCCAAATTTATAAACCATACTAACAATCCATACTTTAACAACATTAATCTAAAAAATACAAGAAACCATATTAAGATCCCATTAGGTTCCAAAACAGCCCACATGATTTCAACTTCACTTTGAACCATCAAACCTTCATTTTTCATCACATACATAAATTCCATGATTTCCATCCATTTCTACACACTACAACAACACCCAAACATGCTAATACAATTAATTCATCACTCCCACACCATTTCACACCCACGGCCAAACATCAACATCCATATTTTCATGATTTCATTCATTTTCACACTCCACAACATACACAAACCATGCATAACATATGAAAAGAGGATTAAAACTTACCCTTTTCCACTTTGTTCTTCAACTTGGCTAGGGTTGAGATTTGTAAGAACCAAGGATTTGTTTGCTCCAACAACCACTTCATGTTGTTTAGGACCCTCCAATTAGTGGGAAAACTAGAAGAAACCAATTTTTCTTGGTCAAGTTTTGGTCCTCAATTTTCCAACCCATGGCCGAATGGTTGCTTGGTTGCTTCTCCAAGTTTCTTGATTTTTCTCTAAGTGTAGAAGATGATAAAAATGATTGACTTGGTTATCTTTTGTTACATATATAATGCTTCCACGTGGCCTATGGCCCACACCCCACACATGGCCACATATGGCCATTTTCATGAAATAATTAGTTTCCAATATTTCACTTCTAGCCCTTAATTTTCATGAAATGCCCAACTTTCCATAATTCACTTTGACCCCAAATTTTCCTTATTCCAATTTTACCCTTAACACTCCATGCCAATGAAAAGATGAATATGCAACTTATGCACTTTTAACAAAATCGGAAGAAATTACAACTTTGTCCTTAACTTATCATGACTAACTCGGATTATCCCAATGTACCAAAATACGGGATATAACATCAATATATACCATGTGGGTATTATAATATACTGCAGCAGCATACTTCAACTGTTACTAATTTGGTATACTATATGCTAGAATAAGTTATTTTTTAGATATAGGAAAAGAAAAGATGTACTATATCAGTTATCCTTTTTATTGATATGAAAAAAAGAAGAAAATAAAAAATAAAATAAAGGAGCCAAAAGGTGTGTAGAATTAGATTACATTAACAACAACAATATACCCAGTGTAGTCCCACAATTGGCTTTGGGGAGGGTATGTTGGAATCTTATCCCTATCGTAGGGGGTAGAGAGGTTGTTTCCGATAGACTCTTAGGCCTTAGCTACAATAAAAGCAAATGAAATCAGTTAAAAAAAAAAAGTAACGACAATGAGAAAAAAACATGTCAAAGCATTCTAAAAATGAGCAATAGCTATAACAGAATAGTACGAAAGTCAAAATACATCAAGTAGAAGATAATAATAGAAGTCGAAGGACAAGAAAACTAAAACTATAGTACTACCACTACTAGTATGAGAGGCGGGAAACACTCAACTACCTACTAGCCTTCTACATTAATCCGTGTCCTCCACAACCTCCTCTCTAAGGTCATGTCCTCAATAAGTTAAAACTGTGCCATGTCTTGCCTAATCACGTCTCCCAATACTTCTTCGGCCTTTCTCTACCTCTCCTAAAACCATCCATTGACAAACTCTCACACCTCCGCACTGGGCATCCATGCCCCTTCTCTTCACATGCCTGAACCATCTCAACCTCACTTAACGCATCTTGTCCTCCACTGTGGCCACTCCCACCTTGTCCCGGATATCGTAATTTCTAATATTATCTTTACAAGTCTGCCCACACATCCAACACAACATCCTCATTTCCGCAACTTTCATCTCTGAACATGAGAGTTCTTGCATGGCTAACGCTCCAACCTATACGACATAGTTGGTCCAACCACCGCTCTGTAGAATTTGCCTTTTAAATTTTGATGGCACTTTCTTATTGCACAAGACTCCGGATGCGAGCCACCATTTCATCCACCCTGCACTAATAAGATGTGTGACAGCATCGTCAATCTCCCCATTACCTTGGATAATGGACCCAAGATACTATCTCTTTTTTGGATGACCTGTGTGTCCAGCCTCACTTCCACGCCAGCCTCCTGCATCTCATTATTGAAATTACGCTCCGAGTACTCTATCTTGGTCTTACTCAACCTGAACCATTTGGACTCCAAGGTCTGTTTCCAAACCTCCAACTTAGCGTCAACTCCTCCACGAGTCTCGTCAATCAGAACTATGTCATCTGCAAATAACATATACCATGACACCTCACCTTGAATTGTGTAGAATTAGATTATGAAAAAAATAGAAAATAAAAAATAACAGCAACAACAACATACCCAGTTAAATCCCACAATGTGGGGTCTAGGGAGGGTAGAGTGTACGCAGACCTTACTTTTACCTTGGAAGATAGAGAGGTTGTTTCTGAAAGACCCTCGGCTCAAGAGAAAACTTGACAAAAAAGGTTAGAATAGAGAATAAAAAAATGAAAGAAAATAAAATTAAAAAGGAGAAAAAAAAGAAAAAATTGATTTATAAAAATATATTTTCTATTAATTTAGATTTTAATAAATAAGTTAGTGATTTTAGTATTTTTCTTAATTACTTATTGTTGTAGGCTAGTTATTTAATTTCTCTATATTTTTATTAGGCTAGAAATAGTTAGCTACTCTATTTATTTTTATTTTTTATTCTTAATTTTAAAAAGTAGAAAAAAAAGACAAAGACAGCCAAAATTAACAAAAAGTTAAAGTAAAAAAAAAAAATTTAAAAAGAAAAGGACAAAAAGCAACAAAGTACTAAAGAATAACATCATAATGATGTCAGCCCAAAATAGAGAATAAGAAATGGGCGCGAAGGGATAAATATTTTGGATGACATCAAAATAAAGAGGTATGGGTGTAAGTTTATCTTCAGTGAGCAACCATTCACTTTTTCCTTATTATTATTGGTATTTTATGATATTATCAATACGAAAATCAGCTTTAGGCTGATTTATTTTTAGAATCGACCCCTATTTTTATACACCACAACTTTTGTATAACCTTTTATATTTTTCGAAAACATGTTTGAACCCTTCAAAGCTCATCCCAACCATACCAACGACTTACAAATAGTAGTATTAACTAGTGTATATGGACCGGATTGATTCAAATTTTTTAAACACTAAACTAAATTAATTACGTCGGGTTTCTAAATTTGTACACCAAACCAAACCAATAAAATTCGGGGTTTTTTTAACCTCGGGTTTTCTTAGATTTTTAGGGTTTTTTTAGGAATAGTCTTGATACAAAACATATAACTTTTACTTCAAATATTTCTTTAGTCCTATTAAGATACAACTATATAATTAAGGTGTTTCTTAAGAAAATAACAAAAAATGTTAGAAGAGTGATGATATTGTATTAAAATATTCAACAAAAGCTAATAAAATCGGTTAAAATAAATATTGCTAATTAACAAGCCATAAAGAAAATGACCATAATCTAAAAATACTAAGTCATGCTAAAATAAGTACGGCTAATAAGTATTAATTGCATGACAAAAAAAAAAAAACTTAAGTTATGTATTTTCACTCTCTAAATCAATTATGCAAAACTAAAGAATAGATATCCAACATTATTGTCATTCTTAGTGGTAAATTAAATTTCTTTTGTTAGCATTAGTGTTGAGTTGGTTTTGGTTTAGACTTTATTTGAGTTACTAACATTCATAGGATACAAAACTTATTGACATTCAAAATTCTAAATTCAAGCTTGAATAATATGATTATAGGTAAAAAAAACTACGAAAAAAAATTAAGAAATATTTACAAATTACATTACAAATAAATATTTTTATGTATAAAATATTTTAAAAATTGAATACATGTAATGTCGGGTTAGTTTGGTTCGGTTTGACTTTTTTTAGTTAAAACCAAACCAAACCATTATGGTCGATTTTTTTTTTTTTCAACACCAAACCACGTCAAACCAAACCACTAATCGGGTTTTTTCTCGGTTTGACTCGATTTATCAATTTGGTGCGGTTTGTTGGTTTACTTTATACACCCCTAATTGTACGTATTAACCTATAAACTTGCTTAAAAAAATAACTTGGAAGGTAAATATTTAAAACAAGTGTCAGATTGCTGTAATATAAAAATTTGATTTTTTAAAATAAAGTAAAAGATAAAATAAGAGACAAAGTAAAACGGGTGGAGTAATTGATACTGCTCGAGTTACATTCCTTTAACCCATTTCAGGAGACACCTCAACATCAAACCCATATTTTGAGCACTTTCTTTCAAATTTTTGCACGGAATCCCTTTATACGGACCGGTCTTTAATTTTTGCTCTTTCATATTTGTAGTTTTTAATATTTGCGA
>NC_081353.1:55732943-55865169 GCF_029784015.1 Lycium ferocissimum | reverse complement strand
TTTATCTTCATACACCACTCATCTCATATCCAAGATGGATCTGCCGAGGCACTTATTTTGCCAACCTATGCCCATCGAGAAGTTGGCTAAATGAAAGATGCTGTTAAGTGAATTTGACATCATGTACATAGCCCAGAAAGCCATCAAAGGACAGGCTTTGACTGACCTATTAGTCGCAAGCCCGGTGGATGAAGAGCTCGAACCACTCCGCACCCATTTCCCAGACGAAGGGGTGTTGGCCATAGAAGAAGAAGCAACAAAACCTTACACAGGCTGGAAACTGTTCTTTGACGGAGTAGTAAATTACAAAGGTTTCGATCTTGATATCGAGAAATGGACAACACTGCCCTTGTAGCTCAAATTTTGATATCGGGGAAATGGATATGGACATGAATGAATTATTGGTCACTACCCCATAGTACAAAGCGAATGGGCCACTAAGAATGAAAAGATCTTACCATATGTGAACTTGGCACAAAGATTGTGCAAGAAATTCAGAAAGATTAAATTTTGGCATACACCAAGGGCTCAGAGTGAATTTGCCAATGCTAGGTCTCGATGATCCAACGAATCCACATCGCCAGGTTAAGGATATGGAAGAACATGAATTATTGGTCATTGGCAAGATGGTACAACGACATCCCAGAATCCAGAAAGCATTACAAATGGACAAAAAGACCATCCAAATAATGGGCTAAACAAAGAATGCTATAAAGATCTTACTTAGATGTGTAGAGAAATGCCGGAACATATGGACCCCATATGAATGGATTCGTCTTGTGCAAAGAAGATTCTATGGAAATTTGGATACTATTGGATAACCATGAAAATGATTTTTTTTGAATATTGCAAAGATGCCATCACAAATCCACGGTGATCTAATCAAGGTCCCTCGAGTGAGGCTTAATCTTTATGAGTTCACTATGGCCTTTCGTTGCTTGGGGCATGGATGTTATTGGACCCATTGATTAAGGTTCATTTTTTTGGCATGGAATCAACGTCTTACAAATTAGTAACAAAGGCACTTCGAACCACATCATGATCGATTCTGTCCGAGTCCATCATAAAAGAAAATGGAGCGAATTTGAATAGCCATATGATGAAGGACAAGCAATTCAAGAGAGATCGGCCACAAATGAACATAGAAGCGACTGACAAAAATATCCGTATGGAAGTCACACCCCAATTTCCGTTAGGGCGTGACGGGGCACCGAAGCCCTTACTTGGGGCGAGCGATGGTACAACACACGTAATCAAATTTTTCGGAAAACAAACAGAACGTCGGTAACATAATACATGTGCAAAGTCTCTATCGACTCGGCCATGTGGAGAAAGACGTGGAATACCAGAAGCATTACAAATGGACAAAGCAAGCATACATCAAACGAGGTCAAAGTAGGAAGTAGTGAAGTCGTAATGGCGAATGGCTCATCATCGGTGATCAAACTCATCATCGGAGAACAAAAGAAGTGCTAATCGAGAAGATTTCAAATCTCGGATTCCCGAACACAACACATCATCACAACACATCATAAGTCTACTTAGATGTGTAGATGCCGCGAGGCCTGAAAGGGTCTACAAAACGCGCGAGAAGAAGTAAGTAGACATCATCACGGACTCGGCGAATGATAGACCACTTTTTTTTGAAAATCAAAATCATAGTCAAATCAAGTTTTCTCTCGAATCTCGCCGGGACAAGTGGTTACGCATCAAAATCATGGGCATAAAACCATATGGACCCATAAGTAAATAATCATAGTGAAGAAAATATTAATTTTTAGAAAAAAATCCATAAAGGTAGCATAGAAGGGGACCGCGGGCCCCACGGACGGGTGCCGACCCCGTCGACCGACTACGAGAAGATGTCTTATGAACTTATATCTATGTTTTGGGGCGTTTCGAGGTCGTATGCAAAAGTTACGGACGTTTGAAGTTTATTGGATAACCATTCTTTTGAAAAAAGAACTCTTTTGAAATTAAAAGTTTAATCCTACAAAAGACATAAGGGTCATATGTGAACACGAATTGCTTAAGACATTCCAAACTGCCTTATCGAAGACATACAAACCACGACTTAACTATCTAAGGATGCCAACGGCCGAGCAAATACGATTCAAATATAAGATTTACGAATGGAATTTCCACAAATTATATCATACCTTAATTTCGTCTAAGACATGCCAAAAAGAAAAGAAGGGTAAGCTTCAATGCACGGTTTGCTTCTAGGCTAATCCACTATGGCAAAATCTACAATAACATCGATAGGCATCTAACATTAGTCATACGCGCTAAAGAATCCAATTCCAAACCATTACTTTTTCTACCAAAAATTGGATATATTTATTATACTTGGACACCAATTGACAACATTATCAATTCATTCAAAGTACATTATTTACTAATCAAATATTCAACGCATTCCAATTATGTTTCAACTTCGCTTTTATTGAACCACATATAATCAAACTATCATTAACGCTCATCCGTGATCCAAACCCATTGGAAATCAACAAGTCATACAATATTTCCAACCAACCAAATATTATTCCAACTTAGAACTTTCAGTGAGAACAACACCAAATATATCCTTTCCTTCCAAATTCATGAATTTCACTAATAATCCACGCCTTAACAAAGCAATTCTCATAAATACAAAAAATCACACACAAAATGTACATAAACTTCCAAATCACCCATAACTAACATAACATTGTTTTAGGTTGTGCATTTTTTCATCACACAATCCATCGACAATAACGAAAATGCTAACGACAATTTGAATACACAAAGGGACCCATCCAAACATGCATGATTTTCATCCTTTTCTTCACTCCACAACAAACAAAACATGCTAAATACAATTCAAGATACACACTACTACCATACGCCAAACTACATGCATAATCTCATGAATTCCTTTCATTTCCACATACCACAACATGTACAAACCATCCATAAAACACATAAAGAAAATCAAACCTCACTTTTTGCCTTAGAACCACTCGGCTAGAGTTTGCAAACGACGAAACGAATGGTTCAACGACTCAATAACTATCACGTTGTAGAGGACCTTATAGCATGAAAGCAAGAAGAAAATAATTTTCCAAGACAAAATTTTATGGGGCTGGTTCGGCCAGCCCCCATAATCTCCTCTCTTTTTTTTTCTCTCATTTTCTTGAACTTTCTAAGAGATAAAGTGAAGATGAAGATGACTTGATCATCTTTCTCCTTTCATATAATAGCCAACCATGTGGCCATGGCCTACTCCCACATGGCCGGCCACGTGGCTAGAAAAAGTCATGAAGCCAATTTTTCAAATTTGGCCAACATCATTTTTGGTCCCAAATTTTTCCAACTTTCATTCTCTAATTTTTCCTTATTCCAATCTTACCCTTAACACTTCATACCAACAAAAGATGAATATGCACTTATGCATTGAGACAAAATCAACAAAACCGGAAATTAAAAGTCTTGTCCATAACTCGTCGCAACCAACTTAAAATATTCCGACGTACGAAGTACGGGGTGTAACATAATCATAAAGATTGGCGCGAGCAGATGCCTTATGATTTGCTGGGATACCGTACTACAGCTAGAACTTTAACATGAGTAACTCTATACTTGCCGGTCTATAGAACTGAAGCAGTCATACCTGTTGAAGTTGAGATACCTTCCCTGAGAATCATTCAAAAAGTAGAATTAGACAATACTGAATGGGTCTGAGCTCGATATGAGCAATTGGCATTAATTGACGAGAAAAGGATAGTTGCCATATGTCACGGCCAGCTGTACCACAAAGGATGGCAAGAGGCTTCAACAAGCGAGTCAGGACCAGATTTTTTCAGATTGGGAAAATGGTGCTCAAAAGAATTTTTCCACATCAAGATGAATACAAAGGGAAGTTTGCTCCCAACTGGCAAGGTCCCTATGTGTTCCGAAAAGTACTCTCCGGAGGAATAGTAATATTAGCAGATATGGATGGACAAGAGTGGCCGAAGCCAATCAACTTAGATGCAATTAAGCGCTACTACATATAAAGACAAAGTGGTTCAGTCTGTAATAGTACTTTTGTGTGTAATCATTAGTTTATTTTCTTGTATTAGCTATTCCCTTTTGCTTGCAATCATTTTTGTAATAAATAGGAAAGATCAAAACATCTTTTTTAATATGAACTGCGCAATGACCTGATTTCCCCACAGTGGGATACGTAGGCAGTCCATCTGGGACCCGGTCACATTATTAGTAAAAACCAAAAACTCCTTTACTTTTATTTTGAACTACGTTCGACCAGAATTTCTGCTGCGACGGAAGCCTCAAAGATAGGACTTCACAAAGGAGCAAGGATTGCTGCACGCCTGACTAGGGCAGAGTTTTTGAGAAGATCTCAAAAATTTGCGCTGTCAATCCACTACAAAGAGTTTCGAATAGGGTCAGAAGTTTTGAGAAGCTCTCAAAATTCCTCATTTACTCAATACTGTAAACTGGGGAAAATTTTTTGAGGAGATTCGGCATGAGAATTTGTCAATCGAGGTTAAACTGGGGCAGAATTTTTGAGAAAAGGTCTAAAAAATTCCTGTGAGGAAGCGAAGAACCCCAGTCATGGAAGAAGGGGTTTCCCTCATTCAAAGTACATGTCATGACAGTTAATCTTACCGCTTTCAAAAGAATGCATTTATTTTGCTACAAATTAGATACTTTTATGAAACAATTTTCTGCATACTGAAAATAAATTTATCTTTCGAATACCGGAGCCGAAGGGGTTTCGAGTCCAGAAAGCCGAAGATGCGACAGCACCGGCAACACGAATCAAACTTTAAATAGGAAAAAGCTAATCCCTTTCTGATGCAGGTCCCCAGTACATCGGAAGACGATCCTTTTTCTAACTTTGTTTATGTGCAGGGAACAGTTGGCCGAGGAAGATCAAGACTACTGCTGAGATCAGGTTTGAAAAAATATCTAGCCACGAGGTCTATGAAAGATCTGAATGCCATAAGGGTAAAGTAGCTAGCCATGAGGGCTATGAAAGATCTGAATGCCACTAGGGCAAACACATGGCCATAAGGGTCCACAAATGACAAAAGGCCATAATGGCAAAATCACCGGCCAACGGGGTCGTGGTAAAACAATACGGCATACCTGACCAAGAGGGTTATACCCATCATAAAGGACGAAAGAAAGACGATTTAGCCAAAAAGGCCATTTCTGTCATTTGCATTACTTCTTCTTATTTGTCGAGAGGGCCATTGCATATCTATTTTCTTGCTGCCAAGAGGGCCATCGCATATCTATTTTCCTACTGCCGAGAGGGCCATCACTTCTTCTTATTTGCCCAGAGGGCCGTTCATACAAACATGCCATGAGGGCCATTCATACAAACATGCCAAGAGGGCCATTCATACAAACATTCCAAGAGGGCCATTCATACAAACATTCCAAGAGGGTCATTCATACAAACATGCCAAGAGGGCCATTCATACAAATATCCAAGAGGGCCATTGCATATCTATTTTCCTGTTGTCGAGAGGGCGATCACTTCTTTTTATTTGCCAAGAGGGCCATTCATACAAACATACCAAGAGGGCCATTCATACAAACATGCCAAAAGGGCCATTCATACAAACATGCAAAGAGGGCCTTTCATACAAACATGCCAAGAGGGCTATTCATACAAACATGCCACGAGGCCATTCATACAATGAATGCCAAGAGGCCATTCATACAAATATGCCGAGGGGGCCATTCATATGAACATGCCGAGAGGGCCATTCATATGAACATCTTTGAGAGGGCCATTCATACGAACATGCCTAGAGGGCCATTCATACGAACATGCCAAAAGGGCCATTTATTTCAATTGCCAAAAAGGCCATGCATATAAACTACCGGATGCAGCAAGACAATAAAGCGATGTAAAACCGGTCATGAGATCGCATTATACGACCCAAAAAGACAAAGCTATGTAAAAACGGTCATGAGACCGCAGTATTCGCTCAAAAAGGACAAAGCGATGTAAAATCGATCATGAGACCGCAATATTCACCCTAAAAAGACAAAACGATGCAAAACTGATCAAAAGACCGTAGTAGTCCCCCAAAAAGACAAAACGATGTAAATTTGATCAGATGACCGCAGTATTCGTCACCCAAAAAATTAACGTTACTCAGCAGATGGAAGCAGATTTGTAGCCGACAAACAGAATAGGTTGATCATGTCAAATCCAGGTAGATTGCAGCACAAACGTGGAGCTTTTTCTTTCGCAGTCAATTGAGATAAGGTGCCTATGAGAGTGAAGCTCTCCGGCTAGGACTTGGAAGATCACTGCTCACCATGCTCAGCCACACAAGATTGCCTATTTGCTTATGTGCCTTGTTTGTTCTTATTATTCTGCTGCCGGTGGGACATAGACCGGCACACACAAAGGCAGTCCCACTTGAGGAATGACCTTTTTCTTCCGATTGAGTCAAACTACAAGTGACTTAATTAACAAGAACACGGATATATAGGCCGACTGAATGCTAGAGAGTCAGTCACTGCCAATCACACCGGAATTCCTAGCTTGACAACCGAAAAATTCAAGAAATCATAATCGAGTCGAATTACAATTGGCCTGAATTCTCATAAAACCTGAGATATGTAGGAAACCCAGAAACCAGGGTCCGGCCATATATTTTGAAAACTGCATGAAAATAAGAGGAGATATAAGTTGGGTTAGTCAAAAATCAGGGTTAGTCAATTTTCGGTGCTTAGGGATGGTCCCGCCATCCCCGAACACCAAAGGGGCAGTTGTTGAGACCTAATTTTTAGCCGCCCATAATTTGCTTTAATTATCCAGAGTACTTGAAATATTAAACAGAGGAAAATATGTATTTAGAAAGTCAACATAATTTTCTAAAATTTATTAAGGCTATATTTTTGCCAATTTTGTTTGATAAGATAATTTCTATAATATTATAAAATGATTTAAGTATTTTTACAGTTATTACACTTTTGCTAAATTAGTCAAGAAGAGAGGATAATTTTCCATGATTATACACTTAATTGTCTAGATAGTTTATATAGCAATTTGCAAAGTATTTTACTCTGTTTAATGCAAGGAATCTATTTAATTAAGTAAATTAGTCACTTTTATCCTTAAATTCTTATTTGATCACATTATTGGATTTTTATCATAATTAATTGAGTTTTAATTGTAATTTATTTTGAAATTTCCATCAAGCAGCTATAATTAAAATGATTAATTATTAGCCAATTATGACAATAATTTAAACTAGTCAAAATTGAATTAAGGTATTTGAAAAAAGTTATTTATTTATCCTTATTTTATTGCTATTATTACTTTCCTTTTTGAATTAGACCAATTAGTTTAAATGGGGTCTTATTTTTAAATGTCCAATTAGTAGACATCGTTTTAAAATTGGGCTATTTATTGCATTTTGTGTTTTTGCTGAGATTTCTTTGTGAAATCTTAGCCGCCATAGGGCGACGCCCTTCTGTCCTACGTCATCGTAGCCATTTATGGCAAGTTTTCAGGCGGGCTGTGTTTTTTCAGACTTGGTGTGTCTAGAACGAGTAAAGCATTAATTGCTTGAACTCAATTTCACCTAACACCACCCAAACACGGTATTACCTCTCCATTCCCTACACTTTTTACACTTTCAACGGTAATATCATGCAAATCGTTAATTGTTTTTGGTGGTTTGCGATTTTGAATACTCAATTTTTATTGGTTCTTGAAGAACCCCACAGATTGACCTATTCCAAGTCAGATCGGACCCTTCGTTTTTTTTTTTTAGCTAATCTCTACCCTACAATGTGGGGATGTGAGGAGGAAATCCCATTTATAGGGAGTTATCCCACATCGGTTAAACTAGGGTTTTGAAATTTTGGGTATTCCTATTTAAAGGACCCTATTTTTCATTATTTGAACAAGTTTGAGTATATTGATACTCAAATATACTCACAAGACTCGAAATACTTACAGTTTTCAAAGAAAATATTTGAGATCTTTAGATTTTCTGAGTCAAGTAAAAAATTTTTTAAAAAGAAATTGTTCTTGTTTGTTTTGTTGGGTTTGTGGCTAAGTTTTTAGGGTTTGGAGGAGCAAAAATCTCTAAGTTCGATCTCGATATAAGGCTGAACTTGCAAAAGGTAAACCTCTTTTTCATTTTCTAGAATGTGTCTGCTTGTTATATGTGTGTGGAAACTGCCGGTATAGTTATGTTGTTATTTTTGGTTTGAATTAGGCTTATATGTGCTAAGTTAAGTCATGTACAGTTATGTTTTTCCATTTACTGGTTCAGTCATGTATTTAATGTCTACTTAGATTTTGTTTAATGTGTATTTAGTTTAAATTTCACCTAGGCTGCACCTTCCATTATGCTTAATGATTTAACTCCTGTGGTATTGAGAGCATAGTAATGATGTCTCTCCTGTTAAACTCTGTTTGGTATTTTTTGACTCATTACCGAAGACTGTTGCTTGTTAAATGAATAATAGTAGTAGTATATATAATTAATAACTTATATAGGGTGGACTAAGGGATTATGATTCATCATGTGACTAGTTAAGGTTTTGTTTACTAATAGACAGTTGGTTTAATAAAATGCATCATGTCTTTATCTAATTGGAGTTTCTTTTTAAACTGAAAATTTGTCAACTGGTAGGATATATAACAGGGTAAACTCTAATAGGATCTTGTGTTCAATAGTTGAGTTTAGGAAAGAGTTGAAACATCTAAATCGGGTTTAATAGATCACTAAGTATTTTTTCATAAAGTATTTAAGTGTAGAAGGCTTAGGTTTGATTATATGATAGAATGATAAGTGTGTTCTTTAAGCTTTAATTTGCCAGCTTCGGGAAATTAGATGTATGTGTGTGAATTGTGCTAAAATTGTATAAGAAAATAAGCTCTTACATTTGAACATAATAGCCCATTTCTGTACTTGCCAAATATTCCTATTTACTAACGCAAACATCTCTGTTGGATGCTACTTGCTTTGGTTGAGTCTATATTGAATCTAGGTATAGTTTGATGATTCTAATGGGTCTGAGTTAGCTGCTTACTTGGTTTGATATAATAGTTTGTTATAAGTCAAGCTTAATGTGATTGGTTCTACCTGGTTAACTTAAAATAATGGCTAGCTTTTGGTTTAGTTTCCCTGGTCAAATTTAATATGATAGTGTTATTATGAATTTGTGTTTAGCCAGCACAGATTGATTTCTGATAGAATTTGTGTGAGGTTATTCTGTGAGTCATGTCCATAAGATTAAAGGATGTGCTAGACAACTGTGATGAATTGCTAAAACTATTAGACATGGCTCTGTTGACAAGTTAATTAGCTATTGTTGTGCAACACTAATAGGTTCCACATTAAGCTGTTTGTTTCATATTAAAAAGGAAAAATTTGTGTCATATGGGGATATGTTTTGAACTTGATTAATGTGCCAAGATTTCACTTAAGTCATGCCTGTTTTAAAAAATGTGTTGCTAAAACCCAAGGTGGCAGTGCTGCTTAATTAAACATGTTCACATAAGTTAACCTAGTTTTAGTTTGTTAAGTACATTAGTTGCAGGAATCCTGATTTAATTTTTCTTTATTGAACTTGCTTATGTGTTAGTTCAACCTGTTTGATGCTGTTTTATACAATTAGTCTAGCTTAATTTGCCTAGTCAGAGGTGCCTTCTGTGAGGTGTAGTTAAGTTGATCATTTTGGGATAACCTGCTGTAGGCATGATTAATTCAAGAAGTTTGTTTATTGACATAGGCAGCCTAGTTGTCTTTGCATATTAACCACTCAAACTTTCTTGGTACTTCTGTTCTTTTAGTTCAACACCCCCCCCCCCCCCCTTTTTTTTAAGTTTTGTTAAGAAGTATGTTATAACTACTTGCTTCAGTCCTGTGTCTTTGTCTAGTGTGCATGTTCTTGCTAAACTTGAGTTCTTGTGGAGCACTATTTGAAAGGTGCATTTCTCCCCATTTTTATCCTCTTTGTTGTTTATACCTTTGTGTGATTTTAAAGACAAGAAAATATGGTTCTTTGAAAGCTCTAAATTTGTCCTCATGAATTGCCAAATTATTGAGCCCATCAAATAAGTTGGTTTCATTTTTGTACAAGTCTAAGTGTTTGAACTGCTCATGAGTCTCATGTGGTAGTATTTGGTCACTCGTCTATTTAGAGTTGTTAAGGTAAACAAGTCCTATACATGAATCTCAGACAATCATTTAATCATTGAATCTCATACTTTTACAGTAACTACAAGTTTGAAATATGGGCTTTCTTTCTTTCTCTCTTTTTTTTTTTTTTTTTTTGTGCTTTGGGATGTTCGGTATATCTTTGATTTGGTTTGTTATATGAGAATTAAGTAACAACCTTTGAAAATCCTACCTCTACCTGCTATGTGCCATTTATACTTGTGCTTTGAGCTAGGGTTACGCCCAATATACCAGGTATACACAGTTGGTATGACTCTGGTATACCAGGATCTGTATATTTTGTATGAGTGAGGAATATCATCTACACGAATTAGGAATTTTTATTTTGCTTCAATCGATACCCAGTTGGTCTTGGTCTTTTATTTGGTCTTAATATACTGGGCTTCCATTTGCTTACCTCTGCTACACCCTTTATGACTGGAATTTGGGCCTTTACTTTCTTCATCTCTTTTAAAGTCTGGTTCAATTGGGCCACCAATGTTTCGGCCAGACCTTTATGCCATGTTAGCCTAATTAATTATATAATTGTGTTCTATGAGTGTGGATAAGTATATCTAGTTTTTATTTGTAAGCCTTGTATACAAAAAATATTGAACACTCCCTCTCTTATATACCATGAGTTTAACACATAAATGGAGAGGCAAATTAGCACTTGGGGATTAAGCTTAAGCCTTCCCGGATGTCTACCATGCCTGGGGTTCCTAGAAACCCCTTGGATCTTGTGTGGCATCAGGAATAAGAGGGTGAAAGCTTTCCTTTTGGGGGTATTTTAGTGTCTCCATGGGTGTGTATATCATGGTATGTAAGCCGATGATTATTTATATTCATTTATATGACATTGTCTATTTTTTAGTCAAGAAAATGATCTTGTAGACTTTTTAATGTTGGGCCAGTTTCAGTACTGTTTTAATGGGCTTTAGAATTGTAAGGCTGTTAGTTATATGCAAATTCGGGCCTATCTCTTTGCTGTTATCAGTCTACATGGGTATATATGTCTAGTCAAATTTCGATTCCATTGAGTGATGTATATTAGAGTTACATACCTTGTATATTTTTATTATATCAGTTTCCTTTATTTAAGCCACAGTCTAAACTTCCTAATCCGTATTTCCCCTTTCTTTGCTAGCATGAAATAATATTCGTTGGGCGATTTCTATTTGCATAAACCCATTGGGCTAAGGGCCCAATAATCCTTTCTTGATCGAGTCCGTGGAAAAAGCGGAAAGGGAAGCAAATATGATGAAGGCCTATCCATGGGTAAAAATTGAGGCTGGTGGGCTTGGTAGGCCCACCAGCTTGATTTCCTCTCTTTTAATTTCAGTTGTATATCATATATGTATGTAAATACTCATGAAAAATATTGAAACCCCTATGCATGTGTAGAATTTAGGAGAGCAACGTTTAATATTTTAGGAGGTCGCTAAACTTTTTTTTTCTTCCGAAACTGGGATAGTAATTAGTTTTTGCGTGACAAGTCAAAACTTAGCTTTGATTCTAAATTTTTTTTTTTTAAATCGGTTTAATGACACGGTTAGTGGTAAAAAGTGAAAAAAAATGAGATTTTGGCTGACTAAAAAGGGGAGCAACGTCCAAATGATTCTTCAAAATGGTTAAGTAATTTTGGGCCACCATCCGTGATTTTTTCAAAAAAAAAAAAAAAAAAAAAAAAAAAAAAAAAGAGGGCAGCTATTTGATATTTTCTGGGGATTGAAACCGTGTTGTAATAAGTTTCTTTTGCAAACTCAAGGAACCGTTTTGAACCAGGGTTAGATGTATTGAAAGATAAAGATTTTGCACATTTTTTGAATTTGGAAATGGGCTTTGAACTTCACAAAAATCTGATAAAAATAGTGACTGATTTGGGCTTGGAAGAACGAAACCAAAGGGAAAATACATAAATACTCCCCCAACGTATACTCGGATTAATTATGACGCACCCAACCTTTGCGGGCGACCTATTACCCCCCTGGCCTTGTTTTTTCAGTATTTTTGTACCCTTTTTTGGCTGACGTGCAAAAAAAATTTTGATGCCCAGTTGCACAGTGGAGAGTGTTGCACACTCTCCGCCACATCGGCACCACGTCAGCGCCATGTCACAGCCACATTGGTGCCACCTAAATTTTATTAAACAAGTATTAAAATTTTAAAAAATGCCATCTTCTCCATTGTCACAACCTGGAGAGCTATCTCCATGGCTTCCATGATTATCAAATAATGCAAAGCTCAAGTGTAATTTAACTTTAGCACAAACAAACAACTTCAAACAATTTTCACTAGTATTTTTAAGCTCCAAATAGTAATACCCAGATGATTAAACAACAGTTAATCACAACATCTATTTTTTTTTCTGCTGCAATTTTCAATCCCAAGAACCCAACAATACAGATCTGAGATTTTGACTTTTCAACTTGTTTCAAATCAGCATACAACTTCCAATGTCACTGTCATGGTCAACTCCACCATGGCCATCGCATGGACCTGGTGGACTCCGGTGACCCTACGCCAATCCGCCTTTTTTTCTTCTTCATAAATTCGCCTCTCAATCACATTATTCTCTTCGAATCCACAACTAATCGCAACGCCATGAAATAAACAGCCCAATTTCAACTTTCCAATATCAAAACAAGCTTTAATTCTTTCGATAAAGTAAACCCATTTGGCTCAAACCATAAATCAATCATTTCCCCTTACAATTTCAGAGAAAAAAGAATGGAGCAAGTAACAATGGAGTTCACCGGAGCAAATAACAATGGAGGTCACAACATCTTTCCCATCAGATTTTACTTGCAAACCAATTTTGACTAACAAATCACCAATATACAAAAATTTCAGATTCAAAATTGGTAACCCAACAACATTTTCGACTACCCATTTTTGATTTAAGAATTCGACTACTCCATTTCAGATTAAAAAATTTCAGATTCACAATTGGTAACCCAACAACATTTTCCTCTAATTTTTCTATCATTGGAGGAAAATGTAGGATTGAATCGACAAAAATGGAGTTAGGAAGTGAAGAAAAAGAATGAGAGTGAAGAAGAGTTGCACAAAGAAAAAGAAAGTAAAAAATTGTGAAAGAATAAATAAAAGTAACATTAGCAAAAATGAAGAATAATGGGGGTGGAGGTGGGGTTGGGGTTGGCGGTGGGGTGGGTGGGAAAAATGAGGGGTGGGGTGGAATGAAGAAGAAGAAGAAGATGGGTGGGGAAAATGAGGGTGGGGTGGAATGAAGAAGAAGATGGGTGGGGAAAAATGAGGGGTGGGGTGGAATGAAGAAAAAGAAGAAGAAGAATTCAGTGATGTGGCGCCAATGTGGCGATGACGTGGTGCCGATGTGGCAGAGAGTGTGCAACACTCTCCTTTGTCTGGCATCAAAAATTTTTTTTGCCATGTCGGCCAAAAAAGGGTACAAAAATACGGGAAAAAATAAGGCTGGGGGGGGTAATAGGTCGCCGCAAAGGTTGGGTGCGTCATAATTAATCCGAGTAAATGTTGGGGGGGGGGGGGGGGGGAGAGAAATATATGTGGACCAAGAACGAGGTACGACGGATTTTGGACTTGGAATATATTTTGACCTTATGGGCTTCAAAAGTGATAAAATTTGGACTGAATAAAACTTTATTTTTTCTTATATATGTATAAATATAGAGATAATACTCATATTTTCTTATAAAAAATAAAAACCCGTAAGAACTAAACTCATCTTATTAGGACTAGAATAGTAGCAAATCTACTCGGGAGAAATCCCGAGTGTGTCTTCGTCCAGCAATAAAGTGAGTTGAATACTTACGTGGATTTTTAAAACCCAAAAACCCCTTTTATAAAGGGGCCTTTTTGCCAAATTTTTCCTGAAATTATGGTATGAATATGAATGACATTTTTTGTGAAAAATTTAACTTCTATAGACAAATAAGTACATTAATCACACATTGAAGCTTGTAGGTCAACCGTATTCTACGGATCTTTAATACTAGGGGGCGTAAAACCTTCCCTAGGGGATCATAGACTCCTTACCTTGAACTCTGGTTTAAAAGAATTTTTCTCTTGTTTGATAAACCCTTTTTACTTGGTTTTCCTAATTTCCGTTATAAAATTGGGTGGCGACTCTAAAAAATACTAAAATTCAATTAGAGCACCAATAACCTCGTGGTAACTTTTATGCCTTTACCCGCGTAAAAGCGAACCGTAACAAGGCCCAAACATTAAACAAAGCAGTTGGCCCAAGAAATTAAACCAACACAATATGGGCTCATGTTCACAAATGACAAGAATGATATATCTTATGTATATTGAATATATCTACTCCTATACACCTGTGAGGGTATAGAGGTGAATATACTCTGCATACTTTGGTATATCACCTGGTATATGGGGAAGAAAACTAATGCATTGAGGGGAGCTAAAGAAAAAAATATACTATTCAAGATTCGTTTTTAACTTATATAAGCTAACAATAACAGATTCAGATCCCAGAACTGAAGGATAGTAAAACAGACATATTAGGTTATTTCCTTAAGCACAAAGATGAACAATGCCAATCAAGTAAACATACACCACCACCAACCAAAACACACCATGGATTTACATACCCATAGAGAGACTAGCACAGCCCAAAAGGGAAAGCTTTCACCCTCTTATTCCTGATTCCACACAAGATCCAAGGGGTTTCCAGGAACCCCAGGCATGGTAGACACCAGGGAAGGTTTAAGGTTTATCCCTAAGTGCTATTTTGCCTCTGCACTTATGTGTTAGGCTCATAGCATTATAAGAGATGAAGTGTCTATAAAATGGTGACAACAAACAGCCCGCTAATCAATATATCTAGGTGTATATTTAACAGACTTGGTTAACTTATCATAGACATCAATATCCTATTAAATTCAAACATGACTAATGAAATGCTTAAGCAATTCTATTACACAGTGATGACAAAGCAAGAGATAAGCCACAGTTACATGAATACAAAACCAGTATATCTAATCTATTTATGGCATTAACACTTAACCAATTCAGGAAGGCATTCCCCAAGCAAGTAACACAAGACATACAAATGAACTTAAGTAATAAGTGACTAGCCTCCAAGGAGAAATAGTTAATAGCCATTAGGTGTCACACACCAGTCATCAAATAAGCAGCGATTTCCAATATTAGCTTATCTCCCAAGGAAACTAAATTCTAATTAGCTTATCTCCCAAGGAAACTAAATTCTAAACCAACTTAAACTTGAAAACATGAGAAAGTAATAAGGTTGCCACATTCACTTAATAGACCTTAATGTACTCAGATGAATTGCTCAGATATTTTCTTTAATTATCTTTTTGGTGAATTAGTAAAGCATAGTTTAAAACCAATATTTCATGAAGGGTAGGTGCTCATTTTAACCTTAGTGAATAGGTGACACTATTTAAGCCAAAACAAAGTGATTAAGCAAGCCACCTAGCAAACTATCATTAACTTAGGTTGGACTAACTTAATATCAACACAACAAATAATTCTTATCAAAAAAGAGGTTTGACAGTTCTTAAACAATTCAATATGTTCCAGTTTTAAAATCCAATAGACCAACTGGAAATTAAGCACTTCTACCAAATAGAGACTCCTAACACAAAAGAGCAACTAGGAATCCAAAAGCAAACTCAAAATCCAAACTGATTATTTTTCAGCCAAGTTTTGTTTAACTCCTTTTAACAGAAAAAAAAAAATGCAAAACAGGCTCAATATCCAAACAAAAGAACTGACCAAGTAAGCTAAGATCATTTTTAGACAGTGTCTTAAATACAGGGAAAGAGTAAAATGGATTTGTTTTTAAACCTGGTTATTTACTAGTCTTTAAAACCCTTTTTGAAAACAGAACTCTATCAGAAAGCAGGAAGTATTGCATATTCATTAACCTTCAAATTGTTGGTCTAGAATAGGGCTATCACATTATAGTAAATCTTGCAGATCAGGGCATTCCAATAAAAGCAAGGACCAAGACTCAAAAACTCACAGGGGTTTAAAAAAGACCAAGACAGACCAAACAGATGTGCATAGACTAAATTCCTTAATAACAATCTTGACATGTATCATGAAAAGGGGTAAAACAAGCAACCATGAATGCCTGCCAACACAAGTTCACAAGTGGGCCATGCAAAGGATAAAGCTAGACTTAAACAAGGAAGATGGTGACTGTACATGATCTAAACTGAACCAAACATTAAAACAGACTAGTTCTCAACATGACAATGACTCCAAAACATTAATTGAGCATCTTTGAAACCAAATAAGTATTGAGACATGATGATGAACTTTACAAACATGTTGTGACCAAACACTCTTAAACTATCAGATGTTAAACTTGCTTATCATACCTTATCCTAGCCACTTAGTCATGTAATAAACCTCATTTTTTATTGAATAATATGTCACAATATCAAACTCTCCTTTTAAGTGAATGGTTTGGAATCAAATGCACCCCAGAGTCACAAAACATTTATCATGCCATTCAGCCACAAAAGGAGATGATATGCATGAACTGACTAAAAATAAGACTGATAACACTCTTCAGATTCATTTAGACTCAGATTAGCATGCCTTTTGTCACGACCCAGCCCCGTGGGCCGGGGCGGTGTCCTACTTGGAATACGTACTACCTAACGGATCCAGTATACCAAATAGCTAATGCGTTTAACATATTTAAAACCATACGGTATATAAGGTGCATTGCTCGAACATACGTATACATATATACATTGGTTTAAAATAAAGTCGCAAAGACCCAATGACAACCCGTATCCCAAACATGTCTACGGGCCTCTATCATACATAACGAAATCGAGAAGACGGGACGGGGGCCCGCCGTGCCCAAATAGTCATATATATAGAACATATGAACAAGACGATATATCAAAAGTATCGGACTCGGATCAAGGAGCTCTCAAAATAAGTCCTGGGCGGTGGCGTATCACGCGGTGCGTCCATACGTGGGCATGTAACACAGAAGCAAGGGGTCGGTACGAAGATGTACCGAGTATGTAAAGCGGAAAGGTAACAAGTATAACCATGATCAAAAACGAGTGCGGAGTACGGAAACATGTAATTAGAATCGAAGTACAAAAAGTAATACCGTGTCCGAGACGGAAGACATAGTGCATATCGGATCATATAATATCATGCGAACATGTATCGTGTCCGGCCCTCGGATGAGGGACTCGGTAAGTGAAGTCATGCATAACGGGAATCATGTACCATATGTGACGTGTCCGCCACTTATTAAGGGACTCGGTAATATGGAATCATATCGTCAAATCATATATCATGTATACATAACGTGTGTCCCTCTCTGCGGGTCTCGGTGAATAATAATCATGTGCCGTCCGGCCGCCATCCCCGTATCATCATATCATAATCATATACAAATAAACGGCACATGAGTACGAGGGACTCGGTGAATAATGCGAGAGAAGTGCGCACGAGAACATGTCCTGGCCGGGCTCGGTGGAAAGACATATCATAACTTGCACGAACGAGCAATGCGAGGAAACATGTGCATATTGAAACGGACCCAATCACATAAATAGTCATAATACGCACCTTTCGGATGCCATGACGGATTATGTCAAATCAGAGTTTTCGAGACTATTCGTACGTAACAAATATATCATAGGGCTTACAAAAGATTCAAAATGATTGTTCTTGAGCAAACGGAACAATACAAATGACATATCATTTCAAGGAAATCGGACGATGCTCGTATAGGTATATGTATATGTATGCCCTTTTTGGGGATGGCACGATTTCTTACTTCAGATCATATTTTTAGGATCATAACCCATATCAAGACATATCATAAACTCATCATATTCATTGTTCGACAACGGTACAATCATCAAAGATTCCTTTAAACATGGTATAGGAATAAATTAATTAAAATCATAATAAGAGGTCTCGGATTCTATGGGCCCGCCTCGGGTCAAATCGAGGCGGCGGGCATAAATCATGGATCATAGTCTTTATAAAGTCTTTTGAAAGCGTACTGGGACAAACCCGGAGTTCATTTGGGAAGGTTTCGTACATATAAGTCATTTTTGACAACTTGTGAATGGGTTCAAATCAACGTTTTTGACGCTATTTTCAATCTTAGATTATGAAAGTTCAATCAAGGCTCGTCAAGCCTATTACGCTCGGAACATGCCAAAGAAGGATAGGGAAGGCTTTACATACCTCGGTCGCCTTAAGCTCGCTTGACTTCACTTCCAATTTCGTCGAGAAAGGAAAGTCACTCTTACCGGTTACTATTCATGAAAGCTAACAATCTTGGGTCTATTTGTCTAATGAATCCACACCCGAGACGTGACTTAATATATCAACAACAACAACCCAACAATCCAACAACAACATCAAGAACATCAACAACTACAACTTAATACAATATAACCTATTTAGTCATTTTTCCAACATAATGTTATAGCCCTCATTCCAACTTCGCGTTTCCAACTCAAATCCAATATTTTCACATTCATTATTCATCAAGGTCATTACAATACCATTCGGAAATATCATAACATTTCTACAATATATACACAAGATATACAAATTAAATTTTCCACCAAAGCCATAACTTATTCAATTCTCTAATCTTTAACACAAGTCCATAACATATTTCCATCTTCCAAATTCATCAACATTAATCATAACTTACACCTTAAGCACTTCATTCCCATAATTTCATAAATTCACACTAAATCAACATAAACTCCTACATTCCATTTTCATACAAGCTTACATCATTTTTCCTACACTTACTGATACAAGAATCATAACTACACAACTAACACATTAAACAACATAAGTCATCATCATGGCAAATCCTCCATAGGTCACGGCCACATCCATATTCCCAACTTCATCCAATTTATTCAACTTTCATTTCCAATACACTTTTCACCATAATTACAACTAAATCACACAATAATATTCAACCACATTTTTCATGCAAACCAAGCACATACACGGTTCCAAACAACATACACCACACGGCACATACACGTACAAATACAATTTCCATGGTTTCCATACCATCCCACTTTATTCTAACATCCATAAACCTTCCATAACATGAAAGAAAACATAAATTCTTACCTTTTCCAACAAATTCTTCGCCAAAGGGAACACTTCCTTGTCTTGAAAGTTATACCAACTTGTAGAAAAGCTTGTTACTAATTCAAGGAGAACCAAATTTTTGCATCAAGAACCAAGCTCCAAAATTTCTCTCTTCTTTTCTTTTCTTTTCCTCTCTTATGGCAAGGCCCTCTCTTTTCTTTTTCTTGATTTTTGCTTTGATTGTTCTTGAGAATTCTAGACTTATGGTCCTTATATAATTAATTATCACATGCCAAAAATTAATAAACCATGGGTTGGGCCATGTAATGGCAGTCACCCTCTAATTATTGGGCCCAATTTTCTTTTCATTTATTTGGCCCAACAAGCTAGAATTCTTATTTCAAAATGTGACTTTTCAAAATTCTAAAGGCCTTCTCCGGTGTTTTCACGTTCAAATTTCCATAACCGACATGCACATACTAAGAAAATTTCAAACATAGCCTTCTTTCTCATAATTCACAATTATTTCGAATTTTCCGATTATGCGAAAAGACGGGATATAACACCTTTTTAGGCCCATAAGTTAATAAGTGACTAGGACCCAATATATAAAAACATTCTCAAACAACCCAGCAATTATTAAAAGCAAACAGGACTCACAGATCAGGATACTAACAGGCTAATCATGTCACCCTACTTCATTCTAAAATGTACGTGACTCAAACTTGGTCAAATACCTAGGTTTCATGAGTGATTCACACTTAGAGCAAACCTATTCCCACAGAGTAGACAAGATTGCTATAAACCAAGTGATTACTTTTTTGAACACAGGAGCATACTAATTAGCTGACATGATCAACATCCAAACACATGCACCTAATGAACTTACAACAATATATAAGCAGGAGACAAGGCAAGTGAAAACATGGTTATATGGTGACTAAGTTAAACAAACATAACTAAGCTAAGTGTTTCTAGATTAAATAGATTGATAATTAATTACTTTTGAACACATAGGTCATATATAAACCAAAAGGAGCATAGCTTAACTAGATAACTCAAACCACTGATCATAAAAAATGTGAATACATATTTACATAATTAATAGGTTATTCACCTAAACTAATTCATAACCAATGAAATGACACACCCATGAGTTCTTAAAGCCTACATAATTAATCTTCTAAGTGCACACAAGACTAAGCAATTACAGAATTAAATAAAACAAGATTAAACAAAAATAAAACCAGCATCGTAAGACTAACACATCACAAATAACCACAACATCAAGCCATACAAGCAGTAGAATATATAAATGATTGAAATGAACTAAAAAAATGACTAAGGGAAAGGAAAATCACCTCTTTGATGCGCAGCCTAGCCAAGAATGAACTTTAAGAAAATTTTCTTCCACCCTCAGCCACACAGCAAGAACAAATATTTGAAACTTTAACTAAATAAAAAAATTAAATTTTTCTAAGAAAACTTGCCAAAACCCTAGTTATTTCGATTTTTATATGCAATGATATTTTTTCAATTGCCCTCCCCTTGTAAATGTAAATAAAGGATCCCTTATATAGGAATCCCCTAAATATCTTAAACCCTAAGTCCACCGATGTGGGATAAACCCAATTTTTGTGTTTCCTCCTCACAATATAGCATTGTAGGCTAAGATTTGATCAATTTAAACATCAAATGCCAGGAATCGGCCAAAAAAGATCGATCTGTAGGGTCTTTCAAGGACCAATAGAAATCAACCATTCAAAAATCAAATACAACAAAACCCATTAAAGTTTCTCAGTCAAATGATCGTTGTAATGAAAAAGTAGAGTGCAAAAATACAAGTCTATACCGCATTTGGCTTGGTTGTGGATGAAAGAAGCAGAAGCATTAAATGCTTTTCCTCAAAAAGACCCACCACGACTGTTCCATGCCTCTGGCACTTTAAAGATTTGCCAAACATGGCGAACCACGTAGGAGAAAGGAAGCTGCCTCCAGGCAACGTTAAGGTTAAAAACCCTCCACAAGAGAAATGTAAACAACCCCTTTAGGGGTTCATTTGGATGAGCTTGTTCCTTTATATTTTAAGCTATGGGGCCTGGTCAGTCCTTAATGGACTGGACTCGGCCATTAAAAAAAAAAGAAGAAACAGGCTGTAATGACTTGTTTTGTCGTTACCCTGATTATTCCATTTTTTCTCTCGTTGACCCATTCTTGAGTCACGTTAGAACTATTTTGATTTGAGGAGATAGTTGGCATGACTTCCTAGGCATCATTGTGGGCTTTAGGATGTTTTCTAGAAAAATTGGGCTTTAAGCGAAAATGAGTTGACTCAAAGTTGACTTTGGAGTAAACGGACCTTTTTTGAAAATCCATCGATTCTGAGAGGCCCGGATGGTCATTTAGAAATTGTGTGCATACTCGTTTCGGTTCCAATGCACTCCAGTGCATTTTGGGACTCCGGTTGGAAAGTTAGTTTTGAGGTATCGGGGGTTGACTCATTCAACGAGACCTCTGGTGGGAATTTCAAGGCTACGAGTGCGTTCTTAGTGCATTTTTATATATATCTACATATTTGGTTTGTGTCCGAGAGTTTTTGGGATGATTCTGGGGGTCAATTTCAAGTTTGGAAGACACTAGAATTTTCTGGTGTCTGGTAAGTGCCAAGGTGGTAGGGCTGACCGCCATAGCGGTGGTGCCATGGTGGTAGGACTGACCGCTATAGCAGTGGCTCCATGGAAGTGGGGCTAACCACTATCGCGGTGGCGCCACAGCGGCCACCGAGCAGTTTTCTGACTTTAAAAACTTTCTAAAACCCTTAGACATTTCCCATAACTGCTAAAACTCGTGTAAGCACTCTTGAAGGTGACTTGAAGTTCTAGAGAGCCATTTTCTTGCGAGGGTAAGTGTTCTAACCTTATATCTATCCATTATGATCTTCTAAACATGATTTCAACCTTGTAATGACTAGAATTAAAGAGGGTTTTTATGGGTTTCATGTGAAGAAGGGTTAAAAATGAAATTAATTCTTAGATGATGTTTAATGATAAAATTATTGTTGTTCATGCTGGATAATGTCATATCTAGGCTTGTTAATCATTAATCTTCCATTCTAGGGTTGAAATTCCTGAATCAAAGTTAGGGTTCTTAGACCCAAATTTGGGGTTTTCATATAAATGATGATTTTGAGAACTAATTGAGTATTCCTATGATTAAAGTAATAGGTTTTGACCTTTTAGTATTGAATTTGGGATTTTGATCATAAAATTCCCGTTTTGCCCTTGAGATCCGTTTTTCCTAAATTAAAGGTTAGAATTTGACCCAAATAGAAAGTAGCCAATATGGGTATCATTATTCATGGTTTCTTGCATAGAATTCATATGCGATGGAGTTTGATTATTTGGAGACGCTTCGAAAGACAAGGCAATGTTTGGGTTCGTGGCACCTGTTCGGCTGCTAGGTAGGTTATGGCTTCCCTTCGGTAGACTCCGATTAGCTTCCCATATTTTGTATTAGAAGGAACGGAGAATGTATGTGTATGAAATTGAAAATTTGGGATGAAATCCTAGGATAGTATTGTTATGCGACTTGTTTGTTCGGATTTGTGGTCTGTAGATTCCCTAGGTTGTTTGATGTGGTTTTTCTTGAATATCGGTGGATTTATGTAACTTGGGAGTAGTGGACGAAGCTTAATTTTGTTCCTAATGATGCATGTTTCCCGTAATATGTGATTACTTGTGCTATGCCATTAATAGTGAATCTAGTGGATAAATGGGAAAATAAAATATACCAACGATTGTGATTGAGTTCTAAATGAGTTGTGATGAAAGATTTTGAGTGTGAGTTGAGATTCATGTTCTAACTTAATAGGCTGATTTAAGGAAGTGGTAAAATGTATATTGATTGATTGACCGTTGAGTACATGTGTACACCTCATTTGCATGGCATTGCATTGCATTCATACACTATTGCATTGCATTATGGCTTGATTTTGAGATGTTTTGGTGTTGTACTTGTGATGTTGGATTCTGGCGTAATATATTCATACTTGGCACCCTTGGTAATTAGATGCTTTACTTAGGCGATGACGGGTGTTTGGATCCGAATTTATTGTTTGAACTTGTTGAGGTATCCCATGGATCGCCCGGAAGGTTAGTTATGTGTTTAGCCTCTATGTGATGTAAGGTAATAAGTGTCCTAATGATGAGTTGACCACTACGCTAAGACGAAAGTTTTAATGATATGGGATATGGGAGTTTCGAGATCGTTGTGAGATTGACTGGTGATCATTAGAGTAAAATTATTGCTTAAAGGTATTGATGTACAGTGTGTGGTAGATAGACGTATGAATTGATTGGGTTGTTATCATGTTTATCTGTGAATTGTTTTACTAGTATGTGTTACTAACCATTGTCGGCCTATGATACTTACTCAGTACACGTGGTTTGTACTGATATCGTACTTGCTACACCCTTTTTGGGGTGTAGATTATTTCAGTTTATGGATCAAAACATATGTGGAAATATGCAGTGCCTATCTAGAAGGCCTCCTCCCACTTTATCCCAGGATGGAGGTTGAGTCTTAGAACGTAGTGGGAATCTGGAATTACTTAGTTGCTCTTGTACTAGTATAGACCAGATCATGGGAAATTGTATCAAGTCTGTAATCACATATTGTTGTAAACATATAAACACTTTAGTTTATTGAATATATTATAGAGTTCTTCTGTATTTCTAATTATCTAATGCTTTAAATGATTTGTTGCTGAGTTGTGACAAGTTAGTATCCGAGCTTAGGTTACCGGTCTACTAGGTACAAGAGCAATGTGTAGTAGAGTCTCGTGGTATGGTACGGAGACGTCTATACCTATCCGCGAGAGGATATGAGGCATCTTAGGAAAAACTCCCTTCATTCTTTCTATTCGTGCTACTTCGATCAAATTGGTTGTCACACCCTAATTTCCGATAGGGCATGATGGGCACCCGACTCTTACCTAGGGCCGAGCGAACCCGCTAACTTTCGTAATACTCATAATCATACTGGGCCCGCAAAACATGACAAGCACATAATGAAATTTTTTTTTTTCGAAAACAAACATGCCTTTCGTTTTTATCAAATCAAACAAGACTAGTACCGTATGAAATCTGCCAACATATGAAGTTCGTAACATAATGCATAATGATACATCGGCTTACATAGCCTCTTACAAACTGACATATCATACACTTGACACTGTGCCGCAAAGTCTCTAACATAACTCCAGATATCATAACTTTAACACTCTGACTAGGCAAAGACTCCTGAAGCAAATGGAGCTCGCAATCCCGCCGGAACATCTTGACTCATCTGTATATACCTGCGCGGCATGAAACGCAGCCCCCGAAGAAAGGGGGTCAGTACGGAATATGTACTGAGTATGCAAAGCAGGAAGTACAGAAAACGAAGTCATAACCGAAGTAAGGAGTACAGAAAGTGAGCACAATAGCCAGAATACCAATGTGCTTGCATCTGAAACACAAATCATATATAAGCAGTACAGAAGACAAATATAACCATCAGAATGCCAAAATGCTTCGCTTTCTTTTGAAACACATTTCTGTCTCATCTATACGGAAAAACAAACATATCATATGAGCTGACATTAACCGACTGATTATAATCCAGGCTGTCAAAATCACATATCATATGCACATATAACGTGTCCCGGCACTCTAGTGAGGGACTCGGCAAATAAGATCATATCATCATATTATCGCATATCATATCACATATCATTATGTCATCATATTATGATATCACATACCACATATGGTCCGTAATGGGACCCGGCGGACAGAACATGGTCGCCCCTCCTGCCTCGGGCGCCATAATACATCATACTCCAGAAGATTTCATATCTCCGAAACCCGACATACCGCGGTCAAAAGTCCAGCGGTTTTCATATCTCCGAAACCCGACATACCGCGGTCAAAAGATTTTCATATCTCCAAAACCCGACATACCGCGGTCAAAAGTCCAGCGGTTTTCATATCTCCAAAACCCGACATACCGCGGTCAAAAGTCCAGCGGTTTTCATATCTCCAAAACCCGACATACCGCGGTCAAAAATCCAGCGGCAATGTCACATACCGCGGTCAAAAATCCAGCGGCAATATCACATCACATACCGCGGTCAAAAATCCAGCGGCAATATCACAAACCCGACATACCGCGGTCAAAAGTACAGCGGTCAATATCACATATCACATATACACGGTACCCGGCCCAATAACAGAGGAGCTCGGCCAACCGGACACATCATACTCCGGAATATCACATAGTGCGCACGATAACATACCGGCCCGGGACTCGGCGAAGGAGGTAATAACAGAATGCACGAGCAGAATCGTGGGAAATCATATGCAATGCAAAACACTTACAAACACCCAAGAGGGATAATCAAAACGAACCGTTAGTTCAAAACCGAAACAATAGTCAAATCGGGTTTTCTTCCGAATATCACTCAAAGAACATATCAAACCGAACTTCAGAAACCATAGTCATGTATCAAAATCACATGCACAAAAATCCTCATTTCAGACTCAACAGATAATTAAGTAGTCATACTCGGGGGTCGGAAAGATAGTCATATTAAATTCTTTCAAAAATAGGTCGTTAGAACCAAACATAGAAAGTCGCGGGACCCACGGACGAGCGTCAACCCAATCCGGGTCCGCCGATGAAAATTAAGGTCATTACTCGTCACGAAATCATTTGCGAAAATATCAAAGCGATCCGAGCCCTTTCTTGAAAGTTACGGAAGTTCGTAGTTTCAGAATCGTTTAGGAACAAAACTCTTTTGAAAACAAAACTTTTATGCAACTTTTGAAATTTAGTCATACAAAAGACATAAGAACCATAATTCGACTACATTAAGAATACGAATATCAAGAAACAAATAAGAATCGTTTACGAGCTTATCAAAGCAATCCGGTTCGTCCATGAAAGTTACGGACATTTTTAGACATAAGATCCTTTCGGAACAAACCGTTTACACAAAGATTTCAAATTCAATCATATCAAAGACATACGGATCATAGCTTGACCATATTAAGGATGCCAACATCATAAGCAAATATGAATCATAAACATGTTCGGATTTTACGAATAGAATTACCCCCAAGGCTCATAACATATCACAACTTACTTGCATCTAGTACATGCTAAAAAAAGAAGGATAAGCTTTACATACCTCGTCCGCTTCCTAAGCTAATCCAAACTTAAGTCTCGGGTTCTCCAAGAGCTACAATAACGTCATTAACACCAAACATTAGTCATAAGCACTTAGTAATCCAATCCCAAACCATCACTTTATTTACAGAAATTTGGGCAGCATTTCCCCTATAAGTTCAACATCCCCGAGAATTCAACTTGGCCAATATCATCAACAACAATACCAACAACCATTCCAACAACATCAATAAGTAATTTCAAACGCTTTCTAACATCGGTAACTCTTTTCTACATAATTCGACAACATTCCCTTAGCATTCGACTCAACCACATATAATCAAACCAATACCAATGATCTCACATGCAAGTACTAATCCAAAACCATTCAAACAAGATTCGAGGACATTTTAAACAATCCGCAAAATATTCCAAACAACCCAACCGCTATACTATTCCACCCGAAACTTCCATATGCCATAACAACAACAACAATATATTTCTTTCTTCAAATTCATAAACTATATCAACAACCACATATTAACAACATCATTCTTAATAATACAAGTAACTATCTTAAAATCACATTATTTTCTCTAGCAATCTACAAACGACTCCAACTTCCATTTGAATCATTAAACCATCATTCTCATCATAGAATCCATACAACAACAACCAAAAATACTAAATAAAATTTTGTCCATCATAGTCTACCAAAAATAGTCCTCACGGCCACAACCCAACTTGCATGATTTCATGAATTCCATCCGTTTCTACATACTACAACATACATAAATCACCCATAACACATGAAAAAAAGATTAAATCTTACCTTCTTCATCCCACTTCTCTTCATTCGGCTAGGCTTCTATATGGCAACAACGAGCGATTTTCTTGTTCCAACAATTACTCCATGTTAACGAGGGCCTTTCAATTAGTAGGAAATCTAGGAAAAATTATTTTTTTGACCATGATTTTTGGGACCTCAAATTCAGCCCATAGTGGCCGAATGGTTGCTCTCTCCCTCTCTCCAAGTTTCTTGAAATTTCTAGGAGATGAAAAATGATGAAGATGACTTAGTTAGTCATCTTATGTCCAATTATATAATTAACACAAGTGTACCATGGCCCACACCACACACATGGCCACATATGGCCATTTTCATGAAATAATTAGTTTTCAAAATTTCACTTCTAGCCCTTAATTTTCATGAAATGCCTAACTTTTCATAATTCACTTTTGACCCCAAATTTTTCTTATTCCAATTTTACCCTTAACACTCCATGCCAATAAAAAGATGAATATGCAACTTATGTACTTTTAACAAAATCGGAAGAAATTACAACCTTGTCCTTAACTTATCATGACTAACTCGGATTATCCCAATGTACCAAAATATGGGATATAACATTGGTATCTCGACGGGTCCAATTGGTACCTAGACGATTCCAATTGGTATTTGTGTATCCTTGTTTCATCCTCCCTCAAACGACGAACACTCATTCTCATGTGTTTGATCTCATACATTATGTGGTGGTTTGGTATGAGAGGTGTCATCTCGATTTAGATGCGAGGCCTAGTTAAGTGCTAGCTTGGGAAGAAGGTTTCGACTTCGAAAGGGTTGTGATAGTATGCGTAGCACAGTGAACTTAAGGAAGATAATGATTTCGCAATGGCTAAGTTTTTGTTATTGGTATGCGAGGACGAGAGTGAGTTCGCTAGCGATTATCAGATTCAACGAGTATAGTGATTGCGTGTGATAGATAAGAGGAGTTGAGAGTAAGTACTAACATGACGATATTGTGAGGGAGCATGGAGAATCTGAATTCTTAAGGGGATTGGTATTGGTACTTGTTGTGTACATGGAATTGAGTCGTGATAAAGAGGATTTGGATAGAAGCTTCTTAGGCACTAAGAAGGAAATAATTTGTATATGGCATGCCTATGAGAATGTGTTTATGACTGTTACGAGAGTGAGATTCTAGTAACCAAGCAACTATTAGGAGTTATGTCCAGTATCAGATTGAGGCCGAGAGCCTTTGTGCTTGTTGTGTGGCTTTGATGAGTTTTGTTATTTATCGATGTTTTTATTCAGTTGAAGTTGATGGTATAGCCGCTTGAATGGTTAGGTGTGCTTAGGTTCGACAATGGAGACGTTCTAATTTAGTGAGTCAGAGTTGAGGCTTAAACCTATTTGAGTTATATGGGTCATTTTGAAATTCAAAATAAGGGGTGGAATAAGAGAACCCTGGTAGAGAAAAGTGGGTCATTGTAGGTCAAGTATGTGCTTCGTTGGATTTAGAGTTTAGTCAGTTTAGACTCCGATACGTTGAAAGGTAACTCTAATATGTAAAGTGTGTGGGGTGATTCTATCTTCAAGGTTGGTTCGGTAGTGTTCAAGACTTATGATTTGCAGTAATTGATTTGGTGGCTTCTAGAATTGGTTAGTGTTAGTCGAGAGTGGTAAGAATTAGGTACACCCTTGGGAGTACTTGAATTTATTTGAATCATGGTATTGTAGTCTAGTATAGAATAGACGAGCTTGTGATTATTGTGTGATTTGAGAAAGTAAGATTACATAATGGGTAAGTAATAAGAAGTTGTGACCAATGGCTGAGTGAGAAGTGAGATTTCAGATAACCTACATGTTGGATTTATCGGAAGTGGCTTGTGTGGTACCCTTTCGATAGTTTCGCAATACTTTGCAGTGAATGAGTTAATGTATGTATTAGAGAAAGGATTTGTAGAAATTCTTAGTACGTTATGGCTAACAGTGTTTCTGAGATGGGATCGTGTTGTGCTAAGTGTTTCATGTTATGAACAACATTGACAGAATAACTCCGGATATTATGGTTCCGAAGTGATTATGCTTGTTAGCGCAAGGGATTATGAGATTTTGATGCTTTCAGAATTATTATGGGTTATTGAGGTATTACAACAGAGATTTTGATATTCAAAAGATTGATTTATGAGTACATATGTCCTGAGTGTCAGAAAATTCGAGTGGTGCTAGGTATGCGTATTGGGTATTGTTAAGGAATTTGAGGTTGCATTCGCAAGACTTAGTTATCCGGTACCTTGAGAACAATTTGGATAAGTGTCAGTTTTTAGAGTCGAGAGCGGTAACCTGTGCTCTGCTATGCGCGATAAGAATGTTATGGGTTTCAGATATTGGAATCAATTTGTGTGGTTCTTTGATATATTTTGAAATGGTGCGTTCATTGTGGGCCATTATGGTTTGAATAAAAATGGTTAGATCCAATTTGTAACTCTAAGGAAACTTATGGGTTCCAAGTAAATCAGTTTAATGGATGTGATAAGGAACACCTGATTTTTGAGGTTTGTTATTAATAGTCCTTGTGGTGTTTCACCAGGGTCAGCTTTTCGGTTAGTACAATGGGTTGTAATGATAATGGTTGTGCTTCGAAGAGTCTCTAGGATTGCGGTAAGGCTCCGTTTTGATCATTGGATGTTGGCAAATCTTGCTTTACGCGGTACTCGATCGTATGTTCCTTTGTAAGTGAGTTGAAGAGTTAGGAAGACTTAAGACTGACCAAGTTAGCTACAAGAAAGATAAGTTTCGATGAAATAGCTTGGAGTTTTCTGGAGGATTTAGGATTCTCTTTTAGGAAGAGTAAGTCTTGGTTTCCGGTTGTATTGTGTACTTCTAAGAAATTGTGATTCAAGGAACGACTTGAAATGAAACAAAAGGATTAGCTAGCTCAGAATATCTTACCAACACGGAATGATTTATGATTAGTTATGTTTAAAGGATCGTGCTATTTGATTTATCGATATGAGATCTGATGTGCGTTTTAGAGGCATGGTAATTGGGTCTTTTGGCTGAGTGCGAACGAATTGCGGTTTGGGTTTGCATCTTATTGAAAGAGCTTCGTGTTGGTTATAATATGATTTCCTTGGTTACAGTAAGCTTGTCCTACTCCCGTTCTTTGCTTGAGGACAAGCGATTGTTTAATTGGTATCTGATGTAATGACCCGTTTTGACCTTACTGTGATTATTCCATTTTTGCTCTCGTTGACCCGTTCCTGAGTCACGTTAGAACTATTTTGATTTAAGGAGATAGTTGGCATGACTTCATGGGCATCGTTGTGGGCTTTAGAATGTTTTTTACAAAAATTGGGCTTCAACCGAAAATGAGTTAACTCAAAGTTAACTTTGGAGTAAACGGACCTTTTTCAGAAATCCGTCAATTTCGAGAGATCCGGATGGTCTTTTAGAACTTGTGTGCATACTTGTTTCGGTTCCCAATGCACTCGGGAGCATTTTAGGACCTGGGTTGAAAAGTTAGTTTTGAAGTATCGGGGGTTGACTCGGTCAATGAAACCTCTGGTGTGAATTCTGAGGCTACGAGTCCGTTCGTAGCGCGTTTTTATGTATATCTGCATATTTGGTTTATGTCCGGGAGGTTTTGGGATGGTTCTGAGGGTCAATTTCAAGTTTAGAGGACACCAGAATTCTCTGGTGTCTGGTGAGCGCCATGGCGGTAGGGCTGACTGCCATAGTGGTGGCGCCATGGCGGCCTGTTGACCGCCATGGTGGCCGACAGGCAGTTTTCTGACTTTAAAAACTTTCTAAAACCCTTAAACATTTCCCATAACTTCTAAAGCTCGTGTAAGCACTCTTGGAGGAGACTTGAAGGTCTAAAGAGCCATTTTCTTCCTAGGGTAAGTGTCCTAACCTTATATCTATCCATTATGATCTTCTAAACATGATTTCAACCTTGTAATGACTAGAATCAAAGAGGGTTTTTATGGGTTTCATGTGAAGAAGGGTTAAAAATGAAATTGATTCTTAGATGATGTTTAATGATGAAATTGTTGTTGTTCATGCTAGATAATGTCATATCTAGGCTTGTTAATCATTAATCTTCCATTCTAGGGTTGAAATTCTTGAATCAAAGTTAGGGTTTTTAGACCCAAATTTGGGGGTTTCATATAAATGATGATTTTGAGAATTAATTGAGTACTCCTATGATTAAAGTTATGAGTTTTGACCTTTTAGTATTGAATTTGGTATTTTGGTCATAAAATTTTCATTTTGCCCTTGAGACCCGTTTTTCCTAAATTAAAGGTTGGAATTTGACCCAAATAGAAAGTTGCCAATATGGGTATCGTTATTCATGGTTTCTTACATAGAATTCATATGTGATAGAATTTTTTTATTTAGAGACGCTTCGAAAGACAAAGCAACGTATGGGTTCGGGGCACCTGTTCGGCTACCAGGTGGGTTATGGCTTCCCTTCGGTAGACTCTGATTATCTTCCCATATTTTGTATTAGAAGGAACGGAGAATGCATGTTTAGAAAATCGGAGATTTGGGATTGAATCCTAGGATGGTATTGTTGTGCGGCTTATTTGTCCAGGCTTGTGGCCTGTAGATTCCCTATGTTGTTTGATGTGGTTTTTCTTGAATATTGGTGGATTTATGTGACTTGGGAGTAGCGGACAAAGCTTAATTTTGTGCCTAATGATGAAAGTTTCCCGTAATATGTGATTACTTGTGTTATGCCATTAATAGTGAATCTAGTGGATAAATGGGAGGATAAAATGTACTAACGATTGTGATTCAGTTCTAAATGAGTTGTGATGGAAGATTTTGAGTGTAAGGTGAGATTCGTGTTCATAGCTAATAGGCTGATTTATGGAATTGGTAAAATGTATATCGATTGATTGACCGTTGAGTTGTGTTTGACAGTTCTATTGTACTGGCTTGATGGCATGAGTTATTGATAGAGATTAAACCCTGGCATTCATCTTGATTTGGAATATATTATTGGCATACCCATTGTGGTATTTGTGGTTTGATATATTGTTTACATACCCACTGTTGGTATCGTGATATGATACATTGCTGGCATACCCACTGTTGGTATTGTGATATAGATACACTGTTTGCATACCCACTGTTGGTATTGTGATATTTATACATTGTTTGTATACCCACTGTTAGTTTTGTGATATTGATACATTGTTGGCATACCCACTGTTGGTATTGTGATATTGATACATTGTTAGTGTACCCCATTATTGGTACTTGTGATATTGAGCTTGATTGTTGATATTGATACACGCATTGCACGCATTCTCATCCATTCATGATGCATGGCCGGTACCCAGTGATGATCCGGTATCGTTGTTCGAGTGAAACTGATGTCTTGATAAAACTCTTTACTTGAGTGATTGTGAGATGGCCGATGTCCGATGATCAATTTCGGAATCGTTAATTGTGTGAAACTGATTGATACATTGTTGGCGTACCCCATTGTTGGTACTTGTGATATTGAGCTTGATTGTTGATGTTGATACACGCATTGCACATATTCTCATCCATTCATGATGCATGGCCGATACCCTATGATGATCCGGTATCGTTGATTGAGTGAAACTAATATCTTGATAAAACTCTTTTACTTGAGTGATTGTGAGATGGCCGATGTCCGATGATCAATTCTGGCATCGTTGTTGCATGGCCGACTCCGATGATATTTTCGGAATCGTTGTTAGTGCATGGAGTCCGTGGGTCCCTCAGAGTGGTGCCGGTGAGAACCCCTCATAGGCAAAGATCCGGGATCCCGTCTGTCTGTTGGGCAAAGATCCGGGACGGGTGGTACTTAGACTTTGCGAGTCACGCTAGGTTGTGCTACCGAGACGTCGATATTTCCATCTGGAGTACATGTGTACACCTCATTTTGCATGGCATTGCATTGCATTCATACACTATTGCATTGCATTGCATTGCATTATGGCTTGATTTTGAGATGTTTTGGTGTTGTACTTGTGATGTTGGATTCTGGCGTGATATATTCATACTTGGCACCCTTGGGGATTAGATGCTTTACTTAGGCGATGATGGGTGTTTGGATCCGGATTTATTGTTTGAACTTGTGGAGGTATCCCATGGATCGCCCGGAAGGTTAGTTATACGTTGAGCCTCTATGTGATGTAGGGTAACGGCTGTCCTAATGATGGGTTGACCACTAGGCTAAGATGAAAGATTTAATGATATGGGAGTTCCGAGATCGGTGTGAGATTGACTGGTGATTATTTGAGTGAAATTAATGCTTAAAGGTATTGATGTACAGTGTGTGGTAGATAGACGTATGACTTGATTGGGTTGTTATCATGTTTATCTGTGAATTCTTTTACTGATATATGTTACTAACCATTGTTGGCCTATGATACTTACTCAGTACACGTGGTTTGTACTGATATTGAACTTGCTACACCCTTTTTGGGGTGTAGATTATTTCAAGTGATGGATCAAAGCATATGTGAAAATACGCGATGCCTATCTGGAAGGCCTCCTCCCACTTCATCCCGGGATGGAGGTTGAGTCTTAGAACATAGTGGGAATCTGGAATTAAGTAGTCGCTCTTGTACCAGTCTAGACCAGGTCATGGGAAATTGTATCAAGTCTGTAATCACGTATTGTTGTAAACATATAAATATTTGAGTTTATCGAATATATTATGGAGTTCCGCTGTATTTCTAATTATCTAATGCTTTAAATGATTTGTTGCTTAATTGATGTGTCAATGAATGAGAGGGTTCGCCTACCGAGGTGGGAAAGGTAGGTGCCCGCACGGTCCCGAAATGGGTCGTGACACGAGCAACCCATGTATAAGTATATTCATGTGTATATCCATGTATACATATATATCGGGAGGAGCTTTATTTTAAACAAATAACCATAATGAAATGAATGTCCATTAATTGAACATTTTTTGCAATTAAGACCGCTTTTAAACTAATTTGCTAATTAATTTTCTACTCTGCAAATATGGCCCTAATTAAAATAAACCATAAATTTGGCCATTTTAATTAAAGTAAAAAATTAGATTATTCAATTTATTATTTCAACTTAATCATATGTTAACCATATTGACCTACTTGTGCAAAAATTTTAAGTTAAGTGGTAAAATTGAATATTTATTTTAAATAACCAATTTCCTTGAATTTAAAAGAAGTGAAATATTTACTAAATTGATTTAATTTTTCTGGAAAACACCAATGTTGCTCCAATAATATGTAAATTAATTTCCAAATGACTTATAATATTTATAGAGATTATTTCACCAAGTTGAGAATGGCAAAGTATTATCTAAATAATTTTATAAAATCATTTTGGTTTCTAAAAACAACATTTTTCACTCCGTTTAATATTCAAGGACTCTGGATGGTTAAAATAAATTATGGGAGGTTAAAAATTAGGTGTCAACATGTAATGACCTTTCCGTTCGTTATGGAAAATGTAGGATCACCCCACCAAATAGAACCTTTCCAAGGGTAGAACGAGCTAATAGAAACTCGATTGTATAAGTCTAAGAACTGAAAACTTGACTTGTTTGTGATTCTTGCTTGATTGTGTTGAGTCCATCCGGGGGTGACATAGGAAATTAGAACTCCATTGGGAATTCTCAGGCCACTGGTGGGTTCATATGGTGTTTTTATATATACGTGCATGTTTTGTTTGTGGTTGTGAGGCCTCAACTGAAATGTTGGGTGGTAGAGTGAAAAATGGGAAAAAATTGCGAGCTTACTGCCTCAGAGGTACCGCTGCGGCTGGGTAGGTACTGCTATAGCGGTGAGCCTCCCGCCGCAAGCGGTCGGTTAGGGTCCCAGTGTCCGCTGTGGCGGGCAAAGGACCGCCATAGTGATGCTGCTATATCGGGATCAGGCCCGCCATGGCGGAGGTGAGTTTCCTTTTGGTCCGCTATAGCGGGCACTTGGCCGCTATAGCGAGACTGCTACATAGGTGAGTTGGCGGCTGCAGCGGTCGACGGGGAAAGAATTTCGGGTTTTAAACACGTAGTTTCGAATTCTTTATTTATAAAACTCCAACACAGTTCGCCACAAGCACCTAGAGCGCATTTCCAAGCTAGGGAAAGAGTATTCTTGAGAGGTAAGTCTCATCCATCCCTTTCAATCATTACGTATGATCTTCATGATTATCATCCCCTTTATGGGTCTTTAATGGTGAATTAGTAATAGTAATCCTATGTTACACCCCTACCAGGAGTATGACGGGCTCCGACCCCTAGGCTGGGAACCACCTGACTTATCCGTTACTTTGAACATTATAAACCATAACTCAAAAAACACCTACACGCAGAAAAGGCCCAACATAGGAATATCCGATAATTCAGCACATATGTTCATATGCGGACCGACAAGGTCGCCACAACATAACGTATATCATAAAGCCGACAAGGCTGACAGTAAAGTATCAAGAGCTCAAAATAAGGCCGACAAGGCCACTAATATATTATACAACAATATGAACCAGTGGAGCTATAAAACATCTAACTGTACACAAACGTCTACGAGTCTCTACATAGAATACAAATGATCATAAGGACAATACCAAATAGTCTGTAGCTCCGAAGTAAGTGGAGTGCTCCTGAGAATTCGCTGATAGAACATCTACGGGTCTGATCCGTCTCCCTGCCTACCTGCGGGCATGAGCGCAGCGTCCATAATAAGGGACGTCAGTACGAATAATGTACTGAGTATGTAAGGCACGAATAATAACATAATATAGATGTAAAAGGTAACATGGAATATGAGAGATGACATGTACATCTGGATGCCTCGTAAGGCGGTGTCATGCATGCTTAGCCCTTTAAAAAAAATATTTTTATACACATATATAGTACCATGCCCGGCCATTAAGACTCGGTGTCATACACACACACATATATATATATATAGTATCATGCCCGGCCATTAAGGCTCGGTGTCATACATATATATATAGTATCATGCCCGGCCATTAAGGCTCGGTGTCATATACATATATATATGTATATAGTATTATGCCCGGCCATTAAGGCTCGGTATTATCCTCATTAGCCCGCATCTGGGCCTTCCGCGTCCGAGGCAATGTCATAACATGTCCGCATTGCGGTGGTGTGCACATCTACGTGCCATGCTCGGCCGACTATAGCGCGGCGCGGTGTGAGAAAATACATACATACATACATACATACATACATATACATACATACATACATACATACATATACATACATATACATACATACATATATACATACACACACATATATATATATATATATATATATATATATATAAGCATGCATGAGAGCCCAATCAAAAGCCAGAACTATATCGGAGTGACGTAAGGTCGGTAGCCTCCGATTATATTATAGATCAGTCATCATCATTTATCCTACCTTGAAGGAACAAGGGTCATAAGGTGAGATTATTAACAATGAAGGAAATTAAGAAATTTCAAAGTAAGCTCAATCACCTCATAATAATATAAAGCTCATGTACTTGGAAATCTCTATGAATAAAATCATCTCATAATATCATGAAATCCGTATGCCTTGGAGCTTTGATAAATAAATCCCTCATAATCTTCGTCATGGTTATCATAAAAAAAAATATTCATCTTTAGCACCATAAAAACTTTAAGAGTCATGAATCTCTAACATTCTTGGAAATGAGGATTTTTATGGAATTCATGCATGGTTGGTAGGAAAAGAATCATGCCTTTAAAAGAAAGAGGAATAGCCTTAACATGCCTTTTGGTTTCCTTAACTACTCAACGTTTATCCTTTCAAGCTCGTAAATCTACATGTAAACCATTCATATTATTGTTAGGCTCATTGTCACATGCTTATCTTAAGCCCTCAATTTAAATTCATTTAAAATCAGCCGAAATTAAAAAGATCCCCCTGTTTATATGCCTAGCCCGAAATCACAGGCCAATAACCACCACCAACAACAACAATACCAACATCAAAACAACATTATCAACACCAATAGGCTCCATAAAACATCCCACATGATGTTTTCCAAATTTCTCAACTATCCAACTTGTTATACGACTATTTAATGATTTTATCTCCGTAAATAAACTAAAATTAATATTAATGATAAAAGATTCATACCTTATTCTTGTTAAAAGAGAAATATCTTCAATATCCACTTGAATCCACGTCAAGATCCACCACCAAATGATACTATAATCGCGATTATGCGCTACCCGAGTCTCAATTAGCTAAAATCACTCAATTCTCTCAACTTTTTATGACCTAAATACCCCTATATGTTTGCTGGATTTTTCATCTGATTTTTGATGAAAATAAAGGGGTTTTGAACCTTTTATAGGTGGGTAAAGTCGGGTCGGGTCACTGTAGCACGTCGCCATTACTGTAGCTGTATTGTAGCACACGTTTCTTCTTTGTCAGCCTATCTTGTAACGTCCATAATTCTCTACTCTGATGTCGTATCGACGGGCGGTTTATTGCGTTGGAAACTAGACTCGACAAAATTCATTTTAGGCTTTTGAAACATCTTAAAACTCCTAATATACTAGGAGATATATCTCTCCAAATTTGACTAAAAATCTGCCCAAAATCCTGCCAACTTTTTCCAAATTTTTGTCAAACTTATTTTCTTCGATTTGCTTGATCCCGAAATCTTCCAAAACTATCCATACATGATATTTATCACTAATCATACTTGATAATGGTCATGTCCTTCGGTTCCAAGGTTGTCTTTCCCAGTTATGACTTACAAGATCATAATTAATTCTTTACTTAAACAATGTACTTAATAATGCTTCGTTCCTCACACTCCAAAGTTGTTTTACCTAGCCATAGCTTGACATACTTACATTCAAATGTAACCAGTGCTTCTCCAAGGTATGAGGTGTAACACTGAAAGTGTGGAGTGTAACATTCTCCCTCCCTTAAAAAACATTCGTCCTCGAATATTGAGGTAGATCGAGTTCTCCGAGGTAGATGTCAATATTCTTACCTGTATTTGTCGGTATTTAATTTGCTTACTTACAGTCTTACTTGCTCATTTAAAACTGAATTTATCCGAATTACGTAGTTTATCCTTCTTCTTTTGTGGTCAAAATTTACGCCCGTACTTAAGGTCGTCTCTTTTCTTATTATCTATCTGTCTACTAATTCTTTATGCTTTATCGTTCTCATTGTCTCTTGACCTTCGTTTTTACATTCTTGTATGCCCTTTCATCCAGTACTTACCACATACTTTTATCCAATTTTGATCCCATCTTCTTTTTATTCAGAATTTCTTGTTCTCTTCGATCTCCACGTATCTTTCTTACGTTTTACACATGTCCCAGGCCTTTGTCTTCTTGGATTTTACTTATTATTATTCTTCCTCCCTTAAATATAACCTTAAGATTGGTCACATTGTAGCATCCCTTGCTTTCTATAGCAGTCGAATTAATCTTTGTGGTACTTTATCTTTCAACTAGTTTAACACTGAAATGTCTCGCTTAATTTCTCTTTCCTTCACTTGGACTTCTGGCACTTGGCTAACTAATGGTAATTCTTGTACTTATATCAAAAACATCTCAAACCTCTTCTTTAATGATTCCTTTCCTCCAATTTACTCTTAAAGTTTCTGATCCTTAGTTCGGCTAATAACTTAGGGGTAAATTCAGAAATTTGTTGAAGAATAACTAAGATTCCTAGTCATGTAGCGAATTCGAATCTTTTCATTCTTTCCTTTGTCTATAACCTTCATTCATCCCTTTTTCCAAAAGAGCCATCATGTTGCTTGTTCCACGATGTCTCATTGTCACCTGTTTGTTCCAATCAAATGTGATATCCTTTGATCATTTCCTTTGGGGTTCTCCTTCTACTTTTAAACTTTGTCCGATTCTCACTTAATAAGTCTTTCCCATAGGTTGACGCAATTATCTTTCATTTCGGTTTATCATTCAAGCGGATCTCTTAATTCCTTAAATGTCCATCTCCTTTATTTATATCCTTGAATTCTTTTCCTGCTATCTTATCTTCATCTACTTCTATGACTTCACCTTCCGTTGACTTAGTCCCTCCTGTTTCACAGCCTCTATTTCTCTACTAGTGGACAACTTTCTTATTTGGCTATGACACTTTTCCTTGCTTGCTTCTCTAATGCTACTTTAGACTAATCGATTTTATATACATATCATTCCATCTCCTTTTTAATGCTTTTGTCGAACTCCTTAATTCCTTACAATGTCATCATAGTTTCACCTATGGTAGCGTCCATATAGCTTGCAATAGCATTTCCTTGCTAATGGCTTATTATTCTCATTAATTACTTTACTTTAGATTACTCATTCAATGCATCAAAAATACTATAGCCAAGGGATTTATATTCAAATGGGAGTCAATTCGACACATACAACAACCTCAGCATCATTCCTTATACACTTGTATGCAGCATTTTCTTATCACCGTCGTTATCCCTCATCACAAGATTATACTTATAAGTTACAACATACTAATGCTCATATCCCAAGCTAATCTACTATTCAGAATATCTTCAAATCTACGTTTGAATCTTTCCTCCAATTTCCTCTCCTCTAATCTTAACATCATTACCAAATAACTCATAAGCAGGAGACTAAAATAAAATCATACTTAATCACAACTTCCTTTCAATACGAGTGTGCTTCCATCTTTAAGTCCTTGGCTCTCCCATACCAGCAGCTAATTGAGACTTAACTAGCTTCCATTCTTCTTCAAATATTTATTACCGTCCCCACACCATTTTACTAGCCATTTTATCAGGACGATTATTTATGTAGTCCTATGACATATACTCTCACGATTTGATATAAACGGTGACTTATGATTTCACAACGCAGGAGATATTTTCTAATCTCAGGTAGTACTGCTGTCATGCTACCTATAGGCATACTGTCTTCTTTTCTTTTAACGATCATTGAAATTCCTAAAAATATTACTCTTTTAAAACTCTCACCTCTTACAGTGCTACAATTTCTTTTTATTAATCCCAACTGTCCCTGATACTTATTCTTGGTCAGTTGTATGCCTTCTCACTTCTTCTGTTACCTTTTTGGGGTACGTATGCTGCATATTTAATTGTAACAAAAAATTTCTCTGGTACGAGCGATTCGAATCATAGCCCGGAACACAACGTATTGCATTGACAAAACTTATTTTCTTGATTTGCTAAACCTTCATTATCTTGTCATCTCCTTTCCCATGTCTGTCTCATAATATACTTGCATTTAGTCCATTTCCACTTTTCTTTAGAACATCCTTGCTATATTGGTTCATCTCGAATTTCAACTCATTCAAGCTAGTACATTTCCTTCTTCTGTACTTGGGAATATTCTAATTCGTCTAAGAATGTTCTCATATAATAGTAACATTCGAGTATTGACCGTCTTTGGTAGTCATTTGGCCAACCCTAGCAATCCTTCAACTCCGCTAGTTCATATAATGCCGGAGTTACTTTCATCGCATGGTTTGACTTATTTCTCTCTTTTTTTTTTTTTTTTTTTTCTAACTGGATTCTTATATCAAGTCAAATGTCCACACATATTGGACCCAACTCAAACCACTTCCTTCCTTCATGCCTAATAGTCCCCTGAGGTTAATGAATCAATGGTGACATCGAAATTCATTAAGCTCCTTATAGAATGAATTATAATCTTGTACCATGCTCCTTCAGGACCGCAATTTTCCTTCAAAGGACTGCTATCCTTTCAAGTATGATTAGAGATTATCTTATATTGGTTCCCGATTTCGAGTTGGGTTTATACCCTACCAATAAAAGTCGATACTCTCTCTCATTCATTCTCACGATTCGTCCTTTCCTTAATTTAGCTCATAGTGTCCCATAGTTTCTCTTAACTAAGTGTTTGTTTCGTAATCATACGTCATAATCCTTCTAATGTCCTGCCGATTGTTGCTCTCATCATGAAATTTTAGTAAAATACGCTCTTTTCTTTCTTCCTTCGTTCATTTCTTATTTCCCTTTACGATACCATAGCTTGCTAGTATGTATGTTTATTTCTCGTATATTCGTCCCGTTTCCTTTATAATCGTATCTCTATCCCAAGTCCACTATCGTATGCCATCACTGTCTACCCTTGGACACCCTTATTAATTTATTAAACTTCCTCTTATATCCGCCAACCACATAATTTCCTTTAATCAATTCATAACCGCACTTTCTCGTACTTTTGTCCTAAAGGTCCTCCTTGATCTCCTTTGCTCTTAAAGTGCTCTTTCCCGTTTACTACTTAATTATATCTACTTAGAAGTTTGCAGAATATTCCACTATGAGTACAGACCCATCTTGATCTCGTATATATATATATATATATATATATATATATATATATATATATATATACACTTCGTAGGGTGGAAATGATGTCCTTTTCCATATCAATATCTCTTTGTTATCTTTCACTAACCAATCAAATCTATAAATCGTAATACCGTATTTGAGTTCCTAGTGTCAACTTTCTTTATGTTTCCAATAGGTTTCAATCCTTCGAAATCTCGAATGCAACTCATTCCAGTTTCTTTAATTACTAACCATTTTTCTCTCCAGGGTTCCTCCTTTAAATTAAATCAAGATAATTCTAAAACTTCTCTTTGAAAGCATCGCATAGTTGTTCCTTCAATCATGACTTACCAAACGGCTAATGGTCGGTCACATTTTCCCGTTACTCTTTCTCTATACACATGCAAACAATTCAATTTATAAAAATTTCGGCAGAGTTTCCTCTATAATTCTTATTACCTCATTTCTGCACACAACCCAGAAAAAACATCCAATGCCTCACAGAGCAATCACAAATGCCCATAATATCTTGCCCAAGTTCTTATATCAACGTTTATCCATATTAATAAAACATAAAACATACCTTTCAAATGAACAACTTCAATTATCAGCAATTACCTCGTAGCGGCATAATCAATCGCTTATCCATGATGATTTTATTTGGGTTAGATCGGAGATATCATATCCTATGATTTAGCTCTATTTGCGATCTAAGATAAGAAAGAAAGGTCAATGGTTCCTAAATGACCTTATGACCTCTTGTTTATAAGTGTGGCGCGCTTCACACCCATAAGCAAGACTAATCGGAGGACACAACTCGTAGATACTATAGAATGGCTTTTGATACCACTTTGTCATATATATGAGTATTTCTCGACTCTGCGTCGGCGGGAACACGTGAATGTGACATCCGTTACTTTGAACATTATATACCATAACTCAAAAATACGCACGTGGAAAGGCCCAACGGGAAATATCCGATCATTCAGCACATATGTTCATATATATGACCGATAAGGTTGCCACAATATAACGTATATATATAAAACGAGCCTTAATGGTCGACATGGTACTATGTATATGTATCAAGAGCTTTTAAAATAAGTCCGCCAAGGCATACCAATATATCATATAACAATATGAACCTTGGAGCTATAAAACATCTATTCATGTACACACACGTCTACGAGCCTCTACATAGAATACAAATGATCGAAGGACAATACCAAATAGTCGTGCCTCGACGTAAGTGGTGTGCTCCCGAGAATTCGCCGATAGAACACCTACGGTTCGATCCGTCTCCCTTACCCGCGGGTATGAGCGCTATTTGAAGGGATGTCTTATGAATAATGTATTGAGTATGTAAGGCATGAATAACAACATAATATAGATATGAAAGGTAACATGGAATATGAGAGATAACCTGAACACCTGAAATTAGATGTTTTATAGCTCCACTGGTACATATTGTTGTATAATATATTGGTGGCCTTGTCGGCCTTATTTTGAGCTCTTGATACTTTACTGTCAGCCTTGTCGGCTTTATGATATACGTTATGTTGTGGCAACCTTATCGGTCCGTCTATGAACATATGTCTTTGAATGATCGGATATTCCTATGTTGGGCCTTTTCTGCGTGCAGGTGTTTTTGAGTTATGGTTTATAATGTTCAAAGTGACGGATAAGTCAGGTGGTTCCCGACCTAGGGGTTGGAGCCCGTTATACTCCTGGTAGGGATGTGACATCCTAGAACCTAATAGACCTTCTGTAATTGATGGGTCATGATTGTTAGAACTTATTTATCATCTAATTGCTTGAGTTAACTCCTGTTAATCATGAATTGAACAATTAGAGCCATGAACTAAGTGAATTGAGACTTAGGGTTTTTAAAAAATGATAGCTTGACCATGGAAACTGCTTGTAATTGATGTTTTGATCAAATATTGTTATAGATTGATGAGCAGTGGTTACTAAGGCCTTTGTTAGGTTGTGTTACACCTATAAATCATTCACCCATTGGAATGGGGCTAAAGGGAAGGGTGTCTTGAATTGATTTTGTGACTAGAGTAATTATGACTCATTGAGCATTCTAATTTCTAGACTTTGAGCATTCCGAGGCTTTACGGAAGGAAAAAGCTATAGCGGAGTGATTCGCGTTGTTCCAGCTCTACGTTTGAGGTAGGTTACGATCTACTTGAGTTAGACTTTGATTTGTTGATTGTATGCGTTGTGAATTCAATAGGAGAAAGCATGTCTAGTCTTCATGCACGATGTGTGTGTGGTTGAACTCCTATATGCAATTGATTGAGTGACTGTGTGGGCTTCATGCCACTATTCATTGTGTTAAACCTACAGTTTGATGTTGTTGTGATGGGAAGTTAATATGATCTTCTCAGTGAAATTGTGATACAAAATGATGATTCGGCATTGTTAACAAGAGGATAAGAAATATTAAGGTATATACACGTGAAAAGGCACAAATGTGACCTAGATTATGGGCTCGTTGTCCGAGGTTCATTCCAAAAATGAGTGGTACATGATGTGGACCGCGTCCGAGGTTCTTTCCGGAGTAAAGGATTTATGGCTCGGGTCTGATGAGTATTAGAAACGAGTGGTGCATGGACACCATGGGTCCCCTGCAGGTCATGACTACTGAGCAATGACATCAGTTAGCATGTGTGTACAGTGAGTATATGGTTATTGTTGGTAGATTTATTCTCGTTGATTTGATTCTTGATATCTTTGGGTGACTTGATTCGTGGTTATCTTTGGTTGACTTGTTGTTGGGTTATTGATTTCATCTTGTTGGCTAGCTTATTTATTCTATTAATTTTATGATGTATGCATCATACTAATCTTAGTCGGCCTATGATATCTACCGATACATAGTGTTTGTATTGATACTACCTAACTGCATTCTTTTGAGTGCTGATTGTGATCCAGAGATTGCTACCCGCCCTTCTATCCATGCCAGGCCGCCCGAAGAACTTCTTTTATGATGTCTATTTTTACTCCAAACATTGTGGTTATTTGTTAGACAGATTTCATTCTTTAGTCATGTTTTAGATTAGAGTCCTTGTACGGTGACTTTCGAATTTTGGAGATTTGTAATAGTTAGGACTTCCACATTTACTTCATTGTTTTATGGCATGACTTAGTTTGATTATCTTGTGCTTGAATGAGTAATAACTGGTTGAATTTGCTAATATAAAAACAGACTTGAATGAATAGATGCCTTATGTGATGGTTCGCCCACTAGGAGTTAGTGTGGGTGCCAGTCATGGCGGGTTGGGTTGTGACACAGCAACTGCTTCTTCGGTGTTCGGGCATAGCGGGACCATCCCTGAACAACGAAATTTGACTAATCCTGATTTTTGACTAACCCAACTTATATTACCTCTCATTTCATGCAGTTTTCTAAATATATGGCCGGACCCTGGTTTCTGGGCTTCCCTACATATTCAGGTTTCATAAGAATTCAAGCCATTTGTAGTTCGACTCAATTAAACGGGTTATTAAACGGGGAAATCTGGAGTGATTGGTTGGAGTTGTGACTGACTCCCTGGTATTGAGTCCGCTTACTGATACGCTCAAATTACACCCATTAATGGTATAACGCGGATGTTGCCAAATATAGTAACCCAACAAGGTTGGGGTTGAATCCCACATAGAACAATATGTATGTAATTTAAGCAGATTAGGAATTATCACTAACAATAGCTAGACCGAACGCATCAATGGTGGTTTTTGATAAGGTTTTGATAAAATATGAAAATATAAATTCTAATCCAGAAAGCAAGTAAATTGATCAATGGCCACAAGAATGGGATAAAGGAAACTACTTCTCAAGTAACAATCCAATATATTTCACGAATTATAAATAATAGCAAGTTTATTTTATTTAGCCTCGGATAATGACTCTAAATTAACTTCTCCCGAAGATTAACTAGACTACCCAATTGAAGATCCCTCAATCAATTAGGAGAATTAAGAACACCCGAATATGGCTACAAGTGGTATCGCCTATTCCTAGGTCAATTTCCATTAGATGAGGGTTAACGCCCCAAATTCATGTTAATTATTCTATCCCAACCCCGTTCTTCCTCTTCTTAGTTTCAAACAAAGTAAATGGGCGAGTCCTAGGGTTAACTACTCCCTTGAGAAACGTTGAAGAACAAGAATAATTAAAATAACAATAACTTACTTGATTAAAAATAATGTCAATCAATAAATAAGCACAACAAGAGTATCAATCTTAATTGTCACCAAGAAATTCCCATAAACAAGGATTAAATAAAAGAAAGAATATTTACGTAGGAACCCTGGCCTCCAAACTTGTGTTTTATGCCAAAGATGTTTAAAAATTGTGGCTTATGAAATATTTATAGGTGTAGGAAAAAACCCAGATAAAATAACTCAGTCCAAAACTAAATAGGAAGAAGTAAATATCCAAAAACTGCACCATGCGTTGCACCAAGTTGATCGCTCTTGCTGCTCTTCAGAATACTGCCAGTTAAATACATTAGTGCCCTCTCTTATTTTCATCAAAACAATTGCAAACAAATTGAACCAACAATCATTGCCTCAATCATTACGTAATTATGATGTCTCCCACTTGTCTTTCCCTTTCTTTTTCCATTATTTTTTTTTTATCACTTTTATCCAATTTGCTTCAAATATCTTCATCTTTACACCGCTTTATTCCTACACAATAAAAATATAATAATACACAATAAAAATATAATATTAAGCACAAATCAATATAATTAATACTTAAAAGACAATCAAAAGTACTAATATGTGAGGCAACAATGGCTAAATATATGCAAATTTGGCCTAACATCACCACCCCACACTTAAACTCTTGCTCGTCCTCGAGTAAGCATTAAAATCACTCTCAATAAATCAAGCTTAGGAACACCACCACTTTGGTTGATACAAACAATTAGGCCTCATAGCAGCTCAAACCATCAAATATACACTTCCTGATCATTATGCAAGATATGCAAGCCAACTCAAGCAAACAACAAACTTCTAACCTCAAAGACGGACTCTAACTCATCAAATTTAAGCTCGCTCACTTACTCTGTCAAAGAAGCTAATAACATCACCTATCTATCATGAAACAAGTGCCCTCATAAGAAGAAATAGTCCACACACTCAAATCAAAGAATGAATGTAACTTAAGGACTTAGCATCAAAGCACAACTCGCACTCACAAAAAAAATTCACATGTATGCACAAAGAACCATAGGCTTGCCCATTATGTACATCTCTACTAATTAAGTGTGCTCGAATAGAATCAAATAGGACTTTAACGGGTTGTAATGTTGGCTAGGGGATGGGTAGGAAAACTATTTAATAGTGACTTATACTTCTCTAAGCACTTTGCACTTTTAGACTTCATCACCCATTATTTTCTAATCTTCACTTTATTTTTCAGCAATCTCTTCATCAATTATTTCACTAGAAATTTTCATCATATCAAGAACGCTTCAATTTTTATTTTATTTTCAAGCACTTTTTCTCATATTTTTTCCACCTTCTTTCTAAGTGGGCCTTTTCATCACTTTGCAACTATCATTGGTCACCATTTTTTTTTCTCTTGACCATCCCTTTTCTTCAGATTTATCAATTAATGTCACAGTCTATGCTACAGTGCTCAAAGAAGCAGGGTGCAAAAACTAGGGATTCAACAAAAAGGATCAAGGCAAAAAATACGGCTAACAAATGAAAGGCTACAGGCTCAAAGGGCTAACTAGTGGTACAATTTCTGAAAAGGCTAAAATTTACAAGACATATCAAAGAATGCCTATCATCATTTTCTAAACAGAGCAACACTTTTTATTTCGCTTCAATAACATGCAAGGCAAGTTCTAGACTATGATGCAAAACGTGGAAATATACAAGAAATCCTCACCACACATGGTACAAGTCTCAATCAAGATGGATTAATTCTAATCTAGGACAAATAGGATCATGACGAACTACAAAATAAGAATATGCTATATACAGAGCCACTATCTTGAGCCTAGGTGTTAGAAAGTCTGTTATTTTTTAATTACTCAAGCACTCACAGGAAAGTACTACTCAAGTTCAAGCCCAAATATGCTAGTATCAACCAAGTCAAAAAGGGTCTTTCTTCTCTCTTCTTTACTACTACTAAAAAAAAAATTATCCTAAAAATAAAAAAATTACCCGGTTCAAAGGCCCCCCCGGGAAAGAACCGATGCCATAAGAAAATCAAAGGGGGCGGATGATGTATGCCGCTAAAAGAGAAAAAGAATCTATAAAAGAAAAATAAAAGAACGAACAAAGAAAGAAAAAAAAATCTTTTTGAATTTTTATTAGTTTTTTTTTTATTATATATATAAGGCTAAGAAATAGAAAAAAAATCCTATGGCATAATCATCCTTGACCTCAAAAATCGGAAGTACCCACCCCACACTTAAAAATATGTATTGTCCTCGATGCATTTATAGTAGAGAAAAATTAAAACAAGGGTGAGAAATACTCCCTGAGACCCTCTAGGGCCTAACTACCAGCATAATCCTCAACATTAAGGGTCGGGATGACCCCCACACTTAAGCCCAAACATGCCCCTCTGCTTTTAACTTGTGGTACTCAGACTTCCCCTAATATGCAAAACAAAACAACACGTGACACTATAAAAAAATAAAAAAATAAAAAATCTAAAACTATTACACATTGGGTTGCCTCCCAACAAGTGTCTTAGTTAATGTCGTGGCACAACGTGAATCAACTTTATCGCTTTTCTCGCCATTTGGAGCTTATGAACTTGGCACCCAACATTGATTCAAGTTTGTGACCATGAGCAGCGGGGGGTGGTAAATAGATAATCACGCCAAGTAAAATATTTTTCATCTTACACTTCTTGGCTTTCAAATGAGGAATGTCATTTTGCCTTCTTGAATTTTCAAATTGCAAAATATAAGGCTCTTGAACTTCTTGAATTACGACATCCTCTTTTTCCCCCGGATTGGAGTCAACACCAACCATATTTTTCAGAACAATGGTTGACTCCAATTTATTTTTTTCTTTGGCATTCCCAATAAACTCATCTTCATGATTTACCCTTTCATCTTGAGCATTGGGGAGTTCATAATGATTTGCCCATGGAGGATTTTCTTCGTCTGTCATCAAACTAAGTTGGAGACTAGTTTCCAAGTATTCTTCCAAGGCTTTTTGATTTTCATTACCCTCACCTAGCAGGCACTCCATCATGAGTTTGAACTCACTAATTTAGCCATGCTCACAATAAAAATCACTACTAAACAAGTTTTCATGGAAAGATGCCATTTTTTTTTCTAAGAATAAAATAAAACACAGAAAACAACTATACAAAATATTCACAGGTTCGGTTCAAAGCAAGTTAGCTTATTTCCTAAATTAGCCAAAATACGCTAATTAATGGTATAACGCGGACGTTGTCAAATATAGTAACCCAACAAGGTTGGGGTTGAATCCCACATAGAACAATATGTATGTAATTTAAGCAGATTAGGAATTATCACTAACAATAGCTAGACCGAACGCATCAATGGTGGTTTTTGATAAGGTTTTGATAAAATACGAAAATATAAATTCTAATCTAGAAAGCAAGTAAATTGATCAATGGCCACAAGAATGGGATAAAGGAAACTACTTCTCAAGTAACAATCTAATATATTTCACGAATTATAAATAATAGCAAGTTTATTTTATTTAGCCTCGGATAATGACTCTAAATTAACTTCTCTCGAAGATTAACTAGACTACCCAATTGAAGATCCCTCAATCAATTAGGAGAATTAAGAACACTCGAATATGGCTACAAGTGGTATCGCCTATTCCTAGGTCAATTTCCATTAGATGAGGGTTAACGCCCCAAATTCATGTTAATTATTCTATCCCAACCCCGTTCTTCCTCTTCCAAGTTTCAAACAAAGTAAATGGGCAAGTCCTAGGGTTAGCTACTCCCTTGAGAAACGTTGAAGAACAAGAATAATTAAAATAACAATAACTTACTTGATTAAAAATAATGTCGATCAATAAATAAGCATAACAAGAGTATCAATCTTAATTGTCACCAAGAAATTTAAACAAGGATTAAATAAAAGAAAGAATATTTACGTAGGAACCCTAGCCTCCAAACTTGTGTTTTATGCCAAAGATGTTTAAGAATTGTGGCTTATGAAAACCCAGATAAAATAACTCAGTCCAAAACTAAATAGGAAGAAGTAAATATCCAAAAAGCGCACCGTGCGTTGCACCAAGTTGATCGCTCTTCTTTGCTCTTGAGAATTCTTGCCGATTAAATACATTAGTGCTCTCTCTTATTTTCATCAAAACAATTGCAAACAAATTGGACCAACAATCTTTGCCTCAATCATCACGTAATTATGATGTCTCCCACTTGTCTTTCCCCTTTCTTTTTTCCTTTTTTTTTTTTCACTTTTATCCAATTTGCTTCAAATATCTTCATCTTTACACCGCTTTATTCCTACACAATAAAAATATAATAATACACAATAAAATATAATATTAAGCTCAAATCAATATAATTAATACTCAAAAGACAATCAAAAGTACTAATATGTGAGGCAACAATGGCTAAATATATGCAAATTTGGCCTAACATCACTTACATAACCCTGTTCTTGGGAATCAAGTCACTTGTAGTTTGACTCGATCGGAGGAAAAAAGTCATCCCTTATGTGGGAGTGCCTTTTAATGTGCCGGTGTGTGTCCGACCGGTAGTGGAATAATAAAAACAAACAAGGCACATAAGCAAATAGGCAATCCTAAGCATGGTGAGGAGTGATCTTCCAATTCCTGGCCGGAGAGCTTGACTCTCATGGGCACCTTGTCTCGACTGGCTGCGTTAGAAAAAGTTCCACATTTGCTCTGCAATCTGTCTGGATTTGACTTGATCAGCCTGCTGCCTTCAGCGGCTACAAATCTGCTTCCATCTGGGAGTGACGTTGATTTTTGGGTGACGAATCTTTGCGGTCATCTGACTGGGTTTACATCATCTTTTCTTTTTTGAGCGAACACTGCGATTTTTGACCGGTTTTACATCGCTTTATCTTTTAGGGCGAATACCGCGGTCTCATGACCGATTTTACATCGCTTTGTTTTTTTGGGGGCGAATATTGTGATTTTTGACTGGTTCTACATCTCTTTGTCTTTGCTATCCAGTAGTTTATATGGATGACCCTTTCAGTAATTGAAATAAATGGCCCTCTTGGCATGTTCGTATGAATGGCTCTCTTGGCTTGTTTGTATGAATAGCCCTCTTCGCATTCTTGTATGAATGACCCTCTTGGCATGTTTGTATGAATGACCCTCTTGGCATATTTTTAAGAATGGCCCTTGGCATGTTTGTATGAATGGCCCTCTCGTCATGTTTGGCCCTCTCAACATATTTGTATGAATGACCCTCTTGGCATGTTTGTATGAATGACTCTCTTGGCATGTTTGTATGAATGGCCCTCTATGCAGCAGGAAAATAGATATGCAATGGCCTTCTCGGCAATAGGAAGATAGATATGCAATGGCCCTTTCGGCAAGCGATGCAAATGATAGAGATGGCCCTTTTGGCTAAATCGTTTCTTTCGTCCTTTATGTCGGCTGTGACCCTCTTGGTCAGGTATCTTTGTATTGTTTTACTATGACCCTGTTGGCCAAACATTTGCCCTTGCGGCAATTTCAGTCGTTTTTGTGGCATTTCGTACTTTCATAGCTCTTATGGCAAGATATTCTCCCTTTAGACATTCAAAATCTTTCATATCCCTCGTGGCCGGATGTTTAACCTTATGGTATTCAAAATCTTTCATAGCCCTCGTGGCCAAATTTTTTCTCCTTGATGGCATTCAAAATATTTCATATCCCTCGTGGCTGAGCATATATTTTGAAAGCCAGATCCCGATAGTCTTTCTCTTTTTCGGTGAACCGTTTCCTGCATATAAGAAAAGTTAGAAAAAGGATCGTCTTCCGACGTCCTAGGGACCTGCATCAAAAAGGTATTACTTTTTTCCTATTTAAAGTTGATTCGTGTTGCCGGCGCTGTCGCATCTTCGGCTTTCTGGAATTGAAAACCCCTTTTGGCTTCGGTATTCGAAAGATGAGTTTATTTTCATTATGCAGAAAGATCATTTTTGTAATGTTACCATAAGGATATCTAATTTGTAGAAAAATAAATGCATAATTTTGAAAGCAGTAAGATTAATTGTCATGACATGTGCTTTGAATGAGAGAGGTCCCTTCTTCCGTGACTGAGGTTCTTCGCTTCCTTACGCGGAATTTTTGAGACCTCTTCTCAAATATTCTGCACCAGTTTAAATCTAGATCGACGAATTCTCATGCTGAATCTTCCGGGAAATTTTGAGGTGTCCTCAAAATTTCTGCCCCAATTTATAGTTTTGAATAAATGAGGAATTTTGAGAGCTTCTCAAAGTTTCTGACCCAGTTTGAAACTCTGGGTTAGCTGACTCTTTGTAGCGGATTAATGGCGCGAATTTTTGAGATCTTCTCAAAAATTCTTCCCAGTTGGGCGTGCAGCAATCCTCGCTCCTTTGTGAAGTCCTATCTCTGAGGCATCCGAGGGCTTCCTTGGGTTTTTCTTTTGGTGAGATCGAGCTCAAAGAGCGCCTATGTATCCTGTCGCAGCAAGAATTCAGGTCAAATGTAGTTTAAGAAATAACAATTAGGGACTTTTTGGTTTTACTAATAATGCGACCGGATCCCTGATGGACTGCCTACTTATCCCCTTTGTGGGAAAATCAGGTCATTGCGTAGTTCATATTATAAAAGGTGTTTTGATCTTTTCTATCTATTACAAAATGATTACAAGCAAAAGGGAATAGCTAACACAAGCAAATAAAATAACGATTACAAACAAAAGTACTATTACAGACTGAACCACTTTGTCTTTACGCATAGTAACGCTTGATAGCATCCGAGTTGATTGGCTTTGGCCACTCTTTTTCGTCCATTTCTGCCAATACTACCGCTCTTCCGGAGAGTACTTTGCGGACCATATAAGGACCTTGCCAGTTGGGAGAAAACTTTCCTTTGTATTCATCTTGATTTGGAAAAATTCTTTTGAGCACCCAATTGCCTAATTTGAAAAAGTCTGGTCCTGACTCGCTTGTGGAAGGCTCTTGCCATCCTTTGTCGGTACAGCTAACCTGTAACGACCCGTCCGGTCGTTATTTAATATTTCACAAAACCGTGCCCAATCTAGGTCTAGGGTCGTAAAAATAAGCTCTATGATGTGATTTAAGGGTTAAACGTGGAAAAAAATTTAATTTCAGAGAGAATTAGAAATTGCGGGCCAGGAAAAAGACGCAGACCGCTATAGCGGTCAGTGGACCGCCATAGCGGTACCACTATAGTGGCGTAGCGACCGCCGCAGCGGTCCACGCGGGGTAGTAACCCGTTTTTGGTTACTTAGTTCATTTTTTACGTCCTCTTTCAACAAAAGGCTCTCAAGGCCTGCTCCTAGGGTCCCATAGGAAAGAAAACCCCTTGGTACCAAGAAAAAGAAATCTTTCTAATTTCCTCCGCACCATTCCCTACAAATATTATCGCTCATGGACTTGGATGAAGGCCAAGAAGACGAGCAATTCATGGAGATTCGATTAGCTGTTCGTCAACAAGGTAGGTTATGGTTTACTTGAGTTAGACTTTGATTAGCGAATCATATATACTTTTAGAGTTGACAGGAGATTGCATGATTAGGCCTTCGGACATGGAGTTTGGATAGGCATTCTTTTTAATGTGACTAATTTATTATGTAATTGCTGGCTAGGGTAACAATGAGTTATTATTAATAGAAAGTGCTATTATCAGTGAGGGATTACTCCGTGTTTGCTTTATGCAACCCTAGGAGGGGGTCATTTCCGTCTTCATACCCAATTGTGTTGAATATTCTTATGGTTGTTTTTCCTTGAAAACAAGGGGTTTGTCTTTGAAAAAATTATATTGAGAAGGTAAGAAACATTGTTCTGTAAGAGGTATGTAAAGACACATATGTGACCTAGATTATGGGCTCGTGGTCCGAGGTTAGTTCCGAAAACGAGAGGTACGTTGATATGTCCCGTGTTCGAGGTTCATTCCGGAGTGGAGGTTTGTGCTCAGGCCTGAGGAGCATTCCGGAACGAGTGGTACATAGACACCATGGGTCCACTGCTGGTCATGACTACTGAGCAATGATATCAGATAGCATGTATGTACAGTGTGTTTGGGCCCTTGCATCGCATTTGCATTGCACTACATCTCATATTTCTATGATATACATGCGTATTCTACTGTGGTTGATATTGCATTTTCATCTTTATGTGTTCGTTGAGAGTCTGGATGGAGAGAGGGGATTTGCACACGAGAAGTGTGGTGCAGAACTTCAGATGGTGATTCACTTTCCTAGGTGCATCTTATGGTAGTAAGTAATGTGAGTAGGTGAACTTTATTAATAAAAAGGGTAGAAGTTAGAGTATACGATGAGCGTGAAGACGAGTGTTGCTAGGTTGGACGAAAGGGAGGTAACGGTTGTGATTTAGTAGAATACCTGTAAATTCTTGCAAATAAAAGAAGTGGACATCGAGAGTGGAAATGTAGAGGTGATATTGTAATAACTTTTATTTTGAATCTTGAGGTTCTTCGACTTATCTGGTTATCTTATTGTCTTTATATTGTGTTGCGTGAACTAATCTTAGTCGACCTATGTTGCTTACTAGTACATGTGGTGTACTGATACTACTCTTGCTACGCCTTTTTTGGGTGTAGATATGTTGCAGGTTTTTAGTTGAAGTTTCGCCATGTGTATTTACCAGACATTCTCCTACAGCCTCGCTCATCTCACTCCTGGCAGAGGCTGAGTCATTTATTTTGTCTTCCTGTACTATAGGAGCTCTTGTACCTGTCTAGACCAGATCCCGGAAATTTCTTTTCAGTTTTGTTGTATTTTAAAACAGAGTCTGTATGAAGCTTTTACTTTAATTTTGCGATTTTTGAAAGATTGTTGTCGCAAAAATATTGGGTTAGCTGGTAAGGGTTCGCCTACTAGGTTAGTAATATGGTTGGTGCCCGCACGACCCGTGGGTTGGGTCGTGACAGTTGGTATCAGAGCCTAGGTTACCGATCTCACAAGTGCAAGAGCAAATGTCTAGTAGAGTCTTGTGGAATGGTATGATGACGTCCATACCCATCCGTAAGAGGATATAGGGCATCTAGAAGTTTCTCTTCATTCATTATATCGTGCCACCACAATATGCCATCTGCTAGTTGGATCCAATTGGTATCTAGATGGTTCCAATTGGTATCTTGTCGGGCTAATTGGTATCTGTCGATTCCAATTGGTATATCTTTATTTCGACTCAAGGAAGACCTTCTATAAGTAGGTGCGTGATTAATTGTGTGACCACGTGAAAGTTCTGTAGTAATGTTGGTGTTGTAGACTGGGTGCTTATTCTGGGACCATTAGCGAAGTAAATAGCGCATTCATACTCGTAGGTGGAACCTATGTTTTTACGTGCTAAGTAATTAAGTAAACCCTTACGCGATCTGAGCTGAAGTACCGAAAAAATTTCAGCCACTGGCACTCTAGCACCGCTGTAGCGGTACAGGGACCGCTACAGCGAGATCGCTATAGCGGGCATTAGACTGCTATAGCAGACATAGAGTTTCTGCGAAGGCCGCTATAGTGGGGTGCTCACCGCCATAGCGATACCGTTGCAGCAGTCTAGTGACCGCCATAGCGGTGCCATCTGACCATTAGCATTTTCTTCCTCCCCTGTTTTGCCGACCTATTTGTTTCCTCAAAGTGTCAAGGAAAAATCAGTTTCCAAAGCAAACACATTCATTAAAATATCCATTCAACTAGGGCAATTGTCTTACGAGTGCCCTTAAATCGGGGCACCCGCTCTAAAATAACAAAAACAACGATTAGCCAAACATGCCAAAACCAGCAAAAAGCAAGCAAATTTTCTAAACATCAAAGCCCTACAGGGCAAGTGCTAACCAAAGCTGATAAAAGGGGGAGTGGAAAGGATCTCTAAGCCACTCATCGGCTAGTCGCCTCATCGCCACCATTCTGCGAGTCACTAGAGTCCTCCTTTGCCCAAGTCCAGGCTCGGCTCGAGGAAAGAGCGGGAGGCACCTCTGGGAGCCACCTTGGGAGGCTTCACCTTCGGGACCAGGGCCTTTAAGAGACTCTTGATGCCTTTCCACATCTTCACAAAAAGCTTGTCCCGAGTCTGTCTCTTCTTTTTATTCTTCTTCTTGTTCAAGTCATCCCAGAGATCCACATGGACTTAAGACAAAGATCTATAGGCGCCCTGTAAAGCATCCACAGCCTCTCCTGTGTCACGACCCAAACCGATGGGCTATGACCAGTGCCTGAGCTGGACACTCGTATACGAACCTGCTAGATATAATCAGACTGAAACTAAGGACAATATCGAAATTTGTAAAAGCATACTGTAGACTTATAGTGTCATATAGCAGAATGAACCTGTCTCCTGAGGAGTCACAACTAACCAAAACATAACAAAATATGCAAGACGACAAGGCTGCCACTATATACAGGGATATCCAAAACAAACTACGTCGGTATAGCTGACCAAAAACATATATACAACCCACACATGTCTACAGACCTCTAAGAGTATAACGGTAGAATATGACGGGACAGGGCCCCGCCGTACCCCTGGATATGCATAAGTCTAGATCAAAGGATCTGTACCAAAACGACTCAAGCTCCGGAACAATGGAGCTTTCCGACGACGACGAAGTCTGGGCCGGAGGATCCCAAGGCGAGTGTCCGTACCTACGGGCATGAAACGCGACCCCAAAGAAAGGGGGTCAGTACGGAAAATTTACTGAATATGTAAAGCATAAGAACATCAAGTACAGATGAATCATGAAAACCAGTCTCAATAACTGAATGCATCTGTGGCTAACATCTGAGAATATTTGTGTAACTACATAGGCGGGCGGCTACATGGCGTATGATAGGCATAGAGTATAATATAACTGATAGTGCTGTGGAACGTACATCCCGATCCATATATAATATAATAGTACCGAGGAACGTTCGGCCCGATCCATATATAATATAATAGTGCAGAGAAATGTACGGCCCGATCCATATATAATATAATATATAAAAATGCATGTAAAACTCGAAAAAGGATACTTTGAACTCCTCTGGTGACATAAGAAGCTAATATGATAAGTCTCTAGGAGTTATGGACATAAAACATAGGAGGCCAAGGATATAAATATCTCTACACTATCTAAGAATAGAGTCTTTGGAACTCGTTTGCTCACTGTGTTCGTTCATATGATAAGGATCATGCCAAAATGGAAGAAAGGGATAGCCTTAAAATACCTTGAAGCGCATCTATTCATCCAAAATCTACTGCCCAAGTTTGTAATCTATAACAAGGCAATAATTACGCCACAATTAGTTGAAAGTCATTCTTTACTACTCATTGTAAGCTAACAAACAATCTAACGAAAATCCGGCAACATTTCCCTTATTTTTCTTACTCCGTCCCAACTCGCCAACAACCCAAAATAATCACAACAATATCAACAACACAAAGAGCCACGAAAATCATACCAAACAGCCCCAAAATATCATCACAAAACAGCCACGAAAATCATACCAAACAGCCCCAAAATATCATCACAAAACAGCCCCCAACTTACAATAACATCTAAGTCCGTATATCGCTTGTATATTAACGTTTCCTTCATGTATACACCATGTTAAACCTTTAATCCAACTTAATAACATGAATAGGAGGTCGAACTTACATTTAACAATCAGATTCTTCAAGAATCTAGTTCCTCTTTCCAGCTGCTTGCTTAACAACACAAAGAGAACGTAGGCTACAACTTCTCTTTAACTAATCTCATGTCAAGGGGCTAGGATTTAGTTTATATTATGGCTCAATTAGAAAGGGGGTTTGGGAGAGAGCATAAGGGTCTTGGATCTGTTTTAGGTCGTATGAAGTGATATAGGACAAAGTGGTGACTTATATATTAAGTTTAATGGGCCTCATGGGCCGAAATATAAATGTTTGGGTCGGGTCTCAGCTTGCCGCCCCGCCAGCCCAACTTGCATCGTCCATAACCCCTTATCCCGATATCATTTTGATGAGAGGTTTGTTTCATTGAAAAGTAGACTTGACAAAATTCATTTTAAGCTTTTGAAACACCTTAAAACTCCTCATATACTAGGAGATATGCCTCCAACAATATGGGCTAAAATTGGGTTCGAGATTTTACTGAAGTTATTCCGATTCATTTCGTTTAGATTCGTTTAACTTCTAATCCTCTTCCAACCCTCATGTAAACTCTTATACATACATATACATACTCATATACATCCATAACAATCCATACACTCATCTCAAAGGGTCTGGAGAATCACAATAACCTTAAACATAACTAGAGAACTCACAAAGCTTCGACAAAACTCCAATCACAAAAGTATATTCATATCTTTTGTCCATCTTCTATATCATTACTAATAATCTCAAATACTTTAAAAGGGCACTCACATTACCTCGTATACATACTCATAACACGATTTCAAATCCTTTAGGTTACCATGTCACCTCGGGATACTTAAGGCAATCATATATATAACGATATTCTTACTAACTCGATTAACTTTACTTGAACTTTCTTAACTCATTCATTCTTGTCTTGAGTCAAGTAGCACGAACTCTTACGGGGTGTAACATCCCGTCTTGGTCTGGGTCTCTATGTAACCCTTCATCTGCTCAGCAGTAAAATAGCCAGTACCCGCAGCGCTACTAGACGACCCGGCCACTATGGTAGGCCATGCAAACCCCATCATGGCCTCCCTCACAGTAGCCATATCAGCCTCCATGTGCTCCAGAGTACCCGGGGTCTGTGAGTGACTCTCGTCCTTTGGCCCACCGCTGTCCTCGCTATCATCCGAGCCAGTCCTCTTTCTTTTGCCCATGCCCTGTAATTCCTTGACCTTCAAAGGGTCAAAAGTGACACCGCACTCCATATAGCTGTCCCCATGCTCCATGGGCACCCCAGCATTACGGCAGAGATGGGTAATCAGAGAGGGAAATATCAAGCTCGGGCCAACCTTGGCTATAAAACCCTGCCACTCCTCGATCACCTGCATACCCACATTCACAGGCACACCATCCAGAATGCAAGCCACCACAAGGGCTCATGGGTAAGTGACATCTGTAGTATTGCTCTCGAGGGGTAAACCCGCCGGGCAACAAGGTTTAACCACCTCCGGCCTCAGAAGTAAAGTGTCTGCTCTTTATAGCCAAACGTGAGATAACCCAAGTAGCCTTCTTCCTCTTTAATTCTCGTACCAATATCCTCACCAACCAAGGCCCGTTACCTTTAACGTCGTTGGCCCGAAGCTCATCCTGTGGAGGGTTAGGCAGCCCATGAATAGCATTAATGGCCTCAACACCCACTTTTATATTAACCCTTTGAATGGTAATCTGTGGCTTAGAACAGTCCAATCCACAGTAAGGAACATAGGATAAAACTCCCTGACCCAGTTACAATTGATATTCCCGGCTCCTTGACTAACTGGCCCCAATCAATACGGTGTAGAGTTTGGTAGAATTCTGGGGCTAGCACTTCGACCCGATCTATTATGAGAGCCCTTTCATGAAGCAGGCCCTTGGTTTGCTATTCCATGTAACGCCTCTTACAAGTATGGTTAGGGAACTTGGTGTATGGGGGGGAGCGGGTGCCAGTGGTCCTTGTTGTTGTTGGTCCTCCATAGTAAAGTAAGAGAGTTAGCAAAAAAAAAAGTGAAAAATAGTTAGAATAGTGTAGCGTAAGGAATTAGCGGTGATAAACCATGCATGAAATAGTAGAAAAATCCAAAAATCCAAATCTGCCTGAAGCAGCTCCACTGTAGCGGTAGTATGGCTGCTGCAGCGAAGCCGCGATAGCGGTATTAGGGCCGCTACAGCAGCCAAGGCATCGCCATAGTGGTGCTTGGTCGCTGTAGCGGGCTCTCTATAGCGGCCACCTTCTAACCCTGATGGGCTACTTCCAACAACGGTCTCACCGCTACAGCGGTACCGCCGTAGCGATGGAAGGACCGCCGCAGCGGTCCACCTTCTCCAGACCAAAAAACTCCTACCCCAACCCGGTTTCAAACCGAAAACTTACACCATGGTTTTCCCCTTTTTTTGTCAAGGATGAAGTAGAATGATAGCATGCATGAGTTTTATAACTTGTTCTACGCTATTTCAACTACCATAGTTACCAAAATTTTGAGCAAGAACACCAAAAGTTGCACTACTACAAATCATCCCACCCCAACACAAAACTAACCCATATTTAGCAGATCTTCGGTATAAAGTGTTGCTAAGACATTATGAACGTAAATTAACCCTCCCTGATCCAAGGAACTGCCCTCCCCAAGAACCAAAAAACCCTTTTTTTTGTCTTAAAAAAATCGAATTTCTTCCTAATCTAGCAAGTGAAGCATGAAATTTTCGAAATGAAAAGCCATAGACAAGTTATAGGTCAGTAAAGGAGAGCACATACATTGAAATGGTGAGAGATCTGCAAGGCTGGCAAGAGAAAAATGAACTTTGGGTTATAGAGGAAACCTTTGCTTTTTCATAATTTGTGTAAGTATTATGGTAAATGGAAGGGGGTAGGGTGGTTATAAGGGAGTGGGAAGGGAAATATGGGGTTGAGAAAGGTATAAGGGGGAGGAATTTCGTGGGCAGTGGAGATATTTTTCGGTTATGGGGGAATAAGTGAAGTGGGAGTGGTGAACTCCCTTTATTTTTGATTCTGTCCGATGACGGTACACGGGCGGCATTTCGACCGTTGCAGCGGTACTGATGTAGCGGTCCTCTGGCCGTTATAGTGGTCCTCTTGCTGCTAAAGCGGTGGCAATGAAAATTTTTATTTTTGTTTTTGTTTTGTTTTGTTTTGTTCTGTCATTCATTCTTTCCCCATAGCAATGGCTCGAAACCCTATTTCTCATGGTGTACCCAGGAAGGTCACCCTTACCTCACCCTATCTCGTTCAGGGACGAACGACGGTTAAGTGTTTCGGTGTAACGATGATTCGTGTTCTTGTTGCATCTTGGCTTTACGGAGCTCGAAACCCTTTTTGGCTCTGGTATTCGAAAGATGAGTTTATTTTCATTATGCGGAAAGACCATTTTTGTAATGTTACCATAAGGATATCTAATTTGTAGAAAAATAAATGCATTATTTTGAAAGCAGTAAGATTAATTGTCATGACATGTGCTTTGAATGAGGGAGATCCCTACTTCCGAGGCTGGGGTTCTTCGCTTCATCACGCTAAATTTTTGAGACTTTTTCTCAAAAATTCTGCACCAGTTTAAATCTCAATCGACGAATTCTCATGCCGAATCTTCCGGGAAATTTTGAGGTCTCCTTAAAATTTCTGCCCCAATTTATAGTTTTGAGTAAATGAGGAATTTTGAGAGCTTCTCAAAGTGTTTGACCCAGTTTGACACTCTGGGTTAGCTGACTCTTTGTAGCGGATTGATGGCGCAAATTTTTGAGATCTTCACAAAAAATTTGCCCCAGTTAGGAGGGCAGCAATCCTCGCTGCTTTGTGAAGTCCTATCTCTGAGGCTTCCGTGGGGTTCCTTGGGTTTTTCTTTTGGTGTGACCGAGCTCAAAGAGCGCCTACGTATCATGTCGCAGTAGGAATTCAGGTCAAACGTAGTTCAAGAAATAAGAATAAGGGACTATTTGGTTTTACTAATAATGCGACCGGGTCCTTGATGGACTGCCTACTTATCCCAATGCGAGGAAATCAGGTCATTGCATAGTTCATATTACAAAAAGTGTTTTGATCTTTCCTATCGATTACAAAACGATTACAAGCAAAAGGGAATAGCTAACACAAGGAAATAAAATAACGATTACAAAAAAAAAGTACTATTACAGACTGAACCACTTTGTCTTTACGCATAGTAGCGCTTGATTGCATCTGAGTTGATTGGCTTTGGCCACTCTTTTTCGTCCATTTCTACCAATACTACCGCTCCTCCGGAGAGTACTTTGTGGACCATATAAGGACCTTGCCAGTTGGGTGAAAACTTCCCTTTGTATTCATATTGATGTGTCAGCACAAATTTCCCAATTTGAAAAAGACGAGTCCTGACTCGCTTGTTGAAGGCTCTTGCCATCCTTTGTCGGTACAGCTAACCTATAGCGACCCGTCTGGTCATTATTCAATATTCCATAAAACTGTGCCCAACAATCTATGTCTAGGATCATAAATAATAAGCTCTATGATGTGATTTAAGGGTTAAAAGTGGAAAAAAAATCAATTTCGGAAAGAATTACAAATTACGGGCCAGGGAAAAGACGCGGACCACTATAGCGGTCAGTGGATTGCCATAGCGGTAGGGATATAGCGGCGTAATGACCACCGTAGCGGTCCACGCGCGGCAGTAACCCGTTTTGATTACTTAGTTTATTTTCTGTCCTCTTTCAACAAAAGGCTCTTAAGGGCTGCTCCTAGGGTCCTATAATAAAGAAAACCCTCTGGCAGCAAGAAAAAGAAACCTTTCTAATTTCCTCCGCACCATTCCCTACGAATATTACCACTTATGGATTCGGATGAAGGCCATGAACACGAGCAATTCATGGAGATTCGATTAGCTGTTCGTCAACAAGGTAGGTTATGATTTATTTGAGTTAGACTTTCATTAGCGAATCATATATACTTTTAGAGTTAATGGGAGACTGCATGATGAGGTCTTCAGACATGGAGTTTGGATGGGCATTCTTTTTAATGTGACTAATTTATTGTGTAATTGATGGATAGGATAATAACGAGTCATTATTAATAGAAAGTCTTTATTGTTATCACTGAGGGGTTAATCCGTGTTTACTTTTTTCAACCCTAGGAGGGGGTGATTTCGATCTTTATACCCAATTGTGTTGATTATTCTTATGGTTGTTTTTCCTTGAAAACAAGAGGTTTGTGCCGAAAGAATGATATTGAGAAGGTAAGAAACATTGTTCTGTAAGAGGTACGGAAAGGCACATATGTGAAGTAGATTATGGGCTCATGGTTGGGGGTTAGTTCCGAAAATGAGAGGTACGTTGATATGTCTCGTGTCCGAGGTTCGTTCCGGAGTGGAGGTTTGTGCTCGGGCCCGAGGAGCATTCCGGAACGAGTGGTACATAGACACCATGGGTCCACTACAGGTCATGACTACTGAGCAATGATATCAGATAACATGTATGTACAGTGTGTTTGGGCCCTTGCATCGCATTTGCATATCCCATATTTCTATGATATACATGCGTGTTCTACTATGGATGATATTGCATTTTCATCTTTATGTATTCGTGAGAGTCTTGATGGAGAGAAGGGATTTGCACACGAGAAGTGTGGCGCTGAACGTCAGATGGTGATTCACTTTCCTAGGTGCATCGTATGGTAGTAAGTAATGTGAGTAGGTGAACTTTATTAATAAAAAGGGTAGAAGTTAGAGTATACGATGAGCATGGAGACGAGTGTTGCTAGGTTGGACGAAAGGGAGGTAACGGTTGTGATTTAGTAGAATACCTATAAATTCTTGGAAATAAAAGAAGTGAACATCGAGAGTGGAAAAGAAGGGGTGATATTATAATAACCTTTATTTTGAATCTTGAGGTTCTTTGACTCATCTGCTTATCTTATTGACTTTATATTGTATTGCGTGAACTAATATTAGTCGACTTATGATGCTTACCAGTACGTGTGGTGTACTGATATTACTCTTGCTATGCCTTTTTTGGGTGTAGATATGTTGCAGATTTTTAGTTGAAGTTTCGCTGTGTGTATTTACCAGACATTCTCGTGCAACCTCACTCATCTCACTCCAGGCAGAGGCTGGGTCATTTATTTTGTCTTCCTGTACTATAGGAGCTCTTCTACGTGTCTAGACTTGATCTCGAGAATTTCTTTTCAGTTTTATTATATTTTAAAACAAAGTCTGTACGAAGCTTTTACTTTAATTTTGCGATTTTTGAAAGATTGTTGTCGCAACTGTTTAAATGTTGGGTTAGTTGATAAGGGTTCGCCTACTATATTAGTAATATGGTAGGTGCCCGCACGACCCGTGGGTTGGGTCATGACATAGCCGTGACATACGACATCCATCCTTTTCTCGTCAATTAGAGCCAATTGCTCATATCAAGCTCGGACCCATTCAGCATTGTCTAATTCTACTTCTTAAATGATTCTCAGGGAAGATATCTCAACTTCAGCAGGTATGAGTGCTTCAGTTCCATAGACCAGCAGGTAGGGAGCTGCTTCTGTCAAAAATCGGGCCGTAATACGGTATCCCAGTAGAGCATAAGGCAACTGCTCGTGCCAACTTTTATGATTATTAGTCATTTTACTCAATATCCTCTTGATATTTTGGTTGGCTGCTTCTACGGCTCCGTTTATTTGTGGCCGGTAGGCTATCGAGTTTCGGTGGGTGATCTTGAATTGCTCGCAGGTCCTTCATCAGATGGCTATTCAGATTTGCTCCATTGTCTGTTATGATGGACTCGGGTACATCAAATCGGCATATGATGTGGTTTCGCGCGAATTCAGCTACTACTTTCTTTGTTACTGATTTGTGAGAGTGAGACGTTGCTTCTGTCACGACCCAATTTCACTAAGTCGTGCGGGCACCTACCTTTCCTACTGTAACAACCCGTTTCGTCGTTACTGTGAAATTCTAAGGGATGCGACAACTATGGGGCTTAATGATGTCTCCATCTTCTCGCATCTTGGAAACCTTTCAAGCCAAACCAAGATCATCGTGCGCATCGAGTAAGCAATAGAAGGGTGAGCAAACAAATAGAGCCAGATCGCTACAGCAGTCTCGTGGACGTTACAGCGATGACGCTGTGGCGGTATACCAACTGCCATAGCGGTTACCGCATATGACTCCTCAACTGCCATTGCGGCGTGTTGGACGCCCTGGCGGTACCACTACAGTGGCACACCTACCTTCGGGGCAGTTTCGCACAGTGAATTCCACCTATTTAAGTGACATTTCGAGAATTGACTTCATTTCTCAAAACCCTAGAGAGTCCAGCCGCCTTTGGAGTAATTTTGAAGCCAAAAATGATACTTCCTTCGGAAAGGTTATTCGCCTAACCTCTTCTATCCATTCTCCCAACATTGATTCTCATTATGAATCCTTGTCTAGAGTCACAAATGGGAATCTCAAATCTCTTAAGTTCCAAATTAATGAACCTTTGTCCTTCTTGATATAAAGTCCTTGGGATATTTTCCTATCCTCATCACCATAACATGATCCCCCAACCTAATCCTTCATCTACCCCGTTAAAACACTTAGGGGTCTCTATTTTAGATCTTGGAAATGGGTTTTCTTGAAACAAGCCTAAAATGTCAATTTGACCAAACTAGTACTTGGATATGGTCATGAATGTCCTAAATAAGGGTTGATTGACCAACTAGCATTGTGATAGTGAACTTTTAGGTAGGATAAAATTCCATATCTGCCTTAGCAATTTCGAAGTCCTTAAAAAGGGCCCTAAAGGTGAATTCTACTCTTGGGCCTCATGGTTATCTCCGAGCTTTTCATATGGATTACGCAGTGGTGATTAATTGAGGCATCGTTAAATGTTCGTGGCACCTGCTTAGCCATAAGGTAGGTTACGGCTTTCCTTTTGGTAGACTTCGGTTAGTTTTCCGTATTGTTGTGTAAAAGAAATGGAGAATGCATGTATAGGAATTTGGAGATATGGGATGGAATCTTAGGATGGTATTGTTATGTGTGACATGTTTGTTCGGGCTCGTGGCCTATAGACTCCTTAGGTATTGATGTGGCTTTGTTGATTTTCGGTGGATTTATGTGACTTGGGAGTAGTGGACGGAATCTAATTATGCCTATCGATGAGATTATTGTAGTAAATCTAAGCACTAGCTGGGAATACAAAATGAATCCTTGTAGTTAATGATGTCCTAGTTAAATGGTGACGAGTGACTCGAGTGCAGAGTAAGATTCTTATCCTAAGCAAATATGTTGATTAGCGAAATGATAATACCGTATGTTAAATGATTGACTTGATATGTGTTGGGGCTAGCCATCCCGTTATGTGTGTTTGATTGTTCAATGTGTTGTCTTGATGCCACGTGTAGTTGGTAGATATCAAATTCTACTTGTTGTCCTAGTTCGGATAGGATTGACATACCCGTTGTTGGTATTTGTACTTTGATATATTGTGGGCATGCCCACTGTTGGTACTTGCGTTATTGATATATGTTGGCATACCCACTGTTGGTATTGTGATGTGATACATTATTGACATAACCGTTGTGGTATTTGTGATATTGAGATTGACTATTGGTGATTGACATATGCATTGCACGTATTCTCTCATATTTATCATGCATGGCTGATATCCGGTGATGATCCGGTATCGTTGATTGAGTACTTAAGTGATTGTGAAAAGGACAATGTCCGAAGATCCATTTCGAAATCATTGTTTATATGAAACTGATACTTGATAAACTCTTTTACTTGAGTGATTGTGAGGAGGCTGATGTTGGAGGTTCAATTTCGGTATTGTTGATTTATGAAACTGATATTTGACAACTCTTTTGAGTGATTGTGAGGAGGCCAATGTCCGATGGTTATATTTGGGCATCGTTGTTGCATGGCCGATTTCGATGTTATTCCGGAATCGATTGTTAGTGCATGGGCTTCGCGGGTCCCCTAGAGTGGTGCCGGTGAGACTCCCCCTGTGAGCAATTAGCCAGGGGCCTCTCTGTCTTTTTGGCAAAGATCTAGGATGGGTGACACTTAGACTTCGCGAGTCACGCTGGGTTGTGCTACCGAGACGTCGATATTTTCGTCCGGAGTGCATATGTACACCTCATTTGCATAGCATGGCCTGGCATCACATTCATACTATTATTGCACTGCATTATGACTTGAGTAAGATGTCGTGATGACTGTATTGTGACGATTGTGTTATTGATGATTCTGTTGTGATAATCGTATTGTAATGACTCTAACGTAGTGATTGGTTGGATCGGAAGTACTTAGACTTATCATATGGGGTATAGATGCTATACATAGGCAATGATGAACATTTGGACTCGATTCTTTTGACTTATATTGTTGGCTTGTGCCTGTTAAATTAGTCTAAAACCATTAGTATATTGTGTTAAGCAAGGTGGACCTAAAGGTGTCGTAATAAAGAGCATGCTCCTAAAACACGAACGAGCGACTTAGGAATTGTAAGGACGTTGAGAACTTGTATGGGGGTTTGGCTAGCTTATAATTCATTAAAGATTAGTTGTGACTTAAGTTATATTGAAGTTGTGATCTCTTTTGCTTTTGGGATATGTGATTTGATATGGTGATTATCCTCATTATTCGTGAATTCTTTTCCAATATGTACTACTAACCGTTATCGGCCTATGATACTTGCTCAATACCCGTGTTTGTACTGATATTACACTTGCTACACCCTTTTTGGGGTGTAGATTGTTTCAGGTGATTGATCGAAGTATATGCGAAAGTTATGCGGTGCTTATCTGGAAGGCCTCCTCCCATTTCATCCTGGGATTAGAGGTTGAGTCTTAGAATATGATGTCATTCTGAAATTTACTTAGTCGCTCTTGTATTAGTCTAGACCAGGTCATGGGAAAATTGTATTGAGTCTGCAAATATGTATTGATTGGATCATGAAACACTCGAGTTAGTAGTTATAAATGAAATTCCGCTGTATTCCTAAATTTCCTAATGATTTGAAGGTAATGTGATTGGAATGCTATATAAACGAGAGGGTTCGCCTACCAAGGTGCGAAGATAAGTGCCCGCACGAGCCTCATTTGGGTCGTGACACCCACCTTGGTAGGCAAACCCTTAACTCAACATTCATAAATAATAGAAAATAGCAGAAGAAGTAAAATAGCGAAGTCTCATAATTATTAAATAAATAAGAAAATGCGGAAGTAAATAAAATTCACCCCAGTATCTGATCTGGTCATACAAGAGCATGTAACTAAATTCTACAAGTCTGGAATATCAATAATACATCAAGTTCGAATATGTCTCAGAATAGGAAATAAGATATAAATAAGAAGAATCTTTAAGGCGACGGACGTCTCGTGCTCACCCTATAGACTCAAGCAAAACTCGGAGCGACTGTCAGCCAAGATAAACAAAAGTAGATCCAGCCTGGAATTTTGCATTTATAAAAGAATGCAGCAAGTGCAGGTCAATACAAAACCACAATACTGATAGGTATCATCGGCCGACTAAGTATAGCTAACTTAATTCAGATAATAAAGCAAATAGGCAGATAAATCAACAAGTATGAACCGAACATAATCAGAACCAATTACATGTCATCACCTAAGTAGAGCATCTAATCCCAAATGTACCAAGTCTCAATATGTCCAATCCGAAACCAACACGACAAGTAAAACACCAAATCATCTTAATATAAGCCATGATTCAATGCAATGCAATAATGTATGAATGCAATGCAATGCCATGCAATTGCTGTGTACACATGTACTTGGGACGGAAATATCGACATCTCAATAGCACAACCCAAGGTGACTCACGAAGTTTAAGTGCCACTCGTCCCGGATCTTTGCCCAACAGACAGTCGAGACCCCGGATCTTTGCCCACGGGGGTTCTCGCCGGCACCACTCTGGGGGGACCCGCGGAGTCCATGCACTCACTCAATCCACGATTCTGGAACGAACATCGGATATCGGACTCTCACGTTCACTTAAGTAAAAGCCGAGCCTAGCTCATCACAGTGTTTCATCAAGTATCATCAAAGTATCAACAGTGTATCATGAATGGATGAGAATGCGTGCAATGCATGTGTCAACATCAATAGTCTGATTAATATCACAAGTACCTACATGGTTACGCCAACAACATATCAATGTCACAAGTGCCAACATGGGTACACCAATAATATATCAGTTTCACAAGTACCAACATGGGCACGCCAACAATATCAATATCACAAGTACCAACATGGGTACACCAATAATATAGTGAAACATTACACAAGTCATATAGAACTCTATCCTCGTATCAACATCAACCCATAAGATACTACAATATCACAATAAGATGGAACAACAGATTTCAGTATCTACTAACAACACATGGCATCAAGCCAACACAATAGAATAATCAAGTCACAACACAACAGGGTGGCTAGCCCCAATCACGCAACAGGGCCCAACCTAAGACAATATCTAACCCAACTTCATGCCCGAAGGTTTACATGCTTTCTCCAATAACATAATCTAAATATATGTTTCGCTATACTAAGTCTCACCAAGGGTAAGCCATAACCTACCTGGAAGGCCGAACAACAAAACACCAATAATCACACCTTAGCTTTTCCTTTCCTTGAGCCTCGAGATCAAGAAAGTCTATTCATATTCAAAATCCAGATTACAAATCATGAAGATTGATACCTATATTGCTATCATTTAAATTAGGTCAAAACCAACCCTAGAATTTGGGAAAACGGGGCCCACAAGGGCAAAACGGGAAATTTGGGGGCAAAATTTCCAATTAAACACTAGATGATCAAAAACCATCAATTAATTGCTAAATTAACTCAAGGATTCATCCAATCTCGAAATTCAACCAAAACCCCCAATTTTGGATATAAATCCTAGCTCTTAAATTTAAGAATTCATCACTAATAATGGAAGATATATGATTAACAACCTTAGATACATCATATCTAGCATAAACCTAAACAATTTCATAATTTAAAGCAACTTAGGAAGTCTAATCAATTTGATGAACTTCTCAAGAAAGACCCATTAAACCTTCTTCATGAAAAACCCTAATTTCCTACTTTAGAATCATGGATTAAAGCTTAAACCAAGGGAATGAATCAAAGGAAAATACTTAGATTATGGTTTAGACCTAACCCCATGGAAGAAACTTGAAGAACATACCTGAATTCTCCCAAACCCAAACTTTCAAGATGAGAAAAACTCCATGAGCAGAATCAATGTGTTCCAAGTTTTGGCCTTGCACCGACCATCCAATGGACTGTGGACTAAACAGCCACTGCCTGAAAGGACTATGTCCAGGGGACCGCCGCACCCTCCCCCCCCCCCCCACGAGGTACATCCCGCGCCTATGGGTCGCTATAACTATCGGTCTTTTTTGCCTTGCCTGCTACTAGGAAGAGAGAGCCGCTGTCATTCTTCGCTTCGTTCGAGAATAACTGCCACATTAATAGCCAAAAATACCCAGCTGTTCTGCCTCGTTTCTTGTGCCAAGCAATCCTAAAACTCACTTTTGATGCCTCCAATGGATTCTTCATGAAATTCCAGACAAGTTAGGATTTTGAATCACTCTATTTGACCTTATAATGAAGGAGATATGGAAGTTTGAATATTTGGGATAGTGCAGATTTTAAATACGAATTCAGTGGCAATTTCGTAATTAATCTGAAAAATCTGGCAACCCAATTCTTAGTAAAATGACCATAATCCCCTCAGACGATGTCGAAACTTGATGATTTCAGTTGCTATGGATCCAAAATTACGATATGGATATAATAGTTCAGTCGAAACAGGAATCAAAGGCCATTTGCTCAATATGCTATCCTTTATGCTCAAATTAACGTCGAAACCGAAAACAATCACCATACAACCCAAACTTATCCAACACTCATCGGAATTTAACCAAACTTTGTGGACATGTCCAAAATCATTATGAAAACTTATTGAAACTTTCAGAATATCGACACGGGATCATCTTGACCCGATGTTGACCGTGGTCAACTCCGATTCTAAATTAACTAGTTTCTCAACCAATGACCCAAATCACACCCGGACCCTTCAGAAACCAAACCATTGATACCACTAAGTCATAAATCACCCTCCAAACCTAATGACACTGTCATAATCCGATTACGGGTACGTTTACCCAAAAGTCAACTTCGAGTCAAACGATTTTCGCATTAAGACCAAAATTTCTAAAAGTCATTCCAAAACCCAAAATGAGGCCTAGGGAACCATGCCACCGATCTGTGCAGATTAAAATAGTACTAACAAGGCTCGGGGAAGAGTGAGCGGGGGCAAAAATGGTAAAAATGCAATAATGACCAAATAGGTCGTTACAGCTTCCACCCATTTGGTAAAGTAGTCAATAGCAACTAAAATGAACCGATGGCCATTTGAAGCTGTTCAATGGGTGCAATAACATCCATGCCCCAAGCAACGAAAGGCCATGGTGAACTCATAGCATTAAGCTCACTTAGAGGGACCTTGATTAGATCACCGTGGATTTGGCATTGATGGTACCCTTGCACATGTTTGCAACAATCACTTTCCATGGTTATCTAATAGTATCTAGCTCGTAGAATCATCTTTTCTAGTACGAATCCATTTATATGGGGTCCACATGTTCCGGCATGTACTTCTTCTAGAACTTTGAAGTCTTCGCTAGCATCTACACATCAAAGCAGACCCAAATCCGGCGTCCGTTTGTATAGCACTTCTTTGTTTAGGAAGAAGCCATTTGCCATTCTTCGGATGGTCTTCTTTTGTCCATTTGTAATGCTTTTGGGATATTCCCGTCTTTCCAGATACATTTTGATGTCGTTGTACCATGGCTTGCCATCTAGCTCAGCCTCCACGTGGTAGCAGTGGGCATGCTCTTCTTTCAAACTTATCCTTAGCGGGTCGATGTGACTACTTTCAGGATGTTGGATCATTGATGCTATTGTGGCCAGTGCATCGGCAAATTCATTCTGAATATTTGGTGTATGCCGAAATTCAATCTTTCTAAATTTCTCCCACAATCTTTGTGCCAAGTTCACATATGGTAAGATCTCTTCATTCTTGGTAGCCCATTCGCCTTGTACTTGATGAATCAGCAGATCGGAATCTCCTACGACCAATAATTCATTAATGTCCATATCCAGTGCCATTCTGAGACCTAGGATGCAGGCCTCATTTTCAGCCATGTTGTTGGTACATCAGAATTTGAGCTTGGCTGCCATGGGGTAGTGTTGCCAATTTTCTGATATCAAGACTGCTCCGATTCTGGAACCTCTGTAATTCTTGCTTCGTCAAAGAACAGTTTCCAGCCAGTATAAGATTCTGTTGCTCCTTCTTCTATGGCCAACACCTCTTTGTCTGGAAAATGGGTGCGAAGTGGTTCGAGCTCTTTATCCACTGGGGTTGAGGCTAGTAAGCCAGCCAAAGTCTATCCTTTGACGGCTTTCTGGGATATATACACGATGTCAAATTCACTTAACATCATCTGCCATTTGGCCAACTTTCCGATGGGCATGGGCTGGCGGAATATGTACCTCAACGGATCCATCTTGGATATGAGGTGAGTGGTGTATGAAGACAAATAATGCCTCAATTTCTGAGCCACCTAAGTTAGAGCACAACAGGTTTTCTCCACTAGCGTATATCTTGCCTCACAGGCTGTGAACTTCTTGCTTAGATAGTAAATGGCACGCTCTTTTTTCCCTTCTTCATCGTGTTGCCCTAACACGCAACCGCAGGCTTTTTCAGCAACTGACAAGTATAGCAGCATTGGGCTCCCGGGGCTTGGTAGCACCCAGACCGGTAGGTTAGATAGGTATTTCTTGATATTGTCGAATGCCTCTTAGCACTTTTCCGTCAATTTTGTAAGAGCGTCCTTTTTCAAGAGCTTGAGGATGGGCTCCATAATGATGGTAGATTGAGCTATGAATCACCCAATGTATTTCAGTCATCCTAGGAAACTCATGACTTCTTTCTTAGTTTGGGGAGGATGTAATTCTTGGATTGCTTTGATCTTTTTCGGGTTTAGCTTTATGCCCCTTTGGCTGACTATGAATCCTAATTTTCTGGCCGGTACTCCGAACGCACATTTAGCGGGATTCAGCTTCAAGTTAAACTTTCGGAGCTTATCGAAGAATTTCCTCAAATGTGTGGTATGCTCCGAACTTTCCTTTGACTTGGTAATGACATTTTCTACATAGACATCAATCTCTTTATGGATCATGTCATGAAAAATGGTAGCCATTGCTCTCATGTATGTTGCACCGACATTCTTGAGGCCGAAGGGCATTACCCTATAATGGTACACGCCCCATGGGGTGATAAAGGCTATCGTCTCGGCATCCTTTATATCCATTAAGATCTGGTGGTAGCTAGCGAAACAATCCACAAATGATTGTAGCTCGTGCTTGGTACAATTATCTATAAGTATGTGGATGTTCGGGAGTGGAAAATTATCCTTTGGTCTAGCCTTGTAAAGATCTCAGTAATCCATGCAGATTCTTATCTTGCTGTCTTTCTTGGGTATCGGAACTATATTGGCTAGCCATGTGGGGTATGATGTCACTTCCACCACCTCGACTCAATCTTTTTCTCCACTCCGTCTTTGATTCGGACACTAAGATCCGGTTTGAATTATCGGGTTTTCTGCTTTACAGGAGCAAAACCCTCATTGATGGGTAGCCTGTGGAATACTATCTTTGGTGCTTAGTCCTGGCATATCGGCATATGACCATGTCAAGATAGCCACGTACTCCCTTAGTAAACTTATCAATTCTTCTTTTAAAGGAGTCTCTACGTGTGCACTTATCCTTGTTTCTTTGACATCCTCCTCATCACCTAGATTTATGGCTTCTGCTTCATCCATGTTTGGCTTCTGCTCATCTTCTAGTTGTTTTACTTCCTCTGTGAGACCCTCGGGTAGCATTGTGGTCTCATTGTATTCCTCATACTCTTATTCCTCTATGCTACCCAAATCATTCATTTTGCAACATATCATGACATTTAAGGTTGCTTTATTATTTTTATTACTGAAAAGAAATTCAAGGCAAAATATGTTAGTATAAATGCATGTGACAAATAAAACAGTTAATAAAGCGAGGCTTTCATTAATTTAAACTATTGAGAAGTACAAACTGTGGTCCTGACTTAGATCAAGCCATTTTCGTTTTCGAAAACATTACGAGGTATGTAAGTTACAAAAGGATGAGAAATCGGGCCTCAATCAATTCTCCCCATTTTCAAAAATAAATTCATCCTTTCTCTACCGAAAAGCTAGTAGCGAGGTAGAGGTCCAGTTGGACAGTTGTTCGCCTGGTTCTGCCTCTCTGATGGTGGGAACTTCAGCACATTCTTCCAGAATCACGGAGCAATCTTCCTCTTGGAATAGTATCCTTATCCCTTCTTCAATGTTAGCATCTCCAGGCATTAGCATTCTATGGGTAAATGACTGGTACAGATTTGGAATGGGTTTGCAAAGATCCGCAACCTCTTGTTTCTTCTTGGTAGGTGTCTCTTCTTCTGCTGGGACGTAACCAAGCCTAAAGCAAAAATTATCTTGAAGAATAGGAATGGTCTTGGTGATGCCCCGCAGGTTTCTCCCAGACTTTTTTCGGGTTCAAACCTGTTTAAGATCATAGTGACAACAATCATTTTGTAAACTGCTGGCATGCGAACTTCAGGGGAATCTATCATGTGGGTCGTTCACACTAACTCTATGACATGGAAATCCATTCCTTTGGGTGCGGCTTCAATGACAGGTACAAAATTGTCTGGGTAATTTTGCATAATGGCTTCTCCGTGGACCACCACTTCTTTCCCTTCCCAGACAAACTTTACAGATTGATGAAATGAGGATGGTACTACTCCTGCCATGTGGAACCATGGTCTTCCTAGAAGCAAGTTATAATTGGCGGGTATTTCCATGACTTGGAATACAGTGGTGCATTCAGCTGGCCCTATTTGAATGTCCAAGTCAACTACCCCAGTAGCATCACAACGTCCTCCATCAAACGCTCTTATGTTAGTGTGGCTTTGACGAACCTTTCCAAGGTCATATCCCAGCTGAGTCAGGGTAGACTCGAGAAAAATGTTAAATCCTGCTCCGTTGTCGATTAATACCCGGATTACCACTTTGTCGCGGCACATGATAGTGATGTGCAATGCTTTGTTGTGATTTATGCCTTCTTTGGGAAACTCTTTCTCTGTGAAGGCAATTTGATGTTCCTCCATAACATGAGGGACCATTTCAGCTAGATTTTCACTATTTGTTCCAGCCGGGATATGAGCTTCCTCCAACACTTTTAGTAGAGCCAAGCAGTGTTGAGGTGAACTTTGCAGCAAAGCCAATGGCGAGATTTGGGCCGGCATTTTCTTTAAATGCTCAATAATGGAGTATTCCTTTGGTTGCATTCGGTACGTAAATCTTCAGCTTCTCGTTTGGTGATAGTCATTTTCTGATTTCCCTCCCTTCGGGGTGCCTCATGGACCAGGTCTTCAGAAGTATAGCATCTTCCTGATCTTATAATGCCATGTGCGGAAGCAACTTGGACTGCAAACTCTTTGTGGGGTGGTCTTTGGACTCACTTGAGCAATGTGTGCTGTCATTGGTGCAAGGATTAATACTTTGAATTGCGGACGTTCTTGCAAAGACAGTGACGCTACTGTACACTCAAGTTCTTTCACAGAATTATGGATTGTGGGCCTTCCTGCGACCCAATCTTCTTCTCTTTCAATTATGTGAATCACACTATTGCCATGGTTTGGCAGAGGGTTGGTGTTCACATTTGGAGGGGCCGTTTGGAGTACAATTTCCTTCCGGTCAATTAGGTCTTGTATTTTGTACTTGAGATTAATGCAATCTTTAGTATTGTGCCCTATACCATTAGAATGATAGGCACATGTCTGGTCAGCTCGGTAAAATCGATTTTTTGGGTCGATGAACTTTGGAGGAAGCGCCTGGATCATCCCAGCTGCACTTAATCTTTTGAATAAATCAGTCCGAGATTCCATCAGCGGAGTAAATACCCGAGAGGGTTTCTTTTCGAAATTCGGACGTGGCGCATTATAGGAATTTAGTGGTGTCTGATTTTGGTAGGTATTGGGTTGGTTATTTTGTAGGGTACGGTAAATGGGTGAGGAGTTTGATAATTTGGTTGTGAATTTTGGTAATTTGGAGGAGGTGATTGGAAGGCATTTGGTAGAGCTTGGTAGTTTTAAGGTGGTGATTGGAAGGTTGGTTGCGCGTAATATACAGGCACCGTGTTGTAAGGGGCAGGTATATAGGTATTTAGGGGAGGAGAAACGTGTTATATCCGGCATTTTTGCGTCTTTGGAAAATTTAGAAGTAACCTTGACTTGTAAGGAATAAGGTCATGTTTGGATTTTACTTAATGTGTGTGTGCCGGATATGGAAGTATGGATGCGGAGATATTGAGTAAGGTTAAGGACAAGATTGGAATTTTGGAAGTTAGTTTCGGGAATTACAAAAACAAGATTCTAAACCATTGGGCTCAAAAAAAATAAAATGAAAATTAAGGCCCAAGTGATGAGGGTGGCCGGCCATGTACAAGGCCCAACCCATGGTTTTTAATTAAATTCCCATGTGCTAAATAAGATAAAAAGGGAAGTATATTCATCATTTATCCAAAGAAACTTCAAGAAATCAAGAAGGAGAAAAACGAAACAAAAAGAGGAGCAACAAAGAGGCCATTCGGCCAAGCCTTGAGAAAAATCACCCCTCCAAATCTTGATCCAAAAATAATTATCTTGTGATAATCCTACTAAATTAAAGGTCCTCTACAACTTGGTGCAATTGTTTTGGAAGGAAGAGTGCTTATTTCTTCAAGTTGGCAACTTGGTGAAGTAAAGAAGATTGTGGAAAAAGGTAAGAATTCATTCCTTTTTATTAGGTTATGAAGGTTTGCCTATGTTCTAGTATGTAGAAATAAGAAGAAAGTATGGAAATATGGAAGTTTGCAAAGTAGGTATGTAAGGTGGCATGTGGCCGTGTATATATATGTGTGTGGTATATCTATGGTGAGTTGAATTTATGTTGTATTCCAGTTGTAAGTAGGGTGGAGTTCATATTGAGAATGAAAATTAAATGAGTTTTGTTGAAGTTGGAAAAAAAAAAGGTATTGGCCGTGTGGTAGGGGTTGATGAAATGGAAATGGGTTAATGTTGTTTTGTATGTTAGTTATGTTGTTGTGATCCTTGCAATGTAAATGAAGGTAAAATGATGTAAGTTCGCCTTGAAATGGAATGTGGGAACTTATGTCGTTTTAGTATGATTTTATGAAATTATGAGAATGAAGTGGTTAAGGTGCAAATTATGATTAATGTTGATGAATTTGGAAGATGGAAATGCGTTATGAACTTGTATGTTAAAGATTAGAAGAATTGAATAAGTTATGGCTTTGGTGGAAAGTTGGCATAATTTGTATATCTTGAGAACATATTGTAGAAATGCTATGAAATGCTTCCGAATTATGTTGTAATGATCTTGATTAGTAATGAATGAGAGCATGTTGGTATTGATTTGAAAAACGTGAAGTCGAAATGAAAATCATTGCATTATGTCGAAAAGAAGACTAGTTGTGTTATATTGTGATTTGTAGCGATTGTTGTTGTTGTTGATTGTTCTGGCCGAGTTAAATTCTCGGGGATGCCACATGTATAGGGGAGATGCTGCCCAAATTTTTGAAGAAAAGTATAAGATAAGATTTAAGTTCTAAAGGATTGAAATCGCTAATTGGTAAAAGTGACCATTTGCAGATTTTTGACGAAACGGGATTGGAGTTTTGGTAAGCGTAAAGGGCAAAGAAGGTATGTAAAGTCTCCCCTTTCATTCTTTGGCATGTTCTAAACGTATTAGGCTCGGACGCGAGCCTTAGATATGACTCTGTCTCTCGAAGTCCGAAATTGAAATTGGCCCCATTTCTTTCAGTACAATTGAACTAGTTTCTTTACAAATCGTCATCAAAGTGACTTGCATGTATGTAGTATTCACAAATGGACTCGGATTGTCTCACAACTCTCATGAATGATTCCGTAAGGTTTATGACCCACAATTTGAGTTCACCACCTCGATTTACCAGAGGTGGGCCCACAGACTCCGAGACCTCTTACTATGGTTTTAATTGATTTATTTCTATACAATACTTAAAGGAATCTTGTGATCATTGTACCGTTGTCAAATGATAAATACGACGAATCCATGATATATTTTGATATGTGTTATGATCCTAGAAACATGATTCGATATAAGTAATCGTGCCATCCCCAAAAAGGATATATATATATATATATATCGTTGTCCGATTTCTTTGTAGTGATATGTCATTTGAATTGTTCCATTTGTTAGAGAACGATCATTCTGAATACTCCGTGAGCCCTGTGATATATTTGCTTCGTACAAACAATCTCAAAAATTCTTTTTTGATATAATCCGACACGACATCCGAAAGGTACGAATTATGACTTATTGTTGATTTGTCTATTAAGTCTGGACTTATATGCATGTGTTTCTGCATTACTCTGTTCGTGCAAGTTATGATATGTCTTTTCACTGAGCCGGGCCGGGGACATGTTCTCGTGCGCACTTCTTTGCATTATTCACCGAGTCCCTCGTACTTGCGGGCCGGGACACGTTATCTGTATATGGCTATGATGTGACGATACGGGGATGGTGGCCAGGACGGCACATGACTATCATTCACCGAGACCCGCAGTAGAGGGCCGGGACACGTTATGTATACATGATATATGATTTTTGACAGATATGATTTCATATTACCGAGTCCCTTAATAAGGGCCGGGACACGTCATCTGCACACAGGATACATGATTTTGTTATGCATGACTTCACTTACCGAGTCCCTTATCAGAGGGCCGGGACACGATATATGTTTGCATGACATTATATGATTTGATATGCATTAGGTTTTCTGAGGTCTCGGACAAGGTATTACCTTTTATACTTCAGATTCTAACCATAGCTCCGTCTGTTATGTTTCTGCACTCCTGTCCTTGGTTATGATTGTGCTTGTTACTTTTCCGCTTTACATACTCGGTACACTTCCGTACTGACCCCCTGTTCTTCGGGGGCTGCGCTACATGCCCGCGGTACGACGCCGCGTGATACGCCACCAGCGTAGGATATCTGTTCTGCTGTTTGGAGTCGCTCCCCTTGATCCGGAGCTTGTACTTTTGGTATATACTTCTGCTGTCATACATTCTGTACATGTGCTTATTTGGGTACGGCGGGGCCCTGTCCCGTCTTCTGATTCTGTTATGTATGTTAGAGGCCTGTAGACATGTCTGTGGGTGTGGCGATATCTGTACAGCTATATGCACGTATTGTATGTTTGGGCGGTTTATTCACCGCGGCAGCCTTGTCGGCTCGCCTATATATGTATATATGGATATGTTGGCCCGGTGTGGCCTTCGTTGGTATCTTCTGTGCGCAGGTAAATTTTGGTTAGTAAGAAAAACAGAGGAAACTCTGCCCGAATTTTTTTTTAATGCCTGAGTTACTATTTTTGGCTTTTGGTACGTACGGGTGCCCAGTTCGGGCGCGAGTCACGGCCTACGGGGTTGGGTCGTGACAAAAGTGGTATCAGAGCGGTTTGTCCTCGGAATGTCTGCAGGCCGTGTCTAGTAGAGTCCTGTTTATCGGTGTGTCGTGCACCACATCTATAAACAGGAGGCTACAGGACATTTAGGATGTTACCCATTCTTTGAATCTTAGATCGTGCGATAGAGCTGTGATATTAGGATGACCCTTTTCTGATCGGTTGTTATATTTTTCAGCGATGCCTCCGAAGAAGGCGACGGCTGCCCAGAAGGGCAAGCGTGCGGGAGGCGGGGAGGGACTAGCGGGAGCCGAGAGAGTTACTAGGGCTCGTACCCGGCTACGCCGTGTTGTACTTCGGTCGGAGGGTTCGGCCACTCCGCCACCGGATGAGGCGGAGCGGGCCCCTCGGTGCTCCGGCGCCCGTTCCCCGGCCGGGGGCGGAGGACGGGACGTTGAGGGAGGCGGTACGCCTGGCGTTGACGACGATGGTGGCGGCGGGCTCGCGGACGCGGGCGGAGAGGTGATGATGATGATGACAGGCATGATAGCCTGAGAGTTCGTGATTTCCTGACATGCGGTCCTCGAGTTTTTGGGTCTAAGCCGACGAGGACCCCCGCGACTTTATCCGGCGGATGCGGCGCTCGTTGAGGCGAGTCGGGGCTTCGGAGACCGAGTACGTCGAGCTTGCCGCACACAGGTTACGAGATGTCGCCCTTAATTGGTATGAGTCCTGGGGGCTGTCCAGGGGTGAGAGTGCTCCCCCAGCCACATGGGATGAATTTACGGCTGCCTTCCTCCGCCACTTTTTACCACCGGAGCTGCGACGGGCGAGAGTTGATCGGTTTTTGCAGATAAAGCAGAGGGGTCGGAGTGTTCGTGAGTATAATTTGGAGTTTGACTCTCTGGCCCGATATGCGCCGACGATCGTAGCCGATATGGAGGACAGAATGCACCGGTACGTGATGGGGTTGGACCCCTATTTGGTTGACTGTTGCATGGCGATGGCAGCGCAGACTGGTATGGACATCGCCCGGTTACAGGCCTATGCACAGGGTGTAGAGGACCGGCATAAGGAGGATCGATCGGTAGAGATTATGACGGGGAGGCGGCCCAAAAAGGGCCGAGGTCGGCGGGGGTACCGGAGATTCCCGAGGCGGATGGCCTCGGCGATCCGGTAGGTCCTCCTCCGTCGGGCGGGGAACACGGTTCGCCGGCGGACGTTTTGATGATGCGAGGGCCGTGCGGAGCGGGCCAGAGTTCTAGGGCCTTGGATTCGCAACAAAGCAGAGGGTTCGGTCAGGCGGGGCTATCTATGCCTCAGTGTCCCCATTGTGGCAGACGTCATCCGGGAGAGTGTCGTCTCGCCACCGGTGCCTGTTTCTCGTGCGGCCGTCAGGGCCACATTATGAGGGAGTGCCCGTACAGGGGCGGTTCAGGTTCAGCACAGCCTACTCGGTCAGTTACCGACTCATTTTCTCCTTCAGTAGCCATGCGCCCCACGGGCGAGGTATGCCGGCACCAGCGAGTCGCGGCAGAGGTCGGAGCGGAGCTCCCAGTTTTAGCGGTCCTTCGAACCGCGTATATGCTTTGACCACCCGGCAGGACCCAGAAGTGGCACCAAACGTGGACCCAGGTATATCATTAATCTTTTCTTGAAAAATATGTGTATTGATAGATTCATACTCTATTATATTGCGTGATTTCTTCCCTCTGGGTGTTAGTAAAAGTAAAGAAACGACCATTTGAGACAGCTATATGTATATACAAATGGAAATAGACATTAAGGATTTAGAAGAGCGATATGATAATTGTATGGTCTAGACCGGGGTGGGACCCGTTACGAAAACTTTCCGGAAATTTACTAAAATCCCGATCTGCCCTAAATTACGTGACAAAGGTCGTGTGAGGTAGATGACGCAGTTATATTAGCATTAACGTGTCAAAATGCGTGAAGGTTTCGAAGTTAAGCGTGCTAAGACCAGAGCAATTCTGGGATGGGTGACCCCCCTGGGAAGTATGTCAAGAATTTTTTTTTCACAAATGTAGGTATGGAGACTAAATGAGAACCTGGGATAACTTAAGTGAAATTTGAGTATATGGGGTGATTAGAAGTCAAAAAGGGGTTACACAGGTTAAGACAGACGAGATTGGAGGAAAGGAAGGAAACTTTCGTAGGTCCCTGAAGTATTAGTAAAAGTAGCCTGACTCTGATCGCGATTCTGTATGCCAAATTTCTGCGTCCCTGTTCTCAATGAAGCTCTGTCTACTAAACCTCTATGCAAGCGAGAATCAAACGATTACGAAATTTTATGTCTAATATGCCTCTGTACGTTCGACTCCGATCATAATTCTGTCCGATAAATCTCTATACGTCTGACTCCGATCACAGATTTGCCTGATATACCTCTATGCGTCTGATTCTGACTACGGATTTATCCGATATAGTCCAGTACACCTGACTCTAAATATGGGTTTGTCCAATATGCTTCGATGTGTACGCTCGATCATGAATACGTGTCGGAGTATAACGTATGATTACGATTACATGCCTTTACGCTTCTGTACTTCTGATTCCGGATACGACTCCATCTGACATACCTCTGATCTTCTAGCTCTGACAAATATTCTGTTCACCCTATATCCGATTTGAAATCGTATGGACCGCTAGACTAATTAGGATTTCGAACAGCCCGATACCGCAATATCAGAAAGTGATAGAAGGACTTGGAAAGTGAAGGCTCTTACCATTACTTCGATCAAGTGCAAGTATGTAGCTGGCAAGAAGACCTTCCCCGAAATGTTGGTAAAACCGATGAGGCTAATTTAACATTCGAGGACGAATGTTTTAAAGGGGGGGAGAATGTTATATCCGGCATTTTTGCGTCTTTGGAAAATTTAGAAGTAACCTTGACTTGTAAGGAATAAGGTCATGTTTGGATTTTACTTAATGTGTGTGTGCCGGATATGGAAGTATGGATGCGGAGATATTGAGTAAGGTTAAGGACAAGATTGGAATTTTGGAAGTTAGTTTCGGGAATTACAAAAACAAGATTCTAAACCATTGGGCTCAAAAAAAATAAAATGAAAATTAAGGCCCAAGAGAGATGAGGGTGGCCGGCCATGTACAAGGCCCAACCCATGGTTTTTAATTAAATTCCCATGTGCTAAATAAGATAAAAAGGGAATATATTCATCATTTGTCCAAAGAAACTTCAAGAAATCAAGAAGGAGAAAAACGAAACAAAAAGAGGAGCAACAAAGAGGCCATTCAGCCAAGCCTTGAAAGAAAAAAAATCACCCCTCAAATCTTGATCCAAAAATAATTATCTTGTGATAATCCTACTAAATTAAAAGTCCTCTACAACTTGGTGCAATTGTTTTGGAAGGAAGAGTGCTTATTTCTTCAAGTTGGCAACTTGGTGAAGTAAAGAAGATTGTGGAAAAAGGTAAGAATTCATTCCTTTTTATTAGGTTATGAAGGTTATATATGTTCTAGTATGTAGAAATAAGAAAAAGTATGGAAATATGGATGTGTTTGCAAAGTAGGTGTGTGTGTGTGCATGTGGCCGTGTATATATGTGTGTGGTATATCTATGGTGAGTTGAATTTATGTTGTATTCCAGTTGTAAGTAGGGTGGAGTTCATATTGAGAATGAAAATTAAATGAGTTTTGTTGAAGTTGGAAAAAAAAAGGTATTGGCCGTGTGGTAGGGGTTGATGAAATGGAAATGGGTTAATGTTGTTTTGTATGTTAGTTATGTTGTTGTGATCCTTGCAATGTAAATGAAGGTAAAATGATGTAAGTTCGCCTTGAAATGGAATGTGGGAACTTATGTCGTTTTAGTATGATTTTATGAAATTATGAGAATGAAGTGGTTAAGGTGCAAATTATGATTAATGTTGATGAATTTGGAAGATGGAAATGCGTTATGAACTTGTATGTTAAAGATTAGAAGAATTGAATAAGTTATGGCTTTGGTGGAAAGTTGGCATAATTTGTATATCTTGAGAATATATTGTAGAAATGCTATGAAATGCTTCCGAATTATGTTGTAATGATCTTGATTAGTAATGAATGAGAGCATGTTGGTATTGATTTGAAAATGTGAAGTCGAAATGAAAATCATTGCATTATGTCGAAAAGAAGACTAGTTGTGTTATATTGTGATTTGTATTGTTGATTGTTGTTGTTGTTGATTGTTGACATTTGGCGAGTTAAATTCTCGGGGATGCCACATGTATAGGGGAGATGCTGCCCAAATTTTTTGAAGAAAAGTATAAGATAAGATTTAAGTTCTAAAGGATTGAAATCGCTAATTGGTAAAAGTGACCATTTGCATATTTTTGACGAAACGGGCTTGGAGTTTTGGTAAGCGTAAAGGGCAAAGAAGGTATGTAAAGTCTCCCCTTTCATTCTTTGGCATGTTCTAAACGTATTAGGCTCGGACGCGAGCCTTAGATATGACTCTGTCTCTCGAAAGTCCGAGATTGAAATTGGCCCCATTTCTTTCGGTACAATTGAACTAGTTTCTTTACAAATTGTCATCAAAGTGACTTGCATGTATGTAGTATTCACAAATGGACTCGGATTGTCCAAAACTCTCATGAATGATTCATAAGGTTTATGATCCATAATTTGAGTTCACCACCTCGATTTACCCGAGGTGGGCCCACGGGTTCCGAGACCTCTTGTTATGGTTTTAATTGATTTATTTCTATACAATACTTAAAGGAATCTTGTGATCATTGTACCGTTGTCAAATGATAAATACGACGAATCCATGATATATTTTGATATGTGTTATGATCCTAGAAACATGATTTGATATAAGTAATCGTGCCATCCCCACAAAGGGCATATATATATACTATGATCGTTGTCCGATTTCTTTGGAAATGATATGTCATTTGAATTGTTCCATTTGTTAAAGAACGATCATTACGACTACTCGTTGAATCCTGTGATATATTTGTTCGTACGAACAATCTCAAAAAAAAAAATTCTTTTGATATAATCCGACACGATTCATGAAAGGTACGAATTATGACTTATTGTTGATTTGTCTATTGAGTCCGGACTTATATGCATGTGTTTCCGCATTACTCTGTTCGTGCAAGTTATGATATGTCTTTTCACCGAGCCGGGCCGGGACATGTTCTCGTGCGCACTTCTTTGCATTATTCACCGAGTCCTCTCATACTTGCGGGCGGGACACGTTATCTGTATATGGCTATGATGTGATGATACGGGGATGGTGGCCAGGATGGCACATGACTATTATTCACCGAGACCCGATGAGAGAGGGTAGGGACACGTTATGTATACATGATATATGATTTTTGACATGCATGATTTCATATTACCGAGTCCCTTAATAAAGGGCCGGGACACGTTCATCGTATATATGATATATGATTTTGTTATGCATGATCTCACCTACCGAGTCCCTTATCAGAGGGCCGGGACACGATATATGTTCATATGACGTTAGATGATCTGATATGCATCACTTATCCTTTGGCATTATGTTTTCTGAGGTCTCGGACAAGGTAATACCTTTTGTACTTCGGACTCTGACTATAGCTCCGTCTGTTACATGTCTGTACTCCTGTTCTTGACTATGATTATACTTGTTACTTTTATGCTTTACATACTCGGTACATTTCCGTACTGACCCCTTTTCTTCGGGGGCTGCGTTACATGACCACAGCGGTACCACGCACTCGAGATACGCCACCGCCTTAGGATACCCGTTTCGTTTATCGGAGAGTGCTCCTTTTGATCCGGAGCTGATATTTTGGTATATATTTTCTGCTGTTTATATGCTCTGTACATATGGTCATTTAGGTATGGCGGGGCCCTGTCCCGTCTTCTGATTCTGTTATATATGTTAGAGGCCTGTAGACATGTTTGTGGGTTGTGGGTTATCACTGTTGTGGTAAGCAAGTACGAGTCTGCGAATTGAGTAATTCTGCTTATTATGTTAGCCCTAACGGCTTATGTACAGGTTTAAGTGTGTATATATATATTTTCGTGCGATGTATTTTATATCTGTATGAATTTACATATGTCTAAACGGAATTAGCTGTTTGGTATGCCAGATCTGTCAGGTAGGTACGTGTGGGTGTCCAGTTAGGACACCAGTCGCGGCCCACGGGGTTTGGGTCGTGACATTCGAGCTCGGGAGTTATATGCCAAATTCTTAAAATGTGAATTTGTACTGAAATCTGTGACTTTTCTAGGTCACATTATTTCCGCTGATGGTATTTGGGTAGATACTCAGAAGATCGAAGCTGTGGAGGATTGGCCAAGGCCTACAATGCCTACAGAGGTCCGTAGTTTCCTGAGGTTGGCCGGTTACTATAGGAGATTTGTAGAAGGACTTTCTTCTATTGCTGCACCGCTGACGAAGCTGACTCAGAAATTGGCTAAGTTTCAGTGGACAGATGCGTGTCAGCGCAGCTTTTAGGAGCTGAAAAATAGGTTGACCTCGGCCCCAGTCTTGAAACTCACCTAAGGATCGGAGGGCTATGTTATTTACTGTGATACTTCAGGTGTTGGACTGGGTTGTGTGTTGATGCAGCATGGCAAAGTAATAGCTTATACCTCACGGCAGTTGCGAAAACATGAGAAGAATTATCCGACCCATGACGTAGAGTTGGCTGCAGTTATTCATGCATTGAAGATATGGAGACACTATTTATATGGTGTTCATGTGGACATTTATACAGATTATAAGAGCCTGCAATATATCTTCAAATAGAAGGAGCTGAACTTACGACAACGGCGATGGTTGGAGTTGTTAAAGGATTATGATGTGAGCATTTTATACCACCTGGGAAAGGCAAATGTGGTAGCTGACGCTCTCAGTAGAAAAAAAAGAGCTAGCTCAGGAACTTTAATAGCTAGCCAGCCTAGGGGTTCGCTTGACGGACTCGGGCAATGCGGGAATCACTGTTTAAGACTTGACTGTTTCATCCTAAGTTGAGGAAGCAAAGAAGTGCCAATGGAAAGACCCTGTGTTAGTTCATTATAGAGATGTGCTTTCAAGAAGGAGAAGTCACAATTTGATGTCTCTACGGATGGAGTCCTCAGATATCGAGAAAGATTATGTGTTCCTAATGTAGCAGGGTTACGTCAACGGGTCTTGGAACAAGCCCATTACTCTCGTTATTCCGTCCATCCAGGAACGACAAAAATGTACCATGATTTTAAATCTATATATTGGTGGGACGGCCTGAAAAAGGATATAGCGGAGTTTGTTGCCCAATGTCCAAATTGCCATCAGGGTAAAACAGAGCAGCAGAAGCCGGGAGGATTACTGCAAGCTATAGAGATCCCAACTTGGAAATTGGAGGCGATTAATATGGACTTCATTATAGGCTTACCCCGTTCCCGGCGTAAGTTTGATTCTATATGGGTGATAGTAGATAGACTCACGAAGTTCGCTCATTTTCTACCAGTCAAAATCAGGTATTCAGCAGAAGATTATGCAAAGTTATATAACAAAGAGATAGTGCGACTTCACGGGCTTCCAGTGTCTATTATTACGGATAGAGGAGCACAATTTACGGCTAATTGTTGGAGGTCCTTCCAAGAAGGTTTGGGAACGCAGGTGAGACTTAGTATAGCATTCCATCTGCAAATTGATGGGTAGGCGGAGCGCACTATCCAAACCCTTAAAGATATGCTAAGAGCATGCGTGCTAGATTTTGGAGGTAATTCGGGGTGATCACCTGCCACTTATCGAATTTGCGTACAACGACAACTATCACTTTAGTATTCAAATGGCCCTATATGAAGCTCTGTACGGGGGAAAGTGTAGATCGCCTATTGGATGGTTCAAAATGGGAGAGACAAAGTTAGTGGGCCCAGATTTGATTCAGCAGGCGGTAGAAAAGGTCAAGCTTATTCAAGAACGACTACTAACAGCTCAGAGGCGTCAGAAATCCTATGCGAATAACTGTCGGCAAAACTTGGAATTCAAAGTCAATGATTGGGTGTTCTTAAAAGTATCATTGATGAAAGGTGTAATGAGATTTGGCAAGAAAGGGAAGCTTAGTCCTCGGTATATTGGACCTTACGAGATTGTGAGCAAGGTAGGCTAAGTAGCGTATGAGTTGGATTTACCTCAAGAATTAGAATCAGTCCACGTAGTGTTTGACGTATTCATGCTATGCAAGTGTGCTGGAGATCCCTCCAGGATCGTACCTGTAGACGATGTGCAAATCACAGAGAAACTATCCTATGAGGAAGTACCGGTTGCTATTATGGATAGGCAAGTCCGAAGGCTTAGAACCAAGGACGTAGCTTCAATCAAAGTTCTGTGTAGGAATAATAATAGAGAAGAAATGACTTGGGAAGATGAGGAAGAAATGAAGTCTAGGTACCCGCATTTATTTCCGCCTCCAGAAGATGTGCAGACAGAGCCATCAGTACCCTCAGGTATGTAATGCTTCTCTAAAATGATTCCTTGACCGAATTTTGGATTGTTATGACAAGACAATAGTGGTACCGTTATAAGGGAAACTCTAACAAAATTTTGAAGTCTCTAAGAGTTTAACATTCGAGGACAAATGTTTCTATGGGGGGAAGAATGTTACACCTCACAGTTTGGCACATTGAGATTCGCTAGCTAACAGACGTACTATTGCGGGAGCGGGATGGTAATTGAGGATGTACGAGGTTATATATATGTTCATCCTATGATTATTAGGGTTAAGGTTGTATAATAGGTCATGGAAAGGTTGGAGGGCAAGGAAATCAGAGAGCTAAGGTGGGGCCCACATGTCGGGGTCCTATGAAGGACATATGAAAAGTATTATGAGTACTACATGGGAAGTTGAGTAAGCCTTAAGAAGGATCCTTAGGTCAAACATGGGCGTAAGCCCTCCAAAAGGATAATGTAAGGAGATGTTTTCGGATGATCCGACTTGAAGAGGCCAAAACGCCATTATAAGTTTGTAGTTTGGAAACACGCCCAAAATGAAATAGCTTTCCAACCATAGGTCGTGGGCCCTCATACGATATCGGGATCACACGTTATGCACGTTTTAAGATCGGCTGTCAGGGAAGGAAATTAGTGTCACACCCTTAGTCCGATAGGGTGTGATGGGCACCCGACCCTTACCTAGGGCCGAGCGAACCCGCTGACTCTCGTGATACTCAAATCATACTGGGCCCTTAAATCATAACATAAATACATCATGAAAGGTTTTCGGAAATCAAACATGCTTTTCATACTTTTTCAAATCAAATGAAGTCTATAATCGTATAAAATCTGTAAAATAATGCGTAACAATACATCGGCTTATGGAGCCGCTTACAAACTGACATACTATACACATGACTCTGTCTGCAAAGTCTCTAACATAACCCAAGATACCATAGCGCACATATACTCTGACTCGGCAGCGCCCCGAAGGAAATGGAGCTCGCCAATCCGGCTGGAACATCTTCTGCTAACATCATCTACTCGTTTGCATGTACCTGCGCGGCATGAAACGCAGCCCCCGAAGAAAGGGGGTCAGTACGGAATATGTACTGAGCATGTAAAGCATGGAGTACAGTAACCAGGATCATAATCGAAGTAGGAATTACAGAGACAAGTACAATGACCAAGAAATCATAAAACTTACCTTTGGAAACATATGTCATGCATGTCAATATCATAAAACCATCATGTGTACATACAGCGTGTCCCGACCCTCTAGTGAGGGACTCGGTAAATGAAATCATCATATGCATGTCAATTATCGGAAATCATATACGAATTACAGAAAACATGTATAATAATCAGAATGCTAGAATGCTTACTTCTGAACATAAATCATGCATATCAAAAACATATATCATATGCGAAAGTTTTGCATATCTCCGAACACATCCTCCATATCACATCATAATTCAGAAACACATCAGACTTCGGAAAACTCATCATACTTCGGAATATAACATAATGCGCACGATACATACCGGCCCGGGACTCGGCGAAGGAATTAACAATAATGTGCACGAGCAGAATCGTGGGAGACTATATGCAATTCAAACATTTATAAGCCATATGCAATTTAAACATTTACAAAGACTCAAAAAATTAATCCCAGCGAACCTTCGTTTACAAACTAAGACAATACTCTAATCAAGTTTTCTTCCGAACGTCACTCGGGAACATATCAGACAAAACTTTAGAAATCATAGCTACGTATCAGAATCATATGCATAACAATCCTTATTTCAGACTCGGTAAATAAGTAAGTAATCATACTCGGGAGTCGGGATGATAAGCATGTTAAGTTCTTTCAAAAATCGTTAAGACTGCACAAGGAAAGTCTCGGGGCCCACGGATGGGTATCAACCCCATCCGAGCCCACCTATTAAAGTTGGGATTATTATTCGTTATGGAATCTCCTACGAACGTTTCGAGGCGATCCGAGCTCGTCTACGAAAGTTACGGTCGTTCGTAGTTACGGAACATTTTTAAGAACAAGAAATCTTTTATGAAATTTTGAGATCCAATCATATAAAACATAAGACCTTAGTTCGACTACATTGAAAGGGTCAACTTTAATGAGCGAATAAGAATTGCGTACAAGCTCGGATCTTAAGAATGGAATTACCCCGAGACTCGTATCATAGCCTACTTATAACTAAGACATGCCAAAAGAAAGAAAGGTAAGCTTTACATACCTCGTCCGCTTCCTAAGCTGATCCGAACTTACGTCTAAGCTTCTCAAAATCCACAACTACGTCATTTGATATCGACATTAGCCATAAGCATCGAAGAATTCAATCCCAAGTCATCACTTATCTACCAAAATTTGGGCAGCACTTCCCCTATAAATTCAACATCCCCGAGAATTAGACTCGGCTAAATCTTCAACAACAATACCAACAACCATATTAACAACATCGATAATGAATTCAAAACGCATTATAATGCTAATAACTCTTCTCCACATTTTCGACAACATTCCAATTATATGTTCAATTCGACTACATGCAAACAAGCCAATGCCAATCATTTCACATGCAAGCACCAATCCAAAACTATCCAAACAAAATTCAAGAACGCCTCAAATCAACCGCGTATTATTCAAAACAACCCAATCATTATGCCACATAATCCGAGACCACTCAAACAAGTTTCAAGAACGCTTCAAACAATCCACAAAATATTCCAGACAATCCAAACAATATGCCATGGAACCCGAGACCACCAATTTCCATAGGGGCAACAATGTAAGACATTTCTTTCTTCTAAATTCATCAATGACACCAATAATCCACACATTCACAACATTACTTCCATAAATTCAAGAAACTATATTAGAATCACTTTAGGTTCTCAATCAGCCCACAACCAATTACAACTTCAATTTGAGTCATCAAACCTTCATTTTCATCACATATTCCATAACAACAACAACTACAACACCAAGTAAATTTAACTCATCATTCCTACACAACACATAACATGCACACGGCCAAGACAATATACACGGCTACCACCACAACACCACAATTTCATGAATTTCATTCGTTTCCACATTCCGCAACATACACAAACCATGCACAACCACCTATAAGACATGTAAGGAGAATTAAATCTTACCTTCCACTTACTTCCCCCTCGACTAGAGTTGGTGAATTGCAACAACGAACGGTTTTCTTGTTCCACCAACTACTCCACGTTAACGAGGGCCTTCCAATTAGTAGGAAAGCTAGGAGAAAAGAATTTTTCTTGATCAAATTTTCCATGACCATGTTCGGCCAAGGTTGGCCGAACTCTCTCCCCTCTCTTTTTCTCCATCTTTCTTGAATTTTCTAGGATGATGAAGAAAAATATGTCTTGCCTTTCATGACTTATTCATATATATATATAGGCCCCCTACAAATGTAAGATGAACACATGGCCCCCTTGATGGCTTGAAACAATTGGCTAGCCATGTGTGGGCCCCACGGCCACATGGCCATTCATGGCTATTTTATGAAATAAATTTTCCAATTTTTAGCCCCTACTTTTCCTTATTCCAAATTTACCCTTAATGCTCCATACCAATAAAAGATGAATATGCAACTTATGCAATCTTAACAAAACCCAAAAAAATATAACCTTGTCCTTAACTTTCCGCAATTTACTCGGAATATCCCATTGTACAAAATACGGGATATAACATCCTTCCCCCCTTTGGAACATTCGTCCTCGAATGTTCAACTGGTCTCGTAAGGTCTTCTAAGGATCTTGGGGGGGGGGGGGTTCCTTTATCACCACGGCATGCAATCTCATCTATCGATTATACCCCTTCTTCATTTTCTCTTCAGCTTCTCATGTCGTCTCCTCCCTGCTACTGTTTCGCCACACGAACTCGGGCCCTTATAATCGTAACACAAGTACCTATGACTCCGCGTCTTATTGACAATACCTCCTTCTAATATCCGGTGGACACTTTTATTCCCATCCATGAGAGCAGCATTCTCTCTTTTCTTAAAAATTTTCCAACTGTCACTGTCATTCCAAGTGTCTTCTTGAGTTTGTCATCTTTGCTAACGCCCTTTTTGTACCTTTAGTTAGGAGATCTTTCTCGCTCTTTACTCTCTTGTCACTCATTATGTTGCAATCTCTATAAGAATATGCGAATGTGTTCAAATTAGCCCAAGAAATACCTCAACGCCGCTTTACTAATCCTCATGTTCTTGACTTAGATGACTTTAATGTGTTCCACACTCTTGATTTATGTTGATTTGATGAAGTTGATCATCAATTTCTTTTGTGTTCTTGTGGATGAAGTGTGGAGAAGGTTCTAGAGAATTCTTGAGTTGTGGAGTGGAAATGAAATGAATTAAATGAACTTGGGTCTCCTTTTTAATAACTGAACATCTGATCCCATCGGGCAATTATACGGACACTTATACGGTCTGTATAACTTATACGATCCGTATAAGTGACCGTGAAATGGACCTTTCCGTTTCTACTCTCTGTGACCATTATACGGTCCATTATACGGGCCGTATAATTTTATGCGATCCGTATAACTGACCGTATAATCCCACCAGTGAGGAACCTTCACTGTGATGGTTCTGCGGTCTATTATAAAGACCGTATAACATTATACGGACCGTATAATCGACCGTATAACCCATGAGTCCACTGAATCTTAATTTCATCACTTCGCTTGACCTCCGATCCTTATGGAACCTTCTTAACACTTTTTTAGTACTTCATTAACAATCGAAGGGTCATTATAACTCTTCTCCAAGACGTCCCTAAACTCTCATTATTTCGATACTCGAAATTCTTGCCCGACACATAACATATTGCTTGTTTCCCTTAACAACTTTCTTTCCTTACCTTAAATGTCTTTGGAAATCTTAATTAGGACTATCAAATACTATTTCTTACTTATCACAACATTGTATACTTCTTACCCTTCGTTAGCCTATTCACTGTACGTTAACGGGAATTTTCCAAGGTGTAACATTCCCAAGATTTTCAATCCAAACTACACTACAGATGATATTCATGCCTGAATGTTATCTCTTGCTTGGTAACTTTGTCAGAGTCTCCCATCTTCACACAAGCTTCTTTTACTCTCTTTAAACAGGCAATACATCTTAATTATCTCCTAATTTCGGACACTGCTCTTGTCACAACCCAAACTGGAGGGCTGCGACTGACACTCGATTTCCTACTAGACTGAGCGTCAACGTTCCATTCATTTCTTATATATTAACCATATGTGATCCTATAACTTCATTTTATATTGTTCCAACATTAAACATGACAAAACACCTGATAGGGGATATATATAAACATACGAGCCTATACGACCGCCATAAAGTACTGACGACATCTTGACATACCATATACATAACTCTATCTGGAAAGCCTCTAACGTAGATCATAATACTGCAATATAATCCAGGACAAGGCCCTGACATACCTAAAATTTATAAGACACATATGTACATACGTACTCGGACTCGGTAACACTGCGAATAGAAGTGGAGCTCACCAATCTAGCTGATATCCGGGGGACAGTATACTACAAAGGTCCTCTACTCGTCTATCTACACCTACGCGGCATGAAACACATTGTCCCCAGACAAAAGGGATGTCAATATGAATAATGTACCGAGTATGTAAGGCATGAGAAACAACATAATAAAGACGTAAGTGTAACATGAGATAAAAGAGAGCCAACCTGTACATTAATGCCTGTAAGGGCGTATGACACACATGCTTTATTTTAAAACACACACACATATATATATATATATATATATATATATATATATATATATATATATATATATATATATATATATATATATATATAAAAGTACACCGGGGTTGCATCATCATCATTAAGCCGCTCTTTGGGGTCATCGCATCATCGTACCAAACCGGGTGATGTGCACAATAGATGCCATACCCGACCGACTATAGCGTGGCTTGGTGTCATAAAATAGATACATATATATATATATATATATATATAAAATGCATGAATGATGGGAAGACAATCTGAATTTATCGGAGTGACGTAAGGTCAATGCACCTCCGATTATCATGATGGAGCTAACATCATCATCAACCTTGCATGCCTCTTTTGGACTTAAGAATCAGATACAACAACATGCTTGAACGCAAAATCATGAGATAACAACGAATGGACATTTCTAACAATCTAAGAGTAGAATCGTTATGGAATGACTTTCGTTTACGTTTCATTTCATTATAGAACATGCCAAAATGAAAGAAGAGTTAGCCTTAACATACCTTTGCCTCTTAAGTTAAACACTCAAAGTAGGCCCTCCAATGTTTTTCAATCTTTAACATGGCAACAAGAACCATCGTTACGCCATGAAAGACTTTCTAACCAATTCTCAACCTAGAAGGTTATCTATCTAAATTCGGGCAACATTTCCCTTATATTAATCACTTCCATCTTAACACAAATTAGTTCCAAAACAACAAGAACACCATAAACAATATATTTTTTTAGCTGCCATAATAAAACAAACCAAAATCAGTGCATAAGTTCCTTTCAAAATAGCCTACGGCCCAATCACTTATCCTTCACTTCTACTTCAAGTTTTGCATATATTCCATTCATCAATTCTTCTCATAACAGCACATCTATGTGTAACAATAACCACCATAATCAAGTTATATTCTTCAATTTCCAGCTACAACAATTTCCAGGTCTATTACAACTGTTATCTCACATTCCTTAGCTCAATTAACACAACCCACATCAATTTAACCTTAACTCAATGAAGAACATAATAAACTTACCTTGGACAGTAACTTCAACTTGAAACCCTAGTTGGAATCAGTCCACAACAACCCTTAAACAATCCTACAACACCATAAATGTGTTTCTACTTGCTTCCCTTGAACTTCTAATGAAGAAATATGGTAAGATCATATTGCAATCCTCTGAAACCCTTGGAGAACCTTTATGAGGGTGTGGGGAAGTATGAGAACTGATTTGGGATGAAAAGGATGAGAAATGGCTGTCTATACCCTTTTCAGCCCTCAAAGGTCCGTAACCGCCATAGTGGGCCCCATAAGGGGCTGCCTGCGCAGTCTCGGAAAAACGTGAATATTTCTCTACTCCGATGTTGCATCGATGAACAATTTATTACGTTGAAAACTAGACTTGTGGACCTTCAATTTGGTGGGTGGATCACCCCATTACATTGAGAGAAAGGCTCACTGACATCTGAACAAAATTTCAGTGAAATTACGAACGTAACTTGCGATAACTTTTTTCGACTTTTATTTTACAACTTGCTTGAATTCAAAACATAACATACGAATATCATACAATTCAAATACCTCATAACATAACCTTCTTAGTATATTAAGAACTCCAAGTATTACCCCAATAATATGGGTTATAACATAGACCCGTACCCCCAATGTATGGTTCGTAAGTTACTCCATAAGTTTGAAATCTCGCAAAAATTCACTCAATTGGATTCGTTTAACCTCTAACCTGTTCGAAACTTGCTTATCACTTATTAAACATGGTTTAAGCACTTATAACCTCAAACATATTCTTGTTTCCCGAGCTTACGTCGAATATCTTACTACGGAACTTGACGTATGAATATGTAACAGCTCTCTTCCTAGAAGCTCCTCTACTTAATGTAAACTTCCTTATGCCATCAAAAAGGACTTTTGTTCATTAGATTTTGCAGCCATAAACTTTTCTCTTAGTTAGGGTTGATGAGGAGGGGAGAAAGAGTTAATATACTGGTCTCTGCTGAGAATGTCTTACCTTTCATTCATAGAAAAGGATGTGACCTCTCTTTCAGCTCCACTACAAAATAATTTAATTTCCTATGTATATTGCTCAACCTATATACCATTGTCATATTAAAATTTCATACATTTTCACTCACTACCACTCTGCTTCCTACAATCTCAGAGACCATTCTACTCTTCTCTTCTCTTGTCTGCCTCATTCTTTACACGGATCAAACAAGCATCTTCACATAGGTCAAACCAGCTTCGACATTGGACAATAATTGGATATCGCTTCTGTATCCTTATTGTCGAGAAGAAAATTAATTTATTTGATTCAACGGCAACCCAACTGCAAATCAAATATTTTAGCACTTCAATACTAATTGTAATTTTGTGTATTTAGAAAATGAAATCTACATAGTGAGTCAAACGTACCTAAAATGAGTTACTAAGTGGTGAAGGAAAACAGATAGCTCTACTTTAGCGAGTTCATAACCAGGACAGTGCCGTGGTGCTCCTCCAAACGATGTGAATACATTAGGTGAGCTTGTTGATCCAGCATTACTCTATTTCCACAAATTCTGATTCACGTGAGTCATTAGGAGGGGGGAGAATGTTACATCTCATCCTTTAGAGATACGTTCATTGACATACGCTCGTAGAATGAGGGTATTCTCTTAGTCGCAAGTTATATGTATTGCAAATAGTAATTATCCAGAAGCCAAGGTCATGTTTGATAAGTATTAGGAAGAATAGAAGTTGAACAAATCAAAGAACTACGTTTCGATGAAAGTTGGAAAAAAAACTGCCAATTTTTTATGGTCCGTAAAAATTTATACAGATTGTATAAATAGATAAGGTCAATCGTATAATTGGAACAGAATGTTAATTTCTGGGGTGAAGTTTTACAGTCCAATTTTACGGACCGTATAAATTTTTATGGTTCGTATATTGCACCGTAGAATTCGAGGTGCTGGTCGACCTCCTCAAGTATAAATACCCCAATTTCACTTACTTCATAATTTTTTCCAACACTTATCTAATACTAAGACATCCATATACACCTCTATAAACCCTTTCACCTATTTATACAAGTTTACACAAGATTTCAATGTAAAATAGCTCTAGAAAGTTCTTGGTAGCTTCGTGTTACACTTCGGGAAATTTCATGTCGTTGTGCGGTGAATAGACCAACGTGAGTTAAGGTGTATATGATGTCTATTCTAGTAAGAAGGAATACTTAATGGTTCTAATTCAGATTCCAAAGACATTTGAGGCAAGAGAAGAAAGCTCGTGGGGGATAGTTAAGGTAGAGAATATCTTACCCCAAATACAAACGTACTAGCAGGTATTCCTAGCGATTTACGGGGTTAGAAGTCGAACGGATAGAATCAGCAAGTCTGAATGGATACAGGAAATTTGGCAGACACCAGTCAGTGGACCGTCACTGTGCACCATCAATAGGTTTCTGCAAACTGAAACCTGCAGACGCAAGTCGACGGACCATCGGCACGTCGACGGGACCGTCGACCCGACCGTCAAAATGTTTCTGCAATCAGAGATTCTCAAGTGTTAGTCACGGACCATTGACAAGTCGATGGGTCGTCGAACCGCTTCTCTGGAACTTTCCAGTTTCAGCTATAAATAGACGAGTTGTGCTCCAAATTTTCAGATTTCAGTCTCTCTCTAAGTATTGAAGGTTCTAGAAAAATTCTCTCATCATATCATCATATATCCAAGGGAAATCAAGGAGTAAACACCTAGAATTAGTAGAATCAAGTGCAACGATACTCTCTAGGGTTTGTAGAGATCAATAAGTCCTTTTGTATTAAAGTGGGGTTTTCTCCAAGTGAAGTACTCTCATCCAAAGTCCATTCCTACATCATCAAAGGTGAGTATTATGTTCAATTCATGTTATTAAGAATATTGAGAGGTTAAAAGATTTAGATTATGGAAGGGAGGAGGATATGGAGTGCAAATATGGAAATATTGTTATTTTTGAATGATGACTTGGCTTGAATAATAGGTCTTGACATGTTATGAGTACAATCTTGTGTTAAATAATACAAATGATGTTAAAGGAGTATTATATGAGAATGAATATGAAGTTGTAAGATAGGTACGGTTATGGATGATTTTGAAGGTCGATTTAAGAAGTAAACAATGTTTAACTTGAAGAATTTAGTGATTATGTTATCATGGGTGTTCTTATTGATGTTTGAGGGTTATCTTATTTTATGGAAGAAGTTGTCGAAACGAAGGAAATGTCGCCAAATTTTCAATTAGTCTTAGTTGCTTTAGCTTAAGCTTAAGTATGTTTCCGATTATCAAATCTTAATACAAATTCTCTTGAAGGTAGAATCGCGAGCTTGAAAGGTAAGCAAGTAGGCAATAGAGCTAAAAAGATATAACGGTATGTAAGGCTAGCCCTTCCTTCAAAGGCATGATTCTTATATATATATATATTGTGATTCCTTTTCGGTAATTCCCATGACTTTCTTACATCCCAAAAGATGAAAGTTAAAGATCCCTAAGAGCTCCTTATAAGATAAAGATGAGATACATCCATGGTAATGATGATGATGAATCTACGTTTAGAGATTCTGAAGCGTACGATATGATAATATTATGAGGCTAGTGATCCTTACATGATTCCTTGATGTTATTCATTATTGATAGCCTCGCCTTATAGTGCTAGTTACTTCAAGGTGAGACATGATGATCATGATGTTCCATAATGTAATCGGAGGTTACCGACCTTATGTCACTCCGATAGAGTTATAGCTTTTACTTGAGCATTCGTGCACACTTTATGTTACATATATGATGATGAGTACACCGCGCCTATATGGCCGGGCAGTCACCACTACGACAGGTGTAGTGGGTAGCTATGATGATGATTACACCATTTCTAGATGGCATGGGCAGACACCACTAGTGGGCGGCATGAGATGTTTACCCCGGACGCAGTCTAATGATGATCACACCGTACCTAAATGGTTGGGAAGTTTATATTTATATGTATACATGGTATGATGATGCTTATATAAGATTTAGCATGCATGATTCCTCCTTAAGAGGCAAGTAGTTACAGTTATCTTTTCTTCTTATGTTTTCTATATTTCCTTGTTATGTTACCATGTATGCCTTACATACTCAGTACATTATTCGTACTGATGTCGTTTTCTTTTGGACGGTGTGTTCATGCCCATAGGTAGATAGGGAGACGACCCAGATCCTTAGTAGCCAAATCAGCTTGCACAGGAGCACTTTCCAATTCCGGAGGTGCAGTTTTTGATATATTCTTTTGTATATATATTCAGGCACAACGGGGTCCTGTCTTGTTTTTATGTTCAGTACCCCAGTTAGAGGCTCGTAGATACATATGTGTGGGTAGTAGATGTCTTATGATCACCCAGTGTATATTGTTGTATATCATTTTACAGCCGTGAGGGCTTATGTATTGTTTTGGTGATTACGTGTGTACCGGTTGGGTATGATGGTTAGCATGATGAGTGGTGCTTGGTAGTCAGCTCCGGGTACCCGTCATGGCCCACTGGTTGGGTTGTGAAAAAAGTAGTATCAGAGCTATTCCATCCTAGGGTGTGTCTACGAGCCTTGTCCAGTAGAGTCTTGTTTATGGGTGTGAAGCGCGCCACACTTATAAACAAGAGGCTGCGGGGCAGTTAGGAATAATGACCGTTCTTCTTCTCTATATATCGTGCGATAGAGCTATGTTATAAGATTTCCTTTTCCTAATTGTGCATTATGATTTCAGCGATGCCGGTAAAGAAAAAAGCAACAGTCGCCCAGAAAGGCAAGGCTATGACAGAACAGCGGGTTGAGCAGGAGCCGCCGGTACATGTAGAGGAGGGTGAGTCCGATAATGAGGCTCCATCTCATACCCCTCACACTCCGCCTGTTTCGGAGGAGCGTGAAAGGGCCCCAGCTCCAGTTCCAGTCCCTCCACTGAGTGCTTCGGGTCAACAAATGACCGAGGCCATTTAGTTGTTGACACAATTAGTTGCTGCCCAGGCTCAACAGCAGAGTGCAAGTCCGGGTGATAGAGCCACTATTGCCAAAGCCCGTGATTTTATGAGTCTAAACCCGCCAGAATTTTTCGGGTCAAAGCCGGATAAAGACCCATAAGGTTTTATAGTCGAGATGTTAAGGACGCTGAGGATTATACATGCTTCTGATACTGAGTTAGTGGATTTAGCATCTTATAGATTGCGGGATGTCGCCGTTCTATGGTATAATAATTGGATAGCTTCAAGGAAGGAAGATGCACCTCCCCCGATTTGGCAGGAATTTATGGATGCCTTTCTTCGTCATTATTTGCCACCCGAGGTTCGAAGGGCTCGAGCTGATAGGTTTTTAAATCTAAAATAAGGGAATATGAGTGCTCGGGAATATAGTTTCCGTTTCAACTCATTGGCCTAGTATGCTTCCACTATAGTAGCCGATATGGGAGACAGAGAACATAGATTTGTGAGTGGCTTAGGGTCACATTTGTTCAAAGATTACTTGGCAGCTTCACTACAGAAGGGGATGGACATCTCCCGTATTCAGGCCTATGCCCAGAATTTAGAAGAGCAGCAACAGCCGCAACGGGGTGAACGCGATATTGATAGAGGGTAGAGTAAGTGGGCCATATCCGCTGGTGCTAGTAATGAGTATAGAGGGGGTCAGCTGCAACAGCATTCCAGATATTCGGGCCAGTCCGCAACTAGTGCACCTCCTCAGTTTGTAGGCAGGAGATTTGACCGCCCCATTTATTCAGGACAGGGCCAGAGCTTGAGAGTTTCGAGTCCCCAGTTTAGAGGTGATCCTAGTGAAAGAAGTCCACCGGTTCCACGATACATTCAGTGCGGTAGATTACAATCGAGTCAGTGTCGCCAAGGATCATATACTTGTTATACCTGTGGTCAGGTTAGGCATATGATGCGTGATTGTCCGTCGATGGTCGGTAGTGTTGGGGCTCAGCCTACGGGATCAGCGGCAGGTTCTTCTTTGTCCGTGTGCCTTGTCGGGCAGACTCCCTCGATTTTAGCAAGTTGTGGCAGAGGCTGAGGGGGAATCCCAGTTCGAGTAGCGCTCATCAACCCCGTAATTATGCTCTAGCCGGATGCCAGGGCCTTGAGTCCTCCCCAGATGTGGTTACCAGTATATTGACCATATTCTCTCATGATGTTTATGCATTGATTGATCCGGGTTCCACGTTATCTTATATCACTCCTTATATTGCTGGCCGTATTGGGGTGAAACCCGAGCCAATTACACCTTTTGAGGTATCCACTCCGGTTAGTGATTCAGTAATAGCCAGACAAGTATACAAAAATTGTGTGGTCGTGGTATGTGATCGCCACATTACAGCCGATTTGATCGAACTAGAAATGCTGGATTTTGATATAATTATAGGCATGGATTTGTTGGCCTCGTGCTATGCTAATGTGGATTGTAGAATGAAAATAGTTCCGTTCCAATTTTTGGGAGAACCAATGTTTGAATGGAAGGGTAACACAACATCTCTAAGAGGTAGGTTTATTTCTTATCTCAAAGAGAGGAAGATGATCGCCAAAGGCTATATTTATCATTTAGTCCGAGTGCATGACACCGAAGCAAAGCCGCCAACTCTTGATTCCATCTCGGTAGTAAATGAATTTTTGGATGTATTTCCAGACGAACTTCCAGGCCTTCCACCGAAACGGGAGATTGATTTCGCTATCGATGTGTTGCCGGATACCAAACCTATATCTATTCCTCCCTATAGAATGGCTCCTGCAGAATTGAAAGAGCTAAAGGCGTAATTGAAAGACTTGCTCTAGAAGGGATTCATTAGACCCAGTTCATCGCCATGAGGAGCACCTGTCCTATTAGTGAGAAAGAAAGATGGTTCTTTACGAATGTGCATCGATTATAGGCAGTTGAACAGGGTGACGATCAAGAATAAATATCCTTTTCCGAGAATCGATGATTTGTTTGATCAACTATAGGGTGCCAAGTGGTTTCCCAATATAGATCTGAGGTCAGGTTATCATCAAGTGAGAGTGAGAGAAAAAGACATTCTGAAGACAGCTTTCAGAACTAGATATGGCCATTATGAATTTCGAGTAATGTCATTCGGGTTAACAAATGCCTCAGCGGTGTTCATGAATTTGATTAATAATGTGTTCAGGCCTTTCTTAGATCTATTCGTGATAGTATTCATTGATGATATTCTAGTATGTTCTCGGACTGAAGTAGAACATGCAGATCATTTACGTACTATTCTTGGAATTCTTCGAGCTCGTGAATTGTATGCCAAATTTTCAAAATGCGAATTCTGGCTAAATTCGGTAACTTTTCTGGGCCATATCATTTCAGCTGATGGCATTCGAGTTCATACTCAGAAAATTGAGGCTGTGAAGACTTGGCCAAGGCCTACAACGCCGATAGAAGTCCGTAGCTTTTTGGGTTTGGCAGGCTATTATAGAAGGTTTGTGCAAGGATTTTCTTCTATCTCTGCACCACTGACGAAGCTAACTCAGAAGTCAACAAGATTTCAGTGGACCGATGTTTGTGAATGCAGCTTCCAGGAATTAAAGTATAAGTTGACTTCAGCTTCGGTTTTAACCCTTCCAGAAGGGGTCGATAGTTATGTTGTGTATTGTGATGCCTCCGGTGTTGGATTGGGTTGTGTGTTGATGCAGCACGGTAAGGTTGTCGCCTATGCTTCTAGGCAGTTGTGGAAATCTCATTTCCTACGACTTGGCTCTACGGCACGATCTAAGATATCAAAGAAGGGTAACCATCCTAGATGCCCCGTAGCCTCTTGTTTATAAATGTGGCGCGCTTCACACCATAAACAGGACTTTACCGGACACGACTTTTGCGTACAACCCCTAGACGAACCGCTCTCCGATACCAATTTGTCACACCACTAATTTACATTAGGGCGTGATGGGCACCCGACCCTTATTTGGGGCCGAGCGAACCCGCTGACTCACATAATACCCGTAATCACGCTGGCTCTCAAATCATGACACAAATACATAACGAAAATCTTTCGAAGAATAACATGCTTTTTGCCTTCCTTGAATCAAAGAAAATCTGTAACATATAAAACTTTTAATACAATGCGTAATGATACATCGGCTTACATAGCCGCTTACATAACTGACATCTTATACCCACGACACTGTCTGCAAAGTCTCTAACATGTAACATGAATCCGTATCATAATGCTCAGACTCGGCAGCACTCCGGAGAAAATGGAGCTCGCCAATCCCGCTGGAACATCTTCGCTAATATCTTCAACTCATACGGGTGTACGCGCGGCATGAAACGCGCCCCCCCGAAGAAAGGGGGTCAGTACGGAATATGTACTGAGTATGTAAAGCATGGAGTACAGAAGGACAGAATCATAACCGAAATAGGAACTACAGAAACAAGTACAATGACCAGAAAATCACAAGACTTGTCCTTTTTGAAACATTTGTCATGCATACACATATATCGGTAATTAAGATTATATCATAATCGTATCATCATATCATCGTACATATATACCGTACCCGGCCCTCTAGTGAGGGACTCGGTGAGTAAAATCATATCATAATCATGTATGCGTACGGATATACATATATACATACCGTACCCGGCCCTCAGTGAGGGACTCGGTGAATAGCTTGTCCGGCCCCGCTAGCAAGGGACTCGGTATGCCATCCTCGTCGCCATCTCCATCTCGTCACATATATATATATATATATATATATATATATATATAGCGTACCGACCCCTCTAGTGAGGGACTCGGTGAATAATGCGAGAGAAGTTGCACGAATGCGTGCCGGCCGGGACTCGGTGAAGGACATATTGAGCTTGCACGAGCAGAGTAGTGAGAAACCATATGCATATAAAATCATAATCACAGACTCAATGAAGTGGTCTAACCGGAATGTCATTTGAAAATCGGACCATAGTTAAATCAAATATCTTTCGGACGTTATTCGGAAGCATAGCATATATCATAAACGTATTAACAAACCATAGGGATCATAGCCGTATGCTAAACCAATCCGAGTCCCCCTCGGAAAGTTACAAACTTTATTCACCTTAGAACTTTCTACGAACAAATCAAAACGATCCGAGCCTTTCTGTTAAAGTTACGGACGTTCGTAGTTTCGGAATCATTTATGAAACAAACTCTTTTTGAAAACAAACTTTTATGCAATCATTGAAATCCATTCATGCGAAAAACATAAAGACCATAATTTGACTACCTTAAGAATATGAATATCAAGAAATAAATATGGATCATAAACATGCTCGGACTGCAAGAGTAGAATTACCTCGGGGTAAGTGTCATAACTTACTTTTCACTAAGACATGCCAAAGAAAGAAGGGTTAAGCTTACATACCTTAGACGCTTCCTAAGTTAATCCGACTCAAGTCCCGACTCTCCAATGTCTACACAACGTCAATGGATATCGAATATTAGTCATAAACATCGAAGAATCCAATTCCAATCCATTACTTCTCCTCTGTAAATTTCGGCAAGATCTCCCTATAAATTGGACATCCCCGAGAATTTAACTCGGCCAAATCATTATCAACAATACCAACAAACAAAATAACAATATCAATAATCAATCCCGACGCATTCTAACATTATTAACTCCCTTCATATAATTCGACGACATTCCATTACATTCAATTCAACTACATACTTTCAAATTAACATCAACGCTCACAAGTTCAAGTGCCAATCCAAGATCATTCAACTAAGATTCAAGAACATTTCAAATAATCCGCTCAATGATCAAACAAGCCAATCCAATGCACAACCTTACCCGAAATTATTCCAATTCAACAAGACATCACCAACACAATTCTTTCTTCCAAATTCATAAACTATGTCAACAATCCGCATGCTAACGATCATCATTCTCACGAACACAAGAATCTACATTAAAATCATATTAATCTCCAAAACAGCCCACAACAATTTCACCTTCAACATGAACCATTAAACTCTCATTCCCTTCAAAAAATACATAACAACAACAACCAAAACACTAAATAAGATTAATTCTTCACTCCTACATAACCCTATACATACACTGCCAAGCACACACAACACCATATTTTTATGAACTTCATTCATTTCCATATATCACCACACGTACCAATCACCAACAACATATGAAGGAAGATGGAATCCTTACCTTTTCCCTTCAACTCCTCTTCTCGGCTAGAAGTGGTCGTAGCAACAACGAGTGATTTTCTTATTCCAACAACTACTCCACGTTGACGAGGGCCTCCCAATTAGTAGAGAAACAAGGAGAAAATAATTTTTCATGATCAAATTGGAGGGGCAAGTCTCGGCGATCCCCTTGGCCGTGGCTCTCTCTTGTGCTTTCTTTTTTTTTTCACCAAGTTTCTTGATTTTTCCTTGAGTGTAAATGATGGCTTGTGTCTTATTTAGTCATCACACACACACACACACACACACACACACACACACACACACACACACACACATATATATATATATATATATATATATATATATATATATATATATATATATATATATATATATATATATATATGTCCGGTCATGTGCACTCCTTTTCTTTTTTTTTTTTTGTTTTCCTTTTTCTCCAATTTTCTAGAAATTTCCAAGAAATGAAAATGATGAAGATGACTTAATAAGTCATCTAATATTACATATATTCTTCACACATGTGGCCTATGGCCCACAAGTCATGTGCATGGCCACATGGTTATTTTTTTTCATGAATTAAAATTTCCAAAACTTCACTTTTGGCCCCAAATCTTCATGAAATGTCTAACTTTCCATAATTCACTTTTAACCCCTAATTCCTTAATATTTCCATCCAACAAAATTCATAAGTAACTTATGTCTTAAAACAAAGTCGAAAAAATAGTCTCGTCTTTAACTTGTCGCAACTAACTTAAAATATTCCGACGTACAAAATGCGAGATATAACATCCTTCCCCCCTTTGGAACATTCGTCCTCGAATGTTCAACTAGTCGTATAGGGTCTTAAGGATCTCGAGGGGGGTTTCCTTTACTACCATAACATGCAATCTCATTTACCAATCATATTTCTCTTTCATTTCCTCCTCAGATTCGCAAGTCATTTTCTTTCTGTCATTATCCCGCCACGGTGCCTTAGCGGAAGCTACATCTTTGGCACGCAACCTTCTTGCCTTACAATTAGTGTAATAAGATTCGGTGCATCTCGAGTTAAGCTCTTCCTTCTTGTCAAATCTGATTACGTTCCTCACGGATGATATCTTCAAGCATACTCATTCGTCAGTCTGGAATTCTAAGTGTCGATACCGGTTGTCGACATATAATTTCTGTCGTTTCTGAACCACTAATAGCCGTTCCCTGCTTTAATCACTATCGGCTAATACAACTCTGAAGGAGGTTGGCGTACAAATTCCCCCTCCTTTTTGTGGCCGACTAGTTCTGATCACTTGCTTAAATCGTCTTACAATCTTTCTTTACTCATCTTGTTACATTTTCAACACATTGTCTCATGTCATTACCTTATCTCTAATCCGAATTCTTCTATTGTCCCTTTTGCTCGGATCCTGCTCTCAACTTTCTTGTCACACGTGATGTTGCAATCTTTACCCGAATGTACGAAGGGGGTCAAATTATTCTAAGAACCGCCCCAACGTAGCTTCACTAATCCTTATGTTTCGCTTTATTCTTGCCTCTCTTCTCCTACCACCAGCGTCGGAATACATTTTTGGTCCAACCATAAGCATGTCCTGTTCGTTCTCAGTACTAGTTCCACCTCGGTAATTTATCTCAAACCATCCTAACATTTTTCCTTAATGCACCCAAATTATTATCACCGTATTGTTGTTACGACCCTAAACTTTTCTCGTTAAGCATTTACCTGGTCTCACCCCCAGCGTATAAATATTCATAGGTAACATGACTGCCCTTGCACGACCTGCGTATTTAATCTTAGTCACGATCGCTCCTTCTCCTGGTTCATACTATTTCACACCTTACTTCCGTGCTTGCATTTGCTAGGAGTCTACCTTGTCATACTCCTTTTCCCTGCCTTTCTTACTTTCTACCATCAAAAATTTTCCACTGCTAGCAACCATTCTGCTGCCTACATCTTAACCTCTGATCCCGTATAGCCGTACTATCTTTCACAATGTCTCCGTAAGCTACTCGTTACTTTTCTTTGTCGTATTCCCTCTTTAAGTCTCCATTTCCTAATATCGCGTTATTCCAGCTACTTACAATTAATTCCCAGCGCCATCTCGCTTATTACCCTGACTTCTATGCTTTTATCGCCGGATTTTCGATCTCTTAGCTTGTCTCCGCAAAGAGCTTTACCTCGCGGCTCACGCGTTCGTATCCGTGACATGGTAGCGTCGATTGTCTTCGTCTTACACTTATCTCTCTCTCCCTCGCTTCCCCCCTTTAGGGGTGTACTTATTCCATTACCCGATTACACTCCGCTCTATATCCGTATTTCCAATCTTAATTAGGCGGCACTTCTATTCCGACATTTTGGATTCCCTTGCCGTTCGTTCACTCATTTTCTTCCTTTTCCGAATATCATTGTATTAAAACTTTCCAAGCTTATCTTGTGGTGAAACAACATCAACTTGTCTTGTAACATTCGTGCCATCTATATCTTTTTCTTTTTTTTTCACTTGAACTTCGTTACTCCGTCCAATTAATATCTTCCACATACCGCCACCTTGTTACCGGAATACACATATCCGACGTAGCCATGTACGAAATATCATAGACATGCATACATATTTATTCACTACCATCTCACTTACGAAATATTTCCAACCACTATTCCAACTCACCCTCATTCTGGAGCTGTGATACACCCCCTTTTTTTTTCCTTTTTACTGGTCTAATCCGCCCCGTGCTGCGCGACCTCTTAAGGTTCCTGCTCACTCCGCAGACTCAAATTTATCCTTAAGTCATTCTAACTCCTCATTTACTTCTTGCGTCTGAATTTGTAGAACTTTCGAAAACTTCCCCGGGGGGGTCACCCATCCTGAATTTCTCTCGCTTAGCACGCTTAACTTTAGAACTCTGGCGGAATACGACGCTTTAACGCTCGTATAACTGCGTCCACCCTACCGCATCACCTTTGTCACGTATTTTAGAGTAAGTCGAAGTCTTAACGGATTTCGAAACGTCCTTATAACACAATTACTATTTTAGCCCTCCTTTAGTCCTCAGTATTCGCTTTTCCCCTGTGGATATGATTACTTTTCGTCCTAAACTTCCAGGTCTCAATGGCGAGGAATACACCTCGATCACCGTTACTTACAACTACTCGGTCATCGCCCTCTGGATTCTATTCCCATTTTACCTCGTTCTTCGTCCTTTCTATATCCGAGTCTTTTACCGTCCCGTCACTTCTGACACCTGGATCCTTAATTACGTGTGTCACGGTCTATTACTATGCCGTTGTCTCACTCCCTCCTTATTTCCTTCTTCCCATTACCCTTTCTTTTCTTACGCTCGCTATTATTTCCACTATCGTATAACGCTTATTCCGAACTTTTCCTACAGAACTTGACAAGCCTTTCCTATTCGTTCTATATTTCACTTTTCCGTTTCACACTCGTCGTTAGATTCTGGCGACATAGATCATATCGTAGCTTTAGCCACTTTCTCACTTAGGCTTTTCTTATTTTCATAATAACCTTCACTATATCTTACCTGTAACCAATCCTACATTGTAACGCTTCTTAATCCTTGTTGATCAACTTTACCCTTAACGTTTCACAAACTATCCTATCGATACCTTCATATCCATCACAATTTCTTTCCTCCGTACTCTTATCTTAATCGTACTATTACCCCTTTTTAACTATAAGCTCGTCGTAATTCGTCCCTGCTCGTCCATTCGGTCGGCACCTTAAATAACTCCTTGGTAAGATTTGCCAGTCTTCTCTAAATCATCCCTTAGTGTCATAAGCCCTTTTCAATTTCTCTGTACCCTATCAACATCGACCTTATAATTATTATTATCCCCGATTCAATAATTAGCTTCTTTCTCGGTGTCGACCGTACTCGTAACTTAGTCAATCAATTTTTTTTTCATTACTATTGGCACGACCTTCCGAGACATATTACAAATCTATATCCCATTTTCACTTTATTTCTGGGAAAATTTTGGCAGAGTTTCCTCTCAGAATCGTGACTATCTCAAAACCTGTACACAGGAAATACCAGCAATGCCTCACAGGGCCAACATGTATATATACATATCGCATCATATCATGGCCTCACAGGGCTCCCAACATCATCGACAGTACAAAAATAATAAACATACCTTGTATGCCCAACTCAATCAGCACCAGTCACACTTTCTTATTTACTTTCCCTTTTTGATCTCAACTTGTATTTCGATCGTACTTTAATATCTTACCCGAAATGTATCTTTCGTTGCTTACCTACGTGCTTCGTAGCTTCCAATATCGCGAATCGCCTCCTTCTATTGACGGCATTTTTCTGCTGAAATCGAAGGTTAGCGAAAGAAATCTCATTTCCTACGACTTGGCTCTACGGCACGATCAAAGATATCAAAGAAGGGTAACCATCCTAGATGCCCCGTAGCCTCTTGTTTATAAATGTGGCGCGCTTCACACCATAAACGGACTCTACCGGACACGACTTTGCAGACAACCCCTAGGACGAACCGCTCTGATACCAATTTGTCACACCCTAATTTCTGTTAGGGCGTGATGGGCACCCGACCCTTATTTAGGGCCGAGCGAATCCGCTGACTCACATAATACCCGTAATCACGCTGGCTCTCAAATCATGACACAAATACAGAACGAAAATCTTTCGAAGAATAACATGCTTTTTGCCTTCCTTGAATCAAAGAAAATACGTAACATATAAAACTTTTAATACAATGCGTAATGATACATCGGCTTACATAGCCACTTACATAACTGACATCTTATACCCACGACACTGTCTGCAAAGTCTCTAACATGGAACATGAATCCGTATCATAATGCTCAGACTCGGCAGCTAATCCGTACCACTGGAACATCTTCTGCTAATATCTTCAACTCATCTGGGTGTACCTGCGCGGCATGAAACGCAGCCCCCGAAGAAAAGGGGTTAGTACGGAATATGTACTGAGTATGTAAAGCATGGAGTACAGGAGGACAAAATCATAACCGAAATAGGAACTACAGAAACAAGTATAATGACCAGAAAGTCACAAGACTTGTCCTTTTTGAAACATTTGTCATGCATATACATATATCGATAATTAAGATTATATCATAATCGTATCATCATATCATCGTACATATATACCGTACCCGGCCCTCTAGTGAGGGACTCGGTGAGTAAAATCATATCATAATCATGTATGCATGCAGATATACATATATACATACCATACCCGGCCCTCTAGTGAGGGACTCGGTGAATAGCTTATCCCGGCCCCGCTAGCAAGGGACTCGGTATGCCATCCTGGCCGCCATCTCCATCTCGTCACATCATCATATCATCATATATATATATATATATATATATATATATATATATAGCGTACCCGACCCTCTAGTGAGGGACTCGGTGAATAATGCAGAGAAGTTGCACGAATGCGTACCCGGCCCGGGACTCGGTGAAGGACATATTGAGCTTGCACGAGCAGAGTAGTGAGAAACCATATGCATATAAAATCATAATCACAGACTCAATGAAGTGGTCTAACCGGAATGTCATTTGAAAATCGAACCATAGTTAAATCAAATATCTTTCGGACGTTATTCGGAAGCATAGCATATATCATAAACGTATTAACAAACCATAGGGATCATAGCCGTATGCTAAACCAATCCGAGTCCGCCTCGGAAAGTTACAAACTTTATTCACCTTAGAACTTTCTATGAACAAATCGAAACGATCCGAGCCTTTCTGTGAAAGTTACGGACGTTCGTAGTTTCGGAATCATTTATGAAACAAACTCTTTTTGAAAACAAACTTTTATGCAATCTTTGAAATCCATTCATGCAAAAAACATAAAGACCATAATTTGACTACCTTAAGAATATGAATATCAAGAAACAAATATGGATCATAAACATGCTCGGACCGCAAGAGTAGAATTACCTCGGGGTACGTGTCATAACTTACTTTTCACTAAGACATGCCAAAGAAAGAAGGGTTAAGCTTACATACCTTAGCCGCTTCCTAAGTTAATCCGACTCAATTCCCGACTCTCCAATGTCTACACAACGTCAATGGATATCGAATATTAGTCATAAACATCGAAGAATCCAATTCCAATCCATTACTTTTCCTATAGAAATTTCGCAAAAGATCTCCCCTATAAATTGGACATCCCCGAGAATTTAACTCGGCCAAATCATTATCAACAATACCAACAAACATAATAACAATATCAATAATCAATCCCGACGCATTCTAACATTATTAACTCCCTTCATATAATTCGACGACATTCCATTACATTCAATTCAACTACATACTTTCAAATTAACATCAACGCTCACAAGTTCAAGTGCCAATCCAAGATCATTCAACTAAGATTCAAGAACATTTCAAATAATCCGCTCAATGATCAAACAAGCCAATCCAATGCACAACCTTACCCGAAATCATTCCAATTCAACAAGACATCACCAACACAATTCTTTCTTCCAAATTCATAAACTATGTCAACAATCCGCATGCTAACGATCATCATTCTCACGAACACAAGAATCTACATTAAAATCATATTAATCTCCAAAACAGCCCACAACAATTTCACCTTCAACACGAACCATTAAACTCTCATTACCTTCATAAAATACATAACAACAACAACCAAAACACTAAATAAGATTAATTCTTCACTCCTACATAACCCTATACATACACTGCCAAGCACACACAACACCATATTTTTATGAACTTCATTCATTTCCATATATCACCACATGTACTCAATCACCAACAACATATGAAGGAAGATGGAATCCTTACCTTTTCCCTTTCTCCTCTTCTCGGCTAGAAGTGGTCGTAGCAACAACGAGTGATTTTCTTGTTCCAACAACTACTCCACGTTGATGAGGGCCTCCCAATTAGTAGAGAAACAAGGAGAAAATAATTTTTCATGATCAAATTGGAGGGGCAAGTCTCGGCCAGCCCTTGGCCGTGGCTCTCTCTTGTGCTTTCTTTTCTTTTTTTCACCAAGTTTCTTGATTTTTCCTTGAGTGTAAATGATGGCTTGTGTCTTATTAGTCATCACACACACACACACACATATATATATATATATATATATATATTTCATGGCACATGGCCGGTTATGTGCACTCCTTTTCTCTCTTTTTTTTTGTTAGCCTTTTTCTCCAATTTTCTAGAAATTTCCAAGGAATGAAAATGATGAAGATAACTTAATAAGTCATCTAATATTACATATATTCTTCACACATGTGGCCTATGGCCCACAAGTCATGTGCATGGCCACATGGTTATTTTTTTTCATGAATTAAAATTTCCAAAACTTCACTTTTGGCCCCAAATTTTCATGAAATGTCTAACTTTCCATAATTCACTTTTAACCCCTAATTCCTTAATATTTCCATCCAACAAAATTCATAAGCAACTTATGTCTTAAAACAAAGATGGAAAAATAGCCTCGTCTTTAACTTGTCGCAACTAACTTAAAATATTCCGACGTACAAAATGCGAGGTATAACAATATCATAGCCTAGGATATTCTGGGCCAAGTCAGGGTTTGAGAGCTTGCATTCCCTGTATCATGGTGATTCTAGCCATAGGAGACCGCTGGTACCATGGTGCCGTCAGTATGGTATGTTACATTCGAGTCAGTGTTGCCGAGGCTCGGATGCTTGCTATGCCTGCGGTCGAGTTGGCCATATGATGCGTGATTACCCATTGAGGAGCAGACGAGATGAGGCCCAGCCCACAGGTTCAGCAGCAAGCTCTTCGTCGTCCGTGCGCCCTGTAGGGCAGACTTCCTAGGTTTCAGTGGGCCATGGTAGAGGCAGAGGAGGAGCCTCTAGTTCGAGCGGTCCCCAGAACTATATATATGCATTGGCCGGACGACAGGATCTGGAGACTTCCCTTGATGTTGTGACAGGTATAGTGATAGTATCTTCTTATGATGTATATGCATTGATTGATCCGGGTTCTATTTTGTCATATATTACTTCTTATATCGCTGGTCGTATAGGAATAAAATCCGAGCCAATTAAACCTTTCGAGGTATCTACCCCAGTGGGTGAACCTGTGATAGTCAGACAAGTGTACAAAGATTGTGTGATTGTAGTGTGTGGACGGCATACCGTAGCTGATTTAATTGAGCTGGAAATGCTGGATTTCGATGTCATTATGGGTATGAACTAGTTAGCTTCCTGTTATGCCAATGTAGATTGTAGGGCAAAAGTGGTTCGGTTCCAATTTCCAGGAGAACCAGTTTTAGAGTTGAAGGGTAACACTGCATCTCTAAGAGGCAGGTTTATTTCCTATCTCAAAGCAAGGAAGATGATCACCAAGGGTTATATTTAACATCTAGTTCGAGTTCATGACACTGAAGCAAAACCGTCGAATCTTCAATCTGTTCCGGTAGTAAATGAGTTTCCAGATGTGTTTTCGGATGAACTCCCAGGTCTTCCACCAGAGCGGGAGATTGAATTTACTATTAATGTATGCGCCGGATACTGAGCCAATATCTATCACTCCCTACAGAATGACCCCTGCAGAATTGAAAGAACTAAAAGCATAGTTGAAAGATTTGCTCGAGAAGGGATTTATTAGGCCTAGTTCATCGCCATGGGGAGTACCTGTTTTATTTGTAAGGAAGAAAGATGGTTCTTTGTGGATGTGTATCAATTATAGGCAGCTGAACAGGGTAACAATAAAGAACAAATATTCACTTTGGAGGATCGATGATTTATTTGATCAATTACAAGGAGCCAAGTGGTTTTCCAAGATAGATCTGAGGTCAGGATACCATTAAGTGAGAGTAAAAGAATAAGATATTCTGAAGACGGTTTTCAGAACTAGGTATGGTCATTATGAATTTTGGGTGATGTCGTTTGGCTTAACTAACGCTCCAGCAGTGTTTATGAACTTGATGAATGATGTGTTCAGGCCATTTCTAGATTTATTTATAATTATGTTCCTTGATGACATCCTAGTATATTCTAAGTCAGAGGAAGAGCATGCAGAACATTTGCGTACTGTCCTTGAAATTCTCCGAGCTCACAAATTATATGCTAAATTCTCAAAATGTGAATTCTGGTTGAACTCTATAACTTTTCTAGGCCATATAATCTCAGTCTATGGTATTCGGGTAAATACTCAAAAGATTGAAGCTGTGAAAACTTGGCCAAGGCCTACAACGCCTATAGAAGTCCGTAGCTTTCTGGGATTGGCAGGTTATTATAGAAGATTTGTGGAAGGGTCTTCTTTTATTTCAGCACCATTGACGAAGCTAACGCAGAAAGCTGCCAAATTTCAGTGGATCGATGCTTGTGAGTGTAGCTTTCAGGAGCTGAAAGACAGGTTGACTTCAACCCCAGTCCTGACACTTCCAGAAGGATCAGAAGGTTATATGGTGTATTGTGATGCCTCCTGTTATATCCCGCATTTGTACATTGGAACAATCCGGCCTAATAATGATAAATTAAGGACAAAACTATTCCGGGATACAAAGTCGGGATTTTTGACCTCCGATTTTATTTTGAGACATAAGTTGTTCATGAATTTGTGGGTATGGAACAATTAGAAAAATTTGGGACAAAAAGTGGAATATGTAAAAGTTGAAAATCATGAAAATGAGCCATGTTGGCCATGTGGCTTGGAAATGGTCCCACACACTTTGTGGACAATTTTAATTGGTCCAACATATGTGTGGGCCATGGACACATGTATGAATCATCTAAGGGCTTAAAATATGACTTCTAAGTCACCTATTCTCAATTCCCACACTTAGAAAAAAAAAAGGCAAGAAGTTGAGGAGCAAGGTGAGGCTCTCGGCCAAGCACCCATAATTTCAACTCCAATTTTAGCCACTCCAAAATTATTTCTTTGGTGCAAACCCACTAATTGGAGGTCCCTAAGTAGCGTGGAAGCGTTGTTCGGGTCATCCAACCATCCGTTTGTCAATTGCAAACCCTAGCCTATTTGTGGAGTTGAAGAAGAAAGGTAAGATTTAATTATGTTTTATGTGTTATAAAGGTTGTATGTATGTTGTAGTATGTTAAAATGGAGGAAATTCATGAAATATGACATGTTGGAGTTGAGGTGGTGTGTGTGGTGTGTAGCCGTGTAGGTGTATGTGTGTTGTGTTGTATGGAAGTAATGAATTGAAGTCTAGTTAGCATGTTGTGATCATTATAGAGTGAAGAAATGAATGAGAAACATCTATATGTGTATGTGGGTATATGGCCGATATATGGGTCATGTAGTATGGCAAGGAATGAATTAATATCGCTTCTTGTTTAGTTGTTGTCGTTATGAATTCTATGTCGACGATAATAGTTTAATGACTCAAATTGATATCGTTAGTGTTGTGGGCTGAATTGGAGGCTATTGTTCATTTGATGTAATTTGTATATTTATGAGAACGATATCGTCATAGAGTGGATTGTTGGTACAAATCATGATTCGAAAGTTTGAAATGGACCATAGTTGTTCTCGGGTTTGGAGACAGTTTTCGGGCAAATTGGAGCTTTGTTGGATTGTTGGAAATATTGTATGAATTGTTTAAAATGTTGTTGAATGTTGTTGGTATGGATTTGGATTAGTATATGAATGTATAAGCGTTGATGTTGGCTTGAATGTGGCCGTTGAATCGAATATATCAAATGTTGTCGAATGATGTAAAAGAGAGTTATTAATGCTATATTGCCTTTCGGATTGGTTATTAATAATGCTAGGTTGGTTGTTGTTGTTGTTGTTGATTGATTTGGCCGAGTTAAATTCTCGGGGTGGCCTATTTCCAGGGGAAATGCTGCCTAAATTTGTGTAGAATTAAGGGCAAATTTGGAATTAAATGCCCAAAATGTCTATAGCTAATGTTTGGCATAATATGACTTGTTTGTAGACCTTGGGGAGCCCGAGGCGTAGGTCGTGATTAGCTTGAGTTTGGAGTAGCTTTGGAAGCGTTTGAGGTATGTAAAGCGTAACCCTTCCTTCTTTGGCATGCCTTAGCAGGTAAATAGGCGATGATACGAGCCTCGAGAAAATTCTACTCTCGCGATCCGACCATGTCTGTGATTATTATTTGTTTCTTGGTCTTTGTATGCATGATATGATGAAATATTGGCCCTATGTCTTTTGTATGATTATGTTTCAAGAGTTGCTTAAAAAGTTGGTTTTTAAAAGAGTTTGTTCCTAAACGATTCCGAAAACTACGAAAGTCCGTAACTTTCACAGACAGAACCGGATCGCCTCGAGGTGCTCAAAAACGATTCCATGACGTATAATGACTATGTTTTCCATAGGGGGCCCGGCTCGGGTCAACACCCGTCCGTGGGTCCCGCGACTTTCCTTTATGTACTTTTGACGACCTTTGAAAGGACATGATATGATTATGATCCCGATTTCAAGTACGATCATTTGCTTACCTTTTGAGCTTATGATAATGATCTCACGCATATGATTTTGATACATAACTATGGTTTCTGAAGTTCGGGTTGATGTGTTCCCGAGTGGTATTCGATAGAAAATTCGATTTGACTATTGTCTTGGTTTTGAAATAATAGTTCGCTTCAACTATTCTATTGAGTCTGTAATGACGACTATGTTTTGATTTCCACAAGCTATGTCATATGATCTTGAGACGTACCTACAATTTCTAAAGTACTACTTGATATGTTCTCGAATGATTTTCGGAAGAAACTTGATTTAACTGTTATTTAGCTTTAAAATGAGATTTCGATTGACTATGTTGTTGAGCCTGTGATGATGATTTGTGTATATGGTTCCTCACTACTCGTTTTGAGTGCACTATGCCGTATGAAGTATGACGTCTATTCCGAAATATGATGTGATATGAAGTTTGATATGATATGTGATAACAGGGTGATATGACGATTCTATACACCGAGTCCCTCACTAGAGGGCCGGGACACGCTATGTATATGATGATATGATGATGACATGATTCTATACACCGAGACCCTCGCTGGGGCCGGGACACGCCATACACCGAGGCCCTCACTAGGGGGGCCGGGACACGCTATACACCGAGTCCCCTCACTAGAGGGCCGGGACACGCTATATGTATGTATATATGGGATGATGATATGGTCTTACTTACCGAGTCTCTGTTACCGGGACACGTTATATGTATACCCGTATGCGGAATGATTGTCGGACCGGGGATATGATATGGACATGTATGATTTATGTTTTTTTTGTGGTTACTCACGTATTCATGTTTTCTACTCCTTATTTAAAGTACGAGCGTATTTCATGCTTTACATGCTCGCTACATATTCAACCCTTTTCTTGCACATTTCATGCCCGAGGACAACGCGGTTCGGTGATCCGAATACAGGACACCCGTTCCGCGGTTTGAGTGCTCTCTTTATTCGGAGCCCCTTTTGGTATATACTCGTCCGTTGTATATATGAGTTTGTTCGGGGGTACGGCGGGGGGCCCCGTCCCGTCATATGATTCGTTGGTCCGTGCAGAGGAACATAGACGTATATGTGGGTTAGGCCTATCCGTATGTGTGTGTGTGTTTGTATATTATATGTTCGGGCGACCATTCGCCGTAGCGGCCTTGTCGGCTTGCTTTTGTATATGTTTTGGACCGACGCGCCCTTTGATCGCCTTTTCGGCTTCGATATATATATATGTTTGCATTTGAGACGGCGTTCGATATTTGTATACGCGAGCTATCCGTTTGTGAATCGGATTAATGAATGTGTTTGGGTGCCCGGCCGGGCACCTAGCACGACCGGGTTGGGTCGTGACGAAGTGGTATCGGAGCGGTTCGTCCTCTAATGTCTACGTACCGTGTCTAGTAGAGTCTTGTTTATCGGTGTGTTGTGAACTACATCTATCGGGAAGCTTGTCACACCCCGATCTCACTGGGGTGTGATGGGCATAATCTTGTCGAGCCGAGCGAACCCGTCGTCTCGTATTACTCACGTATTCTCTTTGGATACTTAAATCAAATGAAAGTAAAATACATAGTAAAATTTGCAAAATCTTTTCGTCGTTTTTCAAACTAAACACGATACGTAAGCGTAAGGACCCTATAACATAATGTATAATAAAACACATCGGCTAGTGGGGCCATTTTCAAAAGAAGACTCACGACTCGTCCGCAAAGTCTCTAACTTTATTCCGGATGTCGTAGCGTAGATACTCGACTCGGCAACACTCCGGAATGAAGTGGAGCTCGCCAATCCGCCGGAACGTCTCCGTATCATGTCACTATCTGTACCACGCGGCATGAAATTGCCCACAAAAAGGGGCGTCATACGAGCTATGTACTGAGTATGTAAGGCATGGAAAGCAACTCAGTAGGGGATATGATCATGTGTAATAACGTGATGGAGGTGTAGAACATATCATGTAGAAGGAGTATCCGTACATATAAGACATATCATGTGTAAGGGAGTCATGTACATATGGATCATATCATGTAAAATCGTAACTTGTACGTGGATCATATCATGTCATAGGTACATATGGATCATATCGTGTAATCTGTGCATATGAGTACGGGGGGCGGATGCCATGCATGCTTGTTTGGTCATAGGGTATCATAGCGCCGAACAAGCCGGCTCGCCCACATAGCGCCGAAATATCGGCTCGCCCATAAATCCCGCGTCCGGCATCCCGCGTCCGGGATGATAACGCCAGCTGACAGTGGTGGCAATGAAACATGTTTCCCTTCCCATTCCCCTATATACATGTATCCCATCCCCCCCCCAACCCATATACATATGGCATGCATGAGAGCCCAAAGAAAGTCATGTATCCGTCGGAGGGACGTAAGGTCGGAAACCTCCGATCGCAATATGGAACAACCATGGGCGCTTTGTCTCACCTTGAAGGAACGATAATTATAAGGCGAGACTATCAATAAAGGATAACATCACGGGAACATAAAACATGAATCATGACATATCATTTCATATACTTTGAAACCTTGAAATAGTCATTATTCAAAAATAGCTTAACATTTCATATCGTCATATTCATGGTAAGAACATGCCCTTGACATATTCGTCATATACATTTTCCCATGTCTAGCATCATCATTGTCGTCATAAAGTCATAGTCGTTGTTTTAGTCATAAAACTTTCAAAATTGTAAAACTTGGATTTTTGAAGAAAAATGAATATTTTGGAAAACCCTTATAAGCTTTTAAGAAGGAAAATACCTTGGAACCATTACTTTAACTTTTGGGAATGAGAGCGTTATGGAAGCATTTATAAAATCTTACATACGAATCATGCCATAGAAAGAAAAGGGACGAGCCTTAACATTTAGGTGATGCGCGCCTTACTAGCCACGCTATCCATCCAAACTTGTTAGTCTACATTCAAGAGAGTTGACATAATCATTAGACTCATCCCTATATACTTATCTCAATTCTTCAAACAAATTCATTTATATTGCAAAATTTCGGCAAAGATCTCCCTCGTCAGAATACACCATCCCCGAGATCTTACTCGGCCCAAATCATCAACAACAAACCCGAGAATGGAACTCGGCCAAAGCAATAACAATGCTAGCAATTATTCTAGCAACACTTCAAGATTCAATTCAATTCCCAATTAATACATACTTCCACCCGAAATCTCACAAAACCACCAAAGTCAACAACGCATTACTTCCTTCCAAATTTATGAGTTATATCGACAATCCATATCAACAACCATGCATTAACAACATTACTCGTGCAATGTAAGAATTTAAGCTAATGCCGCATCGACTTCTTCAACATTCCGATAATGGTTACAACTTCACTTTAAGCCATCAAACCTTCATTTATCATTATGAAATTCACAATTCCACAACTAAAATATTAAACAAAGTCAATTCACTACCGAATCCTTCCAATTTCAATGGAAACAACAACAATACATTTCTTTCTTCCAAATTCATAAACTATACCAACAACAATTCCAACAATACCAACATTAACCATAATATTTCCAACTTCAAAATACTTCATAAACATTCCATATGGTGTTTGTCCCATATTTCCATCAAGAACCATTTTATAATGATTTTACGGCTCTCCTTCTCCGTAAATAAACCAATATTAACACAAATAGAAAGAAATTCATACCTTTTCCCTCGATAATAATGCTATATATTTACTCCTCCACCTTGAACTTAAGCCACAAAGCCTCAATAAACTTTGAAGTCGCAACTATCACTACACGGACCGGAATTTGGGAATTATACGGTTTCTACTAAAAGTTGGTGGTGGAAGGTTGGGGAATTTTCTAGAATATTTGGAATATTTTTTTGGTCTGATTTTTGGCTGAAAATGAGGGGTTAAGCCCTTTATAAAGCTGCTTCCGAAGTCACCGTAGCAAGATCGTAGGCGGCCATTAACTTCATCGTTTCAACGTTCATCCGCGGAAATTATTTCGAGACCTAAAACTTTTATACACCGATCTCTTTATTTGCATACTCGGATATGTCCAAAACTCCATAACCATATAACTTATTCAACATCCCAAACTTTTCCTTATTTCAAATTTACCCTTAACACTCCATACTAATGAAAAGGTGAATATGCAACTTGTGCATTAAAACAAAAACAAAATCGGAAATTAAAAGTCTTATCCCCAACTTGTCGCAATCCAACTTAAAATATTCCAACGTACAAAATACGGGATATAACATCCTTCCCCCTTTAGAACATTCGTCCTCGAATGTTCAACTAGCCTTACGGGGTCTCATAAGCACCTCGGGGGAGCTCCCTTTTCATAGCTATCGCCATCCCTTATACTATCTCTTAAGCTGCCCAATACCATTCTCTTGTCATACTCTTTCTCTTCATACACATCCATTTTCTGGCGTCGTATTATTCAAAGTCCGTTAAACTTTTCACACTACCTTAAACATTATCCGGACTTTTATCCACTTATTGTCGGTTTTCCCGACCTTACTAACTCACTTCAAGAAATGGTCTCATTTGTAGCCCAAGCGTTCATATCAAACACACTACCGCATCAATTCCTATCCCACTCTTGCATTCTCTCTCACCCGCTTCCCCCCCTTTAAGGGTATGCTTATACCATTGCCCGTTTATACTTTGCCTCATATCCTTATTTCCAATCTCAATTAAGACTTTTATTCCGACACAAAGCGTCCAAAGTCCCCTTGAAATGTTATCTTTACTTCAACTTATCTCGGGTATTCCCTTGGTATCCTCTTATCACCTTTCCCGTTTATACTTCTTTTCTTCACCGACCCGATCCGGCCCGTTCTACGCGTCCTCTTAAGGTTTCTGGTCACTCCACCTACTCTAATTTCCTTTAGACTACTCCAGTTTCTCATTTACTTCTTACATCTGAATTTGTAAAATTTTCAGAAAACTTCCCAGGGGGGTCACCCATCCTGAAATTTCCCTCACTTCAGCACGCTTAACTTTGAAACTTTGAGAAAATACGATGCTTTAGCGCCCGTATGATTGCGTCCACCTCACCGCACGACCTTCAGCACATAATATTGAGTAGGTCGGGATCTTTAACATATTCCCAAAATGCCCTCACAACACATCTTACCGGCTATCTTATCAATACGTTCACTATTCCTTTTCCCTCATACCCTTATCTTAGTCATGTCACTTTATCCAAACCTGCCAATCCTTTCTAAATCATCGCCTAGTAACACAAGTCCTTCCAAATTTTCTTACTACCATATTTCCACCGACGTCTTATTTACTATTTCACCACTCATTCCACGCTAACTTATTCCTAGAGGGCGTGTATGCATTTTTATGACCTAGTCAACTTTCATTCGCTATTAACATGACTTTTTCGAAATATCTTCCAAACTTATATCTCATTCTCGTATTATTTCGAAAAATTTCGCGAGTTTCCTCCGTATTTCTTACTATCCCAAAACCCGCACGCAGAGATACCAACAATTGCCTCGCGGGGCCATCATCATATATACATATCATGTCATATCATATCGTATCATAGCCACACAGGGCTCTCAATATTCATAAAAGGCTGAAAATATTAGACTTACCTCATATGCTCATCACGACTACACGTGTTACACTTTCTTGCTTGCTTTCCTTTTTCAAACTTTTCAACTTTGTATTTCAATCGTATATCAATACCATACTTGACATATAACTTTCATACCTTAACTTACCTGCGTGCTTGGTAACTTCCAATACCGCTAGTCGCTTCCGCCTGTCAACGCCATTTTTTGGCCGAAATCAAAGGTTAGTATCCGGAATCTTATTTCCTATAACTTGGCTCTATCGCACGATCACAAGATAGAAAGAAGGTCAACAATTCCTAAATGCCATTTGTACCTCCGTTTATAAATGTGGCCGGCTTCACACCCATAAACGGGACTCTACCGGACACGACTTTATAGACAACCCTTAGACCGACCGGGTTCGATACCACTTTGTCACACCCCGATCTCACTAGGGTGTGATGGGCACCCGACCCCTTACTCGCAGCCGAGCGAACCCCGAGTCTCGTATTACTCACGTATTCTCTTTGGATACTTAAATCAAATGAAAGTAAAATACATAGTAAAATTTGCAAAATCTTTTCGTCGTTTTTCAAACTAAACACGTACCAGTAAGCGTAAGGACCCCGTAACATAATGTATAATAAAACACATCGGCTAGTGGGGCCGTTTTCAAAATCTGTCACTCTAGACTCACGACTGTCGCAAAGTCTCTAACTTTATTCCAGATTTCGTAGCGTAGATACTCCGACTCGGCAACACTCCGAATGAAGTGGAGCTCGCCAATCCGCCGGAACGTCTCCGTATTGGCTTCTACTCATCCGGTGTACCGCGCGGCATGAAACGGGCCCACAAAAGGGCGTCTACGAGCAATGTACTGAGTATGTAAGGCATGGAAAGCAACTCAGTAGGGGATATAATCATGTGTAATAACAGTATGGAGGTGTAGAACATATCATGTAGAAGGGAGTATCCTGTACATATAAGACATATCATGTGTAAGGGAGTAAGTCGTACATATGGATCATATCATGTAAAATCGTAAATGTACATGTGGATCATATCATGTAAATGGAACGTACATAGGGATCATATTAAAGTCAGACATTCGTGCATATGATGCCCACTGGGGGCGGATGCCATGCATGCTTGTTTGGTCATAGGGTATCATAGCGCCGAACAAGCCGGCTCACCCACATAGCGCCGAAATACGTCGGCTCGCCCATAAATCCCGCGTCCGGGCATCCCGCGTCCGGGATGATAACGCCATGACAGTGGCAATGAAACATGTTTCCCTTCCCATTCCCCACATATACATGTATCCCATCCCCCCAACCCATATACGGTGTGGCATATGAGATGCCCAAAGAAAGTCATGTATCCGTCGGAGGGACGTAAGGTCGGAAACCTCCGATGCAATATGGAACAACCATGGGCGCTTTGTCTCACCTTGAAGGAACGATAATTATAAGGCGAGACTAACAATAAAGGATAACATCACGGGAACATAAAAAGAATGAATCATGACATATCATTTCATATACTTTGAAACCTTGAAATAGTCATTATTCAAAAATAGCTTAACATTTCATATCGTCATATTCATAACGGACCCTTGACATATTCGTCATATACGTTTTCCCATGTCTAGCATCATCATTGTCGTCATAAAGTCATAGTCGTTGTTTTAGTCATAAAACTTTCAAAATCGTAAAACTTGGATTTTTGAAGAAAAATGAAGGGAAAAGGGTTCAAAAAATACTCAAACTTTGATCGAAATTGCTATAACCAACTTTTCCCCATTTTATATAAAATATTGACACCATTAAAACGCCATCCCCAAACATTTGTTGCAATGTGTAATACACGCTCCTATATAAAAAAAAAAATAGGAGAGCCCAAAGAAAGTCATATATCCGTTTTTAGGGTTTTGTGTGGCTCAATGATCCCGAAAAAGGTCGAAAACCTCCGCTAATATCGCTAAATTTTTATATGGAATTTAAAACTCTCTCTTTGTCTCCAAAAAGGTCGATTTTTTTTTTTGTCTGTCTAAAGAGAGTCTCTCTATATATTTCTGAAATATAATGTGCTGGCTAACGTGGCTAAATTCTTTGTGCGAAACGCAACCGCGCCGAGCGAAATTAATCGCATGCTAAGAGGTGATCGCAGTTGCTTTTGTAACATGTCATTTCTGAATTTGTGGATGATTTGGGGTTTGTGCGCAATTATATTGCGCTTCAAATGTGACCGGTGGGTCAATTATTCAAAAATAGAGAAGATAACATTTAAAAAAAAAAAAAATATTAACTAGTTATCCATGGTAAGAATTTGCAGAGATGTAAAAGAGAGGGAAGGGGCTAGATAGAGAGAGCATGATTAATGTTAATCAAATTTAATTAATTGTATAGTTTCCAATTAAGAAATGACACCATCATTTACTTTCGTCATAAACACTTGCTATGCCACATCATCGTTTTGTGTCAATATTTCAATTTAAAATAGTTTTCAAAATGTGTTATAAAACTGTGTTTTGAATTTTTGAAAAAATGAATATTTTGGAAAACCTTTATAAGCTTTTAAGAAGGAAAATACCTTGGAACCATTACTTCTAACTTTTGGGAATGAGAGCGTTATGGAAGCATTTATAAAATCTTACATACGAATCATGCCATAGAAAGAAAAGGGACGAGCCTTAACATACACGCCGCGCCTTACTAGCCACGCTATCCATCCAAACTTGTTAGTCTACATTCAAGAGAGTTGACATAATCATTAGACTCATCCCTATATACTTATCTCAATTCTTCAAACAAATTCATTTATATCCGCCGAAATTTCGAGCAAAGATCTCTCTCTATAAATACACCATCCCCGAGATCTTACTCGGCCCAAATCATCAACAACAAACCCGAGAATGGAACTCGGCCAAAAGCAATAACAATGCTAGCAATTATTCTAGCAACACTTCAAGATTCAATTCAATTCCCAATTAATACATACTTCCACCCGAAATCTCACAAAACCACCAAAGTCAACAACGCATTACTTCCTTCCAAATTTATGAGTTATATCGACAATCCATATCAACAACCATGCATTAACAACATTACTCGTGCAATGTAAGAATTTAAGCTAATGCCGCATCGACTTCTTCAACATTCCGATAATGGTTACAACTTCACTTTAAGCCATCAAACCTTCATTTATCATTATGAAATTCACAATTCCACAACTAAAATATTAAACAAAGTCAATTCACTACCCGAATCCTTCCAATTTCAATGGAAACAACAACAATACATTTCTTTCTTCCAAATTCATAAACTATACCAACAACAATTCCAACAATACCAACATTAACCATAATATTTCCAACTTCAAAATACTTCATAAACATTCCATATGGTGTTTGTCCCATATTTCCATCACATAACCATTTTATAATGATTTTACAAATTCTTCTCCGTAAATAAACCAATATTAACACAAATAGAAAGAAATTCATACCTTTTCCCTCGATAATAATGCTATATATTTACTCCTCCACCTTGAACTTAAGCCACAAAGCCTCAATACGCAGCTTTGAAGTCGCAACTATACGCTCGTCCGGACCGGAATTTGGGAATTATACCGGTTTCGGGCAAAAGTTGGTGGTGGAAGGTTGGGGAATTTTCTAGAATATTTGGAATATTTTTTTGGTCTGATTTTTGGCTGAAAATGAAGGGTTAAGCCCCTTTATAAAGCTGCCCGAAGTCACCGTGCAAGATCAGTCGTGAGCTCACTTCATCAGAAAATCACAATTTGTTCATCCGCGGAAATTATTTCGAGACCTAAAACTTTTATACACCGATCTCTTTATTTGCATACTCCGGATATGTCCAAAACTCCATGGTCTATATAACTTATTCAACATCCCAAACTTTTCCTTATTTCAAATTTACCCTTAACACTCCATACTAATGAAAAGGTGAATATGCAACTTGTGCATTAAAACAAAAACAAAATCGGAAATTAAAAGTCTTATCCCCAACTTGTCGCAATCCAACTTAAAATATTCCAACGTACAAAATACGGGATATAACAAAGCTACAGGTCATTTAGGATGTTATTTTCTTTCGATCCTAGATCGTGCGATAATTCGTGTTATCGGGATGACTCTCCCCCGACAAATTGTTTTAATTTCCAATTTTGCCTCCAGAAGGCCATTCTCCAGGGCAAGTCTACGCATTCGGTGAGACCTTCCATGCCCGGATGGCCACAGGACCCTAAGAAAAATTCGGAGATTGTGCCTCCGACGGCTTTCTCATAAATGCCGTGCTCAAGGGGCTTGGAATTTTTCGGTACGGCAAAAAGGTGGCGACTCCACCGCCGGCCCTAAGGTTCGAGTGCACCGAAGTCCTCGGCTCCCCAACTAGGGGCGGAGGATGGGACCTTGCGAGACCGGTACGAGTATTGACCCGATGTTATCGCGAGCGGAGGCCCTCCGAGGAGCGAGGGGATGATCGTTTGAGGCGCGATTCCCGGCCCATTTTCTACCTCCCGTGAGGCGAGTTTTTCGGGTCAAAGGGTGAAGGACCCTCATGAGTTCGTCCGAGATGTGCGCGTACCTTTGCGATTGATTAGTTCTTTAAGGTCGGTGGAGTGTCCGGTTGCACGATATAGTCTGAAGTTCCGAGAGGTGGATGCCCGCCGGCGGTATGGGGTATGAGCCCCTGGCCCATTTTCTAGCCGGAGGCAAGATAGGCGACCGGGGTGGACAAATTTGGTTGCTAAAGCGAGAGGGCGGGGTGTTGTCCGAGAGTATAGTACGGGTTTGATTCGCTGACCGGACATCGCAACTGTAGATCTCGGTGCACGGATGCGCGGTGTGTGATGGAGGATGACTACTAGGTTGACGGTTGTGCGGTGAGGGCCCGGACGGGGATAGACATCGCACGGATTCGAGCACATGAGATTGGAGGACGGGGCATCGGCCCGAAGAGATTATGACGGGGAGTCCGCCGGGCTAGATCGGTCGGGAGAGAGTTTCGAGGCGAACTGCCCTCGAGCGAGTACAGATAACATCCCCGGCCACGGCCACGAGCACACCCCCACGGTTGCGGGGGAGACCGGAGAGTGTCGGGTATTCGGAGACAGTCCGAGCTCCCGGGGGCTTCGGAGTTCGCGGTCGAGCGAGAGGTTTGAGCCGGGCGAGGCTATCTATGCCTCGGTGTCCTCGGTGCGGCGGCGCCACCGGGGAGTGCCGTTACGCTACGGGTGCTTGTTTTGCTTGCGACCGTTAAGGCCATATCATGAGGGGAGTGTCCGTCTTTGGCAACCTGTGGTATTTCCGGCTCTACCGGGTGCTGGCTGGTTCGTCCTCTTCTGCGGCTATGCGCCCTCGACGGGCGGGGGTATGCGGCACCGGCCGGGCCGTGGTAGAGGCCGTGGCAGAGCCTCCAGTTTTAGCGGTCCTTCGAACCGCCTATATGCGTTGGCCGATAGACAGGAGCAAGGAGCGTCACTAGATGCGGCTACAGGTATATGAATCCTTACTAAGATGTGTGTTGTTATGTATGTATATTGCTGTATGGTTGATATTTAATAGCCGTTAGCAGAAATTTAAGGACCGATAATCGAGTATTCATAAATTAAGGCGATTAAGGTATGTTTACCATTATAGTGAATCTGGAAGTCGAGGACGGAAGATAATCGTATTCGTAAGTGAAAGGTGAACACGGAGGATCGAGAAGGGTAAAACGGTAATTGTGTCGTAGGAACGTTTTGAAAACTGTTAAGACTCCAATTTACTCCAGGTTGCGTGCTGAAGATCATGCGGTGACGTGAATGCTACCAGACTAATATTGAAGCACCGTATTTCATCGAGTTCGAGGTTAAAAGCGTACTAGAGGAGAGAAATTTTGGGATGGGTGACCCCCGGGAAGTTTTACGAAAATCTCACGAATTCGGACGAAAGAGGCAAATGAGAAGCTAGAATAATCCAAAGGAAGTTAGAGCGTGCGAGTGGGTTGGAACCTTAAGTAGTCACGTAGAACGAGGCGGATTAGATCGGTAAAGAGAAAGAAGATGTATCACGATTTTGGAATTGGGTGAGTTCGAACGAGTGTTGGAAATATTTTGTAAGTGAGACGATAGCGACTACATGTTCGCGTAGGTGTGTAATGTCTCATACCCGGGTTTTATTGACAGATATGTGTATTCAACAACCGACGTGGCGGTATAGGGAAGGCATTAATTGGACAGATTAACGAAGCTCAAGTGAGCAAAGGTGTATAGATGGTACAAATGTTACAAAGCAAGCTGATATTGTGTTTATTACAGGTCAAGTTTGGACAGTTCGAATGCAATGACATATGGAAAAAAGGGAAGAAAGTGAGTAGATGGAAGGTCAGGGAATCAGAACGTCAGGATCAAAGTACTGTTTACTTGGAATGGGAAATGCGGATATAAGGCAAATATAATCGGGTAATGATATAAGCACACACAAGGGGGGCGGATGCGAGAAATGCAAGTGTAAGATATAAAGATTGCAACATAATGTGTGACCGGAAAGTTGAAAGGCGAGATCTAAGCAAAGGAGCTATAAAAGAGTTCGAATTAAGGATAAAGAGATGATTTGGGAAGTTGACAACGAGATAAAGAAAGAAAGAAGGAATATGATTGGTAGATACGGCTGCATGCTATGGTAATAAAAGGAACTTCCCCCGAGATCCTTATACGGCTTTATAAGACTAGTTGAACATTCGAGGACGAATGTTCTAAAGGGGGGAAGGATGTTATATCCCGTATTTTTGTACATTGGAACAATCCAGACTAATAATGATAAATTAAGGACAAAACTATTCCGGGATACAAAGTCGGGATTTTTGACCTCTGATTTTATTTTGAGACATAAGTTGTTCATGAATTTGTGGGTATGGAACAATTAGAAAAATTTGGGACCAAAAGTGAATATGTGAAAGTTGGAAATCATCCATTTTTTCCATGTGTGGCCATGTGGCTTGGAAATGGTCCCACACATTTGTGGACAATTTTAATTGCTCCAACATATGTGTGGGCCATAGACACATGTATGAATCATCTAAGGGACTTAAAAGATGACTTCTAAGTCATCTTTATTCATACAACACTTAGAAAAAAAAAAAGAACCAAGAAGTTGAAGAGCAAGGTGAGGCTCTCGGCCAAGCACCCAGAAAACCAACTTCATTTCTAGCCACTCCAAAATTATTTCTTTGATGCAAACCCACTATTTGGAGGTCCGTATAGCGTGGAAGCGTTGTTGGTCATCCAACCATCGTTAAGTTCTCATTATCACAAACGCTAGCCTCTTGTGGAGTTGAAGAAGAAAGGTAAGATTTAATTATGTTTTATGTGTTATAAAGGTTGTATGTATGTTAAAATGGAGAAATTCATGAAATATGACATGTTGGAGTTGAGGTGGTGTGTGTGTGTGTGCCGTGTAGGTGTATGTGTGTTGTGTTGTATGGAATAATGAATTGAAGTCTAGTTAGCATGTTGTGATCATTATAGAGTGAAGAAATGAATGAGAAACATCTATATGTGTATGTGGGTATATGTCGAATATGGGTCATGTAGTATGGCAAAGAATGAATTAATATCGCTTCTTGTTTAGTTGTTGTCGTTATGAATTCTATGTCGACGATAATAGTTTAATGACTCAAATTGATATCGTTAGTGTTGTGGGCTGAATTGGAGGCTATTGTTCATTTGATGTAATTTGTATATTTATGAGAATGATATCGTCATAGAGTGGATTGTTGGTACAAATCATGATTGAAAGTTTGAAATGGACCATAGTTGTTCTCGGTTTGGAAGACGATTTTCGGGCAAATTGGAGCTTTGTTGGATTGTTGGAAATATTGTATGAATTGTTTAAAATGTTGTTGAATGTTGTTGGTATGATTTGGATTAGTATATGAATGTATAAATGTTGATGTTGGCTTAAATGTGGCCGTTGAATCGAATATATCAAATGTTGTCGAATGATGTAAAAGAGTTATTAATGCTATATTGCCTTTCGGATTGGTTATTAATAATACTAGGTTGGTTGTTGTTGTTGTTGTTGATTGATTTGGCCGAGTTAAATTCTAAGGTGGCCTATTTTCGAAATCTTGCTAAATTTTTGTAAATTAAGGGCAAATTTGGAATTAAATTACTTAAAATACCATAGCTAATGTTTGGCATAATGACTTGTTTGTGAACCTTGGGGAGCAGGGCGTAGGTCGTGATTGCTTCGAGTTTGGAGTAGCTTTAGACGTTTGAGGGTATGTAAGCGCAACCACTTTATGCTGGCATACCTTAGTAGTAAATGGCGATGATACGAGCCTCGAGAAATTCTACTCTCGCGTCCGACCATGTACGCGATTGTTATTTGTTTCTTGGTCTTTGTATGCATGATATGATGAAATATTGCCCCATGTCTTTTTTATGATTAAGTTTCAAAAAGTTGCAAAAAAATTGGTTTTTAAAAAGGTTTTTTTAAATGATTGAAAAATACGAAATTCTTTCAAAGAAGAACCGGATCGCCCCGAGGTGCTCAAAAAAAAAATTCCCGACGTATAAAACATGCCATAGGGGGGCCCGTCGGTCAACAGTCCGTGGGGCCCGGGCCCTTTTTGTACTTTTAGACCTTTGGGGAAAGATATGATTTGATCCCGATTTTAAATACGATCGTTTTTTAACCGGCATGATAATGATCTCACATATGATTTTGATACTAACTATGGTTTCAAAATTCGGGTTGATTTTTCCGGGTATTAAAAAAATTTGATTTGACTATTGTCTTTTTTTAAATAATAGTTCGCTTTATATTCTGGGAAGTTACTATGTTTTTATTTCCCAAAACTATGTCATATGATTTAGACGTACCTCATTTCTAAAGTACTACTTGATAGTTCCAATGATTTTAAGAAACTTGATTTATTTATTTAGCAAAATAATTTTGATTGACTATGTTGTTGAGTTTTGAGATGATTTGTGTTATGGTTTCCTACTCTTTTCGGGCACTATTTGGGGCAAGTAGCTCTATTCCGAAATATGATGGATTGAGTTTGATATGATAGTGATAAGGGGGGATATGGATTTATACAGGTCCCCCCGAGGGCCGGGACCGGGTTTTATATGATATATGTATGACATGAATCTATACCCGAGACCCTCACTAGGGCCCGGGGCCGCTATCACAGACCCCCACTAGGGGCCGGGGCAATTTTCCCCAGTCCCCTGGGGGGCGGGGCCGTATATGTATGTATTTGGGGTGATGATATGATCTTCAGAGTCTTGGTTTGAGGGCCGGGGCACGTTTATGTATACGCATGGCGGAATGATTGTCGGGGATATGATATGGACATGTAGATTTATGTTTGGAGGTAATTTTTTTGGTTTTGGTGTTTCATGTTTTTACTCCTTTTTTAAATTTATACCCCTATATTGTACGTTTGGAAATTTCGAGGTCGGTTTGGGGGAAATTGGCAGACCATTCTCAAAAAATTTTTTTAATGGACGAGTTGTTATAAATATTATTTATTACTATTATTATATAAATGTTGGGAAAGGTTAAGGGAAAAAAAAGGGAAAAATTTGAAATGGTAGGTAATTTTGGGGAAAAGGGTAAGGGTAAAATGGGGAAATTTTTGATGTTCTGAAAAATTTGGGAAAGGCATGTTGGCCGAAAATTTGCATATGTAAGTTATGTCACTTTTTTTGAGGGGGAAAGTGTACATGGGGAAACAAATTTAAATCTTTTTGTTATTTAAAAAATTTCTAGAAAAAAGAAATGAAAAGAGACAAAAAATAAGTCATCTTTCCATGGAAAATAAGAAAATTCTGAAAAAAAAGGGGAAAAAAAAAAGAAAAATCTAGAGAGGGGGGATGTGCCCCCACGCTAATATGTATATATATATAAGAAAGGGGGGTTCTATTTTAACAAGGGAGAAAGAAAACAAAAAGAAAGAAAGAAAAAAAGGAGGGGCCTTCGGAAGCCTTGGGTTTGGGGCCAGGGGAGAGAGCAAGAAAAATATTTTTTTCCTAGTTTTCCTATCAAATTTTAGGATCCTCTCAACATGGTGCAAGTGTTGAAGCAAGTAGGGATATTTGGTGTATGCACCAATCCTACAAAGGGGGAAGTTGAAGAAAAAGGGAAGGCTTCATCTCTTTTGAGTGTTATAGATGATTCATGCATGTTGTGGTATGGGGAAAAAGAATGAAAAACATGAAATCTTGCTTGTTGGAGTGTGCCGTGCATGTGATATATTTGTATGGAAAAGAATGGGTAAATTTTAGTAGCATATTGTTGTTGTTGCAATGTGTAAAAAGGGGGGAAATTTCAAAATATGACTTTTTTGGCCGAATATATTAGTGTAGTAGATATGATAATTAATTCTACTTGGCAAAAAATTGTTGTGTGATAGATTCTATGGTGGAAAAAGAGGATTTAATGGGTTTGAGATGGAGTAGGTGTGAATGGAATTGAATGGAATTGAATTGAATTGAATGGAATTGAATTGGGTAGTGAGGTGTTACTAGAATAGTTGCTAGTATTGTTGGGTTTGGGGGTTGAATTCCGGGTTGTTGTTGATTAAAATTGGAGTGGAATTCCCGGGGGTGGCGCATTTAGGGGAAAATTAAAAATTTGAACAAATTTGGGTTCAAGATTTGGATTCTTAAGGA
>NC_081353.1:55713088-55732843 GCF_029784015.1 Lycium ferocissimum | reverse complement strand
TGTTGGGAAAAATTGTTTGGGTTTTCGTTAAAAAGTGGGCCCGGGTTTCCCTTCCGGGTTTGTTGTTGAAATTTCGAGTTGTATCTCGGGGGTGGTGCATTTTTAGAAAACTTTTCGGGAAAATTTTTTCCGAATATAAGTGGATTTATTTGAAAGATTAAGACAAGTATTGATTAAGATTGAACCTTTAAAAGCTTTATGATTAATATTTGGTAAATGTGACCAATTGTAGATTTTGGAGAAAACGGATTCGAATTTGGAGAAGCTTAGGAGCGGAAAAGGTATGTAAGGCTTACCCTTTCTTTCTCTTGGCATGTCCTAGATATACTAGGCTTGAATTTGGACCTCGGGGACAACTCTACTCTTCGGCATCCACGTCCGAAATTGCCCCTTTTCTTTCGGTAGAATTGAATCAATTATGTTGCTAATGGTTGGAAAAGATGTCTAAACACCTAGAACTTGAACAAATGAGACCCGACTATCTTAAAACTATCACGAATGATATTATGAAGTGCAAAATACGTAAATTGGGTACGCCACCTCATTTGACCCGAGGTGGGCCCACAACCCCCGAGACCTTTGTATATTGTTCTATTAGCCTTATTTCTGGACGATAATTAATGGGAACTTTTGGCTAATGTTCCGAGTTTGTTATAAGTATTTGGTAACTCGTATAGGAGTATTCTCGGTTCGGCTATTCGACATAAGCACTTCTACACGAATGATCCGACTTGAATATTTGATATGTAGATATTCCGATGGAAATATTCTAATACAAATTCGGTTTCCGATATAAGTATTTGAGAATAAATGTTACGTATATATATATATGTTACGAACATAAAGTATCCTGATCTCAGTATTCTGGTATAAGCATTCTGATATGATAATTCCGATACATGAGTACTCCCAGTATGAGCGTCCGATATAAGTATTCCGCTATCCGTATTTGGACATGAGTCATCCGATCCGAGTATTCTAATACGAAAGTATGCTCTACAAGCCTTAATGTCCTTCATGTATGATCTCGGATCGCTTAAACAACCGAAGAGGTTTCTCGTATTTCAAACGCTCATAGCTTTCGATACTAATTCGGAAAAACTCGAAACTCATTTCCGAGCCTCCGAATGTCGGTAAGTGTCCGTATTCACCGAGTCCGGATTTATGTGCATATGGTTTCTCACGACTCGCTTCGTGCATAGCTCAATGTATCTTTCACCGAGTCCTCGGCCGTGGCATGTTATGTTCTCGTGCGTACTTGTCACGACCCAACCCCGTGGGCCGTGACTGGTGTCCTACTTGGACACCCGTACGTACCTACCAATGTGATCCGACGACGGAGATAGCTAATCTCGCTCGTACATACATAAATCCATACAGACATAAGATACTGTGCACGAACATACATATATACATACATAGACCCGTACAAAGGCCGTTAGGCTATTATGTCGATGTAGTTGTATATCACACATACCTACCTGCATAAAGGACAACCCATACCGGAGCATGTCGCACCTCTAACATACGTAACGAATCGAAGACGGGACGGTGGCCCCCGCCGTACCCAAATAGTCATATATACGTAATATATGGACAACGTAAAATATATACCAAAATATCGGCTCCGATCAAAAGTGGGAGCTCGCACAAAACAGACCGATATCCTATGCCGATGCGTCCGTACCGTGGGCATGTAAATACGCCCCGCGAAGCGGGGTCGCACGAAGATGTACCGAGTATGTAAAGCGAAACATAATATATATAATTAAAATATCCAAAGTCGATATGTAAAATCGTAGCATGTATACGTAAATAGAGCGGACAGAACCGGATTCATACGTAGTCGACTTACTTGAGCGGACAGACGAGTCATAAGCCGAATCAAACTTACGGAGCGTGGTATTCCCGTACGTAACCGTATCTCAATGTATGGCGAGACGTAATCGTAACCCGATCGTACGCACGGTAATTGTGTCGAACGTAACCGAGTCCAAATCGATGTCCGTAAGTGTGACGTTCGTAGTCGTAATTCCAAATCGTACGTACGTAACTAACGGACATTTAATCATGCATGCGAGTCATAATCACATACGTACGTACATATCAGATTTCTTTCACATACGGACGAGTATCCCGCCCTTTATAAGGGACGCGGTACGTAACCCGGCCCTCGTAGTACGGACGCGTGGACGTACGTAATCAAATCATATGCCATCCCGCCGCCATCCCCATAACATCACATAATCGTATCATAAGCAGTCATATCGACCATATCAAATACGTACGGATCCCGCCCGCACAATCCGAGGGACGCGTGGAACAATGCAACGAGGTGCACGAATCACGTAACCCCGGCCCCGGCGCGGTGAAGGAACCATTGAGGCATCCACAACGTACAAATGCGAAACCATATACATACCGACCCACGGACGGATCGAATAAACCGAAATAGTCCAGAAACAGAGGTATCGAATAATCGATTATATCGAACGTAGTGTCCGTAAACGTACTCGTATGTCGATTAATGTCAAGGTACAGATAGATAGTCATAATGCTCAATAGTTCGCGACGTAACATAATTAAGAGCTACTTATGGAAGAATCTGATTTAAATAGATTAATCCGAGTCATACCGGGAGTATCAGTATATGGGCCCACCTCGACCCAACCTTAATAAGGTACATAAATTATAGATAATACACCTCCATGTAACCGTCCATAATCATTTTAGAACGTTTCGACTCCATTTATGGAGGTTACATACTTATAGGTCAATTTTGGCGTAAAGGGTGGTCCACTTCATCGACTGCGATTTTGCACTAAATTCAATCTCTTGACACAGAAGTGCAAATGTCATCGAGGCTCGTCGGGCCTAAGCTCGTACTCGGTGAACATGCCAAAGAAAGATAAAAAAAGGAAGGCTTTACGCTACCCGGATTGCGCCTACGCTTGCCAAATCGCACTTCCCGTTTCGTCTAAAACCGCAAACGGTCACTTTTACCAGCTTACTACGCAAGCTAATATTTCAATCTGTTATACTTGTCACCGAAATTTCTAAAGACTTCCCTATAATTATGGCATCCCCGAGACTTAGCTCGGCTCGATTAACCAACAACAAGCCAACAACAACACCAACAAACACAATAAAGCGCAATATGACCTATTTGGTCATCTTCCAACATAATGTCATAACTTCCGTTTTCAACTTCATATTTCCAATTCAATCTCAACATACTAATCAAAATCATTACAATTTCATTCGGACACATATCATAACATCTCTACCACGTATATACAAAGTATACATAAACTATACAAAACATGCCAACTTCCCACCAAAACCACAATTTATCCAATTCTTCCAATCTTTAGCACACACAAGTTCATAACACATTTCCAACATCCAAATTCATCAACCTTAATCATATGTTATACCTTAAACACTTCATTCCCATTATTTCATAAATTTATACTAAATCAACATAAACTTCCGCATTCCATTTTCATACAAACTTACATCATTTTTCCTACACTTACAATACAAGGATCATAATCACACAACTAACACATTAAACAACACAATTTATCACCATGGTAATTCCTCCATAGGTCACGGCCAACCCTCACTTTTTCCAACTTCCATCAAATTCATTCCACTTCATTTCCAATCCAATTTTCACCATACCTACAATTAATTTACGCAATAATATTCAACACATTTTTCATGCAAAACCAAGCACATACACGGTTCCAACACAACATACACCACACGGCACATACATGCACAAATACAATTTCCATGGTTTCCATACCATTCTACTTTATTCTAACATCCATAAACCTTCCATAACATGAAAGAAAGCATAGAATTCTTACCTTTTTCCAACAAATTCTTCTTGCCAAAGGAAACACTTCCTTGTCTTGAAAGTTATATCAACTTGCAGCATCCCAAGCTCACTAAGAATATATGAAAATTTCAATTTTTGAATCAAGGATTTGGCTCCAAGGAATTTCTTCTTTTCTTTCTCCTCTCTTTCTCTTGGCCGAATCCTTTCTTTTTTTTTTTTTTTCTTGATTTTTCTTCTATTTTCTTGAAACTTCCATGAGTTAATAACTCTTATATAATCCTCTCCATTAATTAGTCACATGGAAATTAAATAAAATTGTGGGCTTGGCCACTATGTGGCCGGCCACCCACACCTATTGGGCCCAATTTTTCTATTTTTTTTTTGGCCCAATTAGCTAGAATTCTTATTTCAAAATTTCCGAAACAAATTTCCGAAATTCCAAATTTGCCCTTAGGCCTTCTCCGTGTTTTCACGTCCAAATTTCCATAGCCAACATACTCGTACTAAGAAAACTTCAAACATAGCCTTCTTTCTCATAATTCACAACTATCTCGAATTTTTCGATTATGCAAAAAGACGGGATGTAACATCCTCCCCCCCTTTAAAACATTCGTCCTCGAATGTTAATTCAACCTTGTAGCAGTCGAATAGGGAGGCCCTACCATTTACATACTTGCACTTGATCGGAGAATTTATAACGGCCTTCATTTTCCAACTTCATCCATCTTCCTTCGATATCGCCGTATTAGAGTTGTTCGTACCGCCTTAAATCGGATATACAACGGACGGAATCTTAACCGGAACCGTAAGATCAAACGGACGTCGACGGAGCCATATCCGGTGTCGAAGTACGTGGTAAGCGCAACGGACGTAAGCATAATCCAACGTCGTCTTAAGCGGCCTCAAAATCGAGCGACATACGCGCAGGTATATCGACGGATTTGTAATCGTAGTCGGATACGCGGGGATTTATCGGGCGTATTTGCGATCAAAGTCGGACGTATAGACATATATACCCTGCAGCCGCCTTTGCGCCAAGGTCGTATGTACGTACGTATGCCGACGGATTCGTAATCGTAGGCGGACATACGTAAATATATCGCACGTATGCGTACCAAAGTCGGATGTTCGTAAATTCATGGGACGATTCGAGATCGAGGAATCGGACGTGCCAAGCATATTAGACAGAATTTTGATCGGAGGTGGACATACGAGAGGTATATTGCACAAATGCGTAATGGGATTCGAAGCATAAGGATGTAACAAACGGGGCTTCACGAAAGCGAGGGCGCGTAAACATAGTATACGAATCGCGACCGTAGTCGGCTCGCCTTTTTTAGATCTCTCTAATCATTCCACATACTCAAATTCCACTTAAGTTACCCCAACTTCGCATTTAGTCTCCATATCCATATTTGCGAAAAATTCTTGACATACTTCCCAGGGGGGTCACCCAACCCAAAATTACCCTGGGCTTAGCACGCTTAACTTCAAAACTTCTACGCATTCTGATGCGTTATCGGAAATATTACTGCGTCAATTGCCTCACACTGCCTTTGTCACGTAATCTAGGGCGGTTAAAGACCTTAAGAGGTTTTTCAGAAATTTTCATAACGGGTCCCACCCCGGTCCGGGTTACACAATTACCATGTTGCCCTTCCGGGTTTCTCAATATCTACTTCACTTGTACTCATAATTATCCACATCCGGGGTTTCCAGATTTATACTTATAGCGGGGACATCTCAGTTGCCCTTACTGTTACCGAATAATATCTTATAAAAATCACATACAGAAGGAATTCCAGAAAACTCATATACTCATAAAATACTCAATAAACACTCATATACCCGAGGACGAACTATCTCCAATTGGTCAGCGAGCTATAAAGCGAAGGGTACTCCTCCTCGCTATCCTCCTCGTCCGAGTCCGAAGAATATAAGTAGTCCGACGACTCCGGTTCACCGATGACCAGATAAAGGGCCGGAATATGATGTGACGCTCACCGACGAGGTCGGGCGGAACGTAATGCTCCATCATAGGAGCGGCTGGCACGATGTCGGGGAGCTCCTCTCCCGGTGCCTCTGCCTCATACTCAGACGGATCCTCCTCACTGGGGGTCGCAGACTCCGGAGGGATCGTCGCCGGATCCTCCGACGGATCTGTATCATAACTACCCTCTGCGGGGTCCCCTTCCCTGGAGATCAAAAACTCGGGAGGAATCGTGGCTGGATCTTCCGACGGATCTGTCTCAATCGAATAACTGGGGCTCCGCCTACTCGGCCCGGTGACATCCCCGGGGGCCTTCGGGCACCCCCATCTCCATCATCGAAGTCGCCCTCTTCATCTTTATCCTACAATCACCGCAAAGAGAGGGGTCGAAATAATTTCCCAAAATGCGACGTTGTCGCTCCTTTGGAGCCTCGCCGTATATACAAGAATTCGTTGGAGGAGTCATCCTAACAATACGGCTATCGCACGATCTAAGATTTCAACAAAGGGTAACACAACATCCTAGATGTCCGTAGCCTCCGTTTATAGATGTGGGGCCCAACACATCGATAAACAAGACTTACTAGACACGGCCCGGACATTCCGAGAACCGACCGCTCGATACCACTTTTGTCACGACCCAACCCCGTGGCCGTGGATCGGTGTCCTACTTGGACACCCGTACGTACCTACCTACCGATCCGACGTACCGGATAGCTAATGCGCTCGTACATACATAAATCCATACGTACATAACATACATTGCACGAACATACATATATACATACATAGACCCGTACAAAGGCCGTTAGGGCTATTATGTCGATGACGTAGTTGCATATCACACACATACCTACCTGACAAAAGTGACAACCCATACCTCATGATATGTTCGGACCTCTAACATACATTGACGAGAATCGAAGACGGGACGGGGCCCCGCCGTACCCAAATAGTCATATATATACGTAACATATGGACAACGTAAAATATATACCAAAATATCGGCCCCCGGATCAAAGGAGCTCGCTAACAACTGGTAGACCGATATCCTATGCCGATGCGTCCGTACCTCGCGGGTACGTAACACGGCCCCGCGATAGCAAGGGGGTCGTACGTATTTAAGATGTACCGAGTATGTAAAGCGAAACATAACATATATAATTAAAATATCCAAAGTCGTATATGTAAAATCGTAGCGAGACGTAAGTGGCGAGAAATAGAGCGGACGAATTCATTCATGCGAGAGTCGGACTTACGGAGCGGACAGACGGAGTCATAAGCCGAATCAAACTTACGGAGCGTATGGCGGAGATTCCCGGACGAACCGCATCTCAATGTGGCAGATTAATCGAATTGATCGGACGCACGTAATTGTGTCGGATGTAATCGAGTCCAAATCGATGTCCGGTGGTGACAAATAGAGTCGTAATTCAAATCGTACGTACGTAACTAAATTTAACGTAATCATGCATGCAGTCATAATCACATACGTACGTACATATCGATTTCTTTCACATACGTACGCATCCCGGCCCTTTAATAAGGGACGCGGAACGTAACCCCGACCTACTCGTAGTACGGGACGCGGTGGACGTACGTAATCAAATCATATGCCATCCCGGCCGCCATCCCCATAACATCACATAATCGTATCATAGGTGTCATATCGGACCATATCAAATACGATTAGATCCCGGCCCGCACAATCCGAGGGACGCGTGAACAATGCAACGAGGTGCACGAATCACGTAACTCCGGCCGGGGCGCGGTGAAGGAACCATTGAGGCATCCACGAACGACAAATGCGAAACCATATACATACCGACCGACGTACAGACCGAATAAACCGAAATAGTCCGGAAACGGTAGCGTAGATCGTAATAATCGATTATATCGAACGAGTGTCCGTAAACGTACCGTATGTCGACTAATGTCAAGGTACGGATAGATAGTCATAATGCTCATTAGTTCGCGGACGTAACATAATTAAGAGCTACTTATGAAGAACGGACGTAAATAGACCAATCCGAGTCATACCGGAGTATCGGGGCATGTGGGCCCACCTCGACCCAACCTTAATAAGGTACATAAATTATAGATAATACACCATGTAACCGTCCATAATCATTTTAGAACGTTTCGACTCCATTTATGGAGGTTACATACTTATAGGTCAATTTTAGCAGAAAAGGGTCCAGTCTTACTGACGGATTTTGCACTAAATTCAATCTCGGATTACGAGAAGCAGAAATGTCATCGAGGCTCGCTGTCAAGCCTGTCAGACTCAGAACATGCCAAAGAAAGATAGGGAAGGCTTTACATACCTGGATTGCGCCTTACGCTTGCCAAATCGCACTTCCCGTTTCGTCTAAAAACTGCAAATGGTCACTCTTACCAGTTACTATTCATGCAAGCTAATATTTCAATCTTGGGGTTATACTTGGCTACCGAAATTTCGGCAGCACTTCCCCTATAATTATGGCATCCCCGAGACTTAGCTCGGCTCAGATTAACCAACAACAAGCCAACAACAACACCAACAAACACAATAAAGCGCAATATGACCTATTTGGTCATCTTTCCAACATAATGTCATAACTTCCGTTTTCAACTTCATATTTCCAATTCAATCTCAACATACTAATCAAAATCATTACAATTTCATTCGGACACATATCATAACATCTCTACCACGTATATACAAAGTATACATAAACTATACAAAACATGCCAACTTCCCACCAAAACCACAATTTATCCAATTCTTCCAATCTTTAGCACACAAGTTCATAACACATTTCCAACATCCAAATTCATCAACCTTAATCATATGTTATACCTTAAACACTTCATTCCCATTATTTCATAAATTTATACTAAATCAACATAAACTTCCGCATTCCATTTTCATACAAACTTACATCATTTTTCCTACACTTACAATACAAGGATCATAATCACACAACTAACACATTAAACAACACAATTTATCACCATGGTAATTCCTCCATAGGTCACGGCCAACCCTCACTTTTTCCAACTTCCATCAAATTCATTCCACTTCATTTCCAATCCAATTTTCACCATACCTACAATTAATTTACGCAATAATATTCAACACATTTTTCATGCAAAACCAAGCACATACACCGGTTCCAACACAACATACACCACACGGCACATACATGCACAAATACAATTTCCATGGTTTCCATACCATTCTACTTTATTCTAACATCCATAAACCTTCCATAACATGAAAGAAAGCATAGAATTCTTACCTTTTTCCAACAAATTCTTCTTGCCAAAGGAAACACTTCCTTGTCTTGAAAGTTATATCAACTTGTAGAGCATCCCAAGCTCACTAAGAATATATGAAAATTTCAATTTTTGAATCAAGGATTTGGCTCCAAGGAATTTCTTCTTTTCTTTTCTCCTCTCTTTCTCTTGGCCGAATTGCTCCTTTCTTTTTTTTTTTCTTGATTTTTCTTCTATTTTCTTGAAACTTCCATGAGTTAATAACTCTTATATAATCCTCTCCATTAATTAGTCACATGGAAATTAAATAAAATTGTGGGCTTGGCCACTATGTGGCCGGCCACCCACACCTATTGGGCCCAATTTTTCTATTTTTTTTTTTGGCCCAATTAACTAGAATTCTTATTTCAAAATTTCCGAAACAAATTTCCGAAATTCCAAATTTGCCCTTAGGCCTTCTCCGGTGTTTTCACGTCCAAATTTCCATAGCCAACATACTCGTACTAAGAAAACTTCAAACATAGCCTTCTTTCTCATAATTCACAACTATCTCGAATTTTTCGATTATGCAAAAAGACGGGATGTAACAGTACTCTACGGTATGATTCTGATTCACTGAGTCCCGGGCCAGGACATGTTCTCGTGCGCATTCCTTCGCATTGTTCACCGAGTCCCTCCTACTTGCGGGCGGGACACGTTATCCGTATATGTTTATGATGATATGGGGATGGCGGCCAGCATGGCACATTATGATTATTCACCGAGACCCGCAGTAGAGGGCCGGGACACGTTATGTATATTTGGTACATGATTCTGACATGCATGATTTCACCTACCGAGTCCCTTAACAAAGGGCCGGGACACGTTATTTGCATATATGACATATGATTCGCTATTTACGATCCTATTCACCGAGTCCCTTATCGAGAGGGCGGGACACGTTATATGCATATGTGATCTATGATTTTGACATGCATCGATGAGTCTATCCACCGAGTCCCTCACGGGAGGGCGGGACACGTCACATACATGTACGATATATGACTCGCATATGATATTTCGTTCACCGCGTCCCTTCGCAAAGGGCCGAACGACATCTCGTGTGAACATCATATGATTCCGATATGTATAATCGGTCCGAAAAGTAAGCATTCGAATATTCGTATGTTACGTAATCGTCCGATATATATAACATCGTTCGAGTACTTCAGTACGTCCTGAATTCCGTCCGACATATGACCTCGTTCGAACATTCGTACGTTCGCACTCCGTCCGACGTGCGATATTATCGAGCACTCGTATTTTGTGCACCTCTTCGGACATGCGATCCGTGATCGCAAACTAAGTATTTTGGTACTGGTTGACCCACTTACTTTCCGTACTCTTTTAGGCATAAGATTTGTGTATGTGTGAATTGTGTTTGAAATGTAAGCGTCCGGGTATTCGAGTAATGTATTTACCCGATAGTTGCATCGTTTCGCTTATAATTCTATACTTTGTGTTGCGTGCTTTACATACTCGGTACATATTTCATACCGACCCCTTTCTTCGGGGGCCGCGTTTCATGCCGCGTGTGTACTCCGGAAGGAGCCGGGTTATTATAGATGATGTTCCGGTGGAGACGGTAAGCTCCATTTTCCTCGGAGCGCCGCCGCGCCGCAGTTGTCCGTTATGATTTCGATAAACTTGTTAGAGACTTTGCAACGGCGTCGTGGGTGTTGGTTCGCTGTAGTTTCAGACTTCCCATCAGCCGATACGTCATATGTGATTGTTTTGTTTGTCTACGTAATTTATGTAATTTGAAAGCAACGAAAAGAATTATTTCGAAAAGTTATACTTTGCACTTTATCTATTTGAAAAAAAAAATTATGTGCGTAATAAGAGTCTGTGGGTTCGCTCGGCTCCGGATGTGGGGTCGGGTGCCCATCACACCCTAATAAGGTTAGGGTGTGACATGATGCCAACGATCGATACTCAGCCTCTGCACTAGACCGAGCAACAGTGATCTGCTTCTTTAATGATGAGCCGATGCAATTCGAACCAAAAAGACATACATAAGCATGTAGTGGACCTTCTAGTGAGCGACAACCTTCCCAGTCGGCATCCAAAAACCCCACTAGATTGAGAGAGGATTGGGCAGTCAATCGGATACCATTAGTTAGTTTTCTCAGCAAGGTAACGAATTCTCTTTATTCCGGCACCAATGACAGCGTAGTTGGGTTTCCTAAATTGGCACAAAATGTTAATTGCATGGGAGATGTACTGACAAGTGAGGGTGAGATATTGTAATGCTCCTGCAATGGTGTCATTATGGCCATGTTTTACAAAAAGTGGAGTTTGGAAGGAAGAGCTTCCATCATTTTAGCACACTTGAGAATATCGATTGCATATTTTTGTTGGCTTTGGAAGAGTCAATCATTGGAACGATGAACTTCAATTCCCAAAAAGTAGTGAAAATTCCCCATAACCTTGAGTGCAAACTAAGTGCTTAATTTGTTGATGAGCCTAGATACAAAGGAAGGATTGCTCCCCATCAATAATATATCATCAACATAGAGGAGAAGTATGAGGACACCTTTAGATGAGTGGAGCACAAATAGAGAAGAATCATATTTACTGCAAAAGAATCCCAAGTGAAGAATTTAAGAGCTAAATATTTGAAACAATGCTTTGTATGCCTGTTTCAAGCTGTAGAGTGCTCTCTTAAGCTGACAAATATGATCTGGATAGACAGGGTTGATAAAGTCCGAAGGTATTTTCATGTACACCTTCTCTTTGAGGTTGCCATCTAAACAAGCATTTTCGAGTCTAATTGTTTTAATTTGCAGTGTAGAGTAGTAGGAAGAGATAGGACAATCCAAATTGTGGTAAATTTCACAACAGGCTTAAAAGTATCCTCAAAATTGACCCCTTCAAGTTAGTTGTAGCCTTTGGAAACAAGGCGAGCTTTGAAGTGTTTAGCAGAGCCATCGACTTTGAGTTTAGTCTTGAATACCTAGTATGATCTGACCACATTAATATGAGGTTGTCGAGGAACTAGCAGCCAAGTCTCATTTGATTTTAAAGCCTTTAACTCTTCACGCATCCTAGCTAGCCAAGGAGCTTTGGGATTGAAAGGAGTGGTTTGGTAAATTATGCGTTTTTGCCTGAGTAATCATGGGATGTATTATCAGATGTCTGGTCTGGAGAAGGCAACAAAGTTTCTATTGTTAGGGGTAGTAATTTGACAAATAAGACAATTCCTGGAATGCTAGATGCATCAAGAGAATAAGGGGAGCATGACATGGTTAACTATATGGATGTAGAAGAGCTAGATAGGTTGAACATGGTTTGAAGTGTCAGATAAAGCAATTGAAGCAAACTTCTGATGGCTGTAGTAATGCAGTTGTGAAATATAATTGTTCAGGAACTGAGCCAACATCCTGGGACTGTGAAGATCTAGCATTGATATTATCTACAGGTGAGCTTTCAAAGGTATTCTGCCTTAAAAATTCATGGATGGTGGTGAAGTGAGAAGTATTTGTCTCTGCAACTCAATCAACACTAGAAGACACATAAGGTAAATACAACTCATCAAAAAGTACATGTCTTGATATGAAAACCTTCCTTGATTGTGGATTATAACATCTGTAGCCTTCGTGAAGAGAACTATACCCGATAAACATACATGGAAACATCTTTGGTTGAAATTTATTTTATTCTGCCCTTTGAACAAAGGAAAGCATTGACATCTAATGATTTTTGAAGTGTGGTAGTCAGGCCTTTCCCCATGTAAGTTAGAAAATAGAGATTCCGTATTCAATGTTGACGTAGGCATTTTGTAACGACCCAGTCGGTCATTGTGAGAACCGATGCTCTGTTTTACATGTCATCTATTCCAGAATCTCCGTAATAATTATTTTTACTTGCTTGCAAAATTTTAAGTCAAAATGATATCATTTGTTTCACTTTGGGAGAAGGTTTCACTTTGGAAATTCCGACATTCAACTATTTGGATGAATTGTTTGTTTTGGGAAAAAATGCTCTGATTGGCGATCTAAAGATTCTATTAGATTTGAAATATTATTTATGATCTTTAGAGACTGATGGAGCTAATTTTAGAGTTCATTTGGTTGGTTTTTGATAACAAAATTTATATTAGCATTAAAAATGCCTATTTATGGTAAAAAGATGGTCACTGGAAGAAATAAGACTTGGATTCAAAATTTGTTGGTTCTGTTAGCTTTGTATTGATGTTTATGACTTGCGAAAATGGATGACTCGATTCCTGAAGCTTTCGGGTGAGTTTTGGGGTAGGGAAAAGGACATTTGGAAATCCTTAAGTTAAGAAATGAAGAAGTTTGACCAAAGTTAACACTGGGAGCAAATGAGTTTTTGTTGTTTTGTCGATTCCATTAGGTCCAGAATGTGATTTATGACTTATTCAATTCATTGGTTCGGTTCCCGAGAGGTTCCCGTGTGATTTAGGTGGTTGGTTAAGAAACTAGTGTTTGAGATGATTTGGATTTGATCACGGTCAAGACAGTCCCGTTTGGATGATTTTAGACTTCGAGCAGGTTCATAGGCTGATTTTTGACATGTCCACAAATTATGGTTAGATTCTGATGAGTTTCGGATGTGTTTGGGTTGTATGGTGTTTGTTGTTTATTTCGACATTGTTTTGAGCAAAACGGGTATCACATTGAGCAAACGACTTTTGTTTTGTATTTCAATTGGATAGTTGGATCCGTATCATAATTTTGGAACTACATCAACAAGAATCGTTGCATTTCGTCATCGTATGAGTGAGATATGGTATTTTTTTCTAAATTTTGTTGTTGCGGATTTTCTAGTAGTCAAAAAAGACATGAACTTTGCGATCGCAACACATGGCATTGCGATCGTAATGAAGGAAATGTTTGGACAATATATAAAATTTAGCAATCCAAAATATTTAGAATTTTGAGCATATTTTGAGTTCTAGAGCTCCTTTTGAGCTGATTTTCGCAGCGTTTTTCTCGTCTAAATGAGGGGTTAAGTACCTAACCTTTATTTTGATGTTACCTCAAGATTATTTTAATTGGTTATCTTTTTTATCCATGTTTGGTTGGGAAAATTGGGGTTTTGAACCTAGAAGTTGAAAATTGGTAAAAACATAGATTTGATGGTCACGATGAAGGATTTTTAAATGGGTTTTCTAGACTTAGACTAATTAAACTATGGGTAAACTAATTTTACAACAAAATTCCAGTTTTGCCCTTGCATGCTCGGGGTTACCTTTTTGGGCTTATTTTTGAGTTCCGAAACAAAGTATAGGAATATGGGTGTCATTGGACTCGTTTAACCTTGTAGAATACTATTTTGACTATATTGAACCCGATTTTGTAATGAAATTATAGTTTTGACCTTCAGGGCTTGGGATTGGCCTTTTGGGTTACTTTTTGGACCCGAATTACCAACATAACAATATGGGTGTCTACGGAGATTTCGTATTTGAATAGTTTGGGATCATTTGGAGGCTTCGAAGAAGGACAAGGCTATGTGGTGATTGCTTGAGCTTCAGACTTCAAATCAGGCATGTTGAGACGATGAAACTTAACTTAAGTGTCATCAATGGTTTAAATTGGACTAATAAGAGGGGATAACTGGTAAATTAAGAAGGTCCAGATACTTGTGAGGTGACGACCACTTTTATCGAGTACCGATGCCATCTTATGGGTATTTTCATACTTTAAATTGTACAGTCCGTCTGAATACCATACTTTAGTCTCTAGCTGATAGCTTAGATTCTTGTCTGACTTGTGGTGGGCATGAGATCCCCTTTTGATTGCAACTATGCATTCTACCTATCTTATATGTGCTTAAATGTTGTCATCACTCTGAAAGACTCATTATAAAAGTGGAAAAGAGACTAACGATTGAGTCTTTATTTGTAACGACCCGTTTGGTCATTATAGTCATTCAGGCGTTTTCGCCCCTTTTCGAGCTTGATCAGCTAAATTTTGACCCAAGGGAACCATTGACATGCTCCCGAAGGTGTCTATACTTGACTCGGATGACTTTTTGTGAAATATGGGCTTTACGCGAAAAAGAGTTGAACTAAAGTTAACTTTTGGGTAAACGGACTGTTTTTGAAAATCTGTTGATTCCGAGAGGTCCGGACGGTCACTTAGAACTTGTGTATATATTTGGTTCGGTTCCCACCAGATGCATTTTGGGACTTGGGTTGATAAGTTGGAATTGAGGTATCGGGAGTTGACTTAGTCAACAAGACCTCCGTTGGAAATTCTGAGGCCACGAGCGCATTCGTAGCGTGTTTTTATATGAGTCTGTGTATGTGGTTTGTAAGCAGTTGGCCGTGGGAATTAGTCAGAAATTCAGGTTGAAGTGTGAAACTTGGAGAATTTTTTGGTGTTTGGTGCCCGCTTTGGCAGCACCAGCACCGCAGCAGCGGTACTGAAGTGATCACCCTATAGCTTGAGCGATCCTTGCCATTTGGGCATGACCGATGTAGCGGTCAAGGCATCACTGGAGTGGCCTTAGCATCGCAGAAGGGGGTGACGAGCAGTGAGTTTATTAAATGAAGTGTTAAAAGCCCTTAGTCTATCATTTAATTCTATTCCGAAATTTGAGCTCTTGGGAACTATTCTTGGGGATTATTGGTGAAGATTCTTGGTGGTAAGTTCACCTAACCTTCTTGCTAATTCATTTTCCTAATCATCTTAGAACCTCTTTTTCTTGTTAGTTCATTAGTAATGGATGATCAAAAGTGAGTTTTGATGAATTTTCTATCTAGGCTTATTAATGATGAAATTGATTGGATTTATACTAGATTATGATGTATCTAAGGTTATTAATCATATATCTCCCATTGTTAGTGTTGAATTCTTGAATCTAAGAGTTAGAGTTTGTACCCAAAATTGGGGGATTTACTTAAAATTCGAAATTAGGTGAATCTTTGAGTTAATTTATCAATTAGTTGTTGGGTTTTGATCACCTCGTGCTTAACTTGATGTTTACTCCCAAAATTTCTGTTTTGACCTTGTGGGCCCCGTTTTCCCAAATTCTAGGGTTGGGTTTTGATCTGAATTGAATGATCGCAATATAGGTATCGATCTTCATGATTTCTAACCTAGATTTCAAATATGCCTAGACTTTCTTGATCTTAAGGCTTAGCGGAAGGGGAAAATGAAGGAGTGATTGTTGGTGTTTTGTTGTTCGGCCATCCAGGTAGGTTATGGCTTACCCTAGTGCGACTTAGTGTAGCGAAGCATATATTTATATTATATTGTCAGAGAAAGCATGTAAACCTTCGGGTATGAAGTTGGGTTGGATATTGCATTAGGTTGGGCCTTGTTGTGTGATTGGGCCTAGCCACCCCGTTGTGTTGTAATTGAGTTGTCCTATTATTGTGGGCTTGATACCAGATAACGATAGTGGATATTGGACACTATTGGGATATCTTGTTCATGATATTGTGGTGCCCCACTTGTTGGCATTTGATTTTGAGGATAGTATTATATATGACTTGTGTAAACTTTTCTGATATTGTTGGCGTACCCATGTGTGGTACTTGTGATATTGATCTGATTATTCATGTTGACTCATACATCGCATGTATTCACTTCTCTCATGATAAATTGTTGATACATTGTTGATACTTGATGAAACACTGTGATGAGCTGAGCTCAGTTTGCATGAGAGTGATGTGAGTAGTCCGATATCCGATGGTTGTCCTGGAATCGTGGATTGCGTGCGAGTGATGTGAGTAGTCTGATGTATGATGGTTGTCCCAAAATCATGGATTGTGTGATGTAAGAGTCTGATGTCTGATGATTGTCCTGAAATCGTGGATGAGCGAGTACATGGACTTCGTGGGTCCCCCATGGGTTGTGCTACCGGGACGTCGATACTTCCGTCCGGAGTACATGTGTACACTACACTACATTGCATTGCATCTTGGCTTATATCGTGATGATCCGGTGTTTTACTTATGTGGTTGATTTTGGATTGGATATATATTGAAATTTGGCATATTTGGGTTTAGATGCTTCAACTTAGGTGATGACGAATACTTGTTTCTGATTGTGTTTGACTTATACTTGTTGATTTATCTGCCTATCCTTCTTTATTGTCTAAATTATGTTAGCTATACTTAGTCGGCCGATGATACCTACCAGTGTTGTGGTTTTGTACTGACTTGTACTTCTTTGCATTCTTTTATGAATGCAGAGTTCTAGGTTGGGTCTGCTTCCATCTCCTGTGGTTGATAGTCGCCATCAGTACAGCTTCGAGTCTCCGGGGTGAGCACGCGATGTTCGCTGCCTTGAAGACTTTTCCTATTTATATCTTACTTTTTAATTCTGAGACATAGATAGATTTGATGTATTATTATATTCCAGACTTGTATATTTTTCATTAAATGCTCTTGTATGGATTAGACCAGACCCTGGGTGTATTTTCATATTTCCATATTATTCCTATTATAATATCGTAAGACTTACGTGATTATTTCTCTTTCGCTTAATTGATTTATTTACTTATGTATTTACTTATCGTTGGGTTGAGGGTTCGCTTACCGACGTGGGAATGGTAAGTGCTTGCACAACTTAATCAAAATGGTTCGTAACAAGTTGGTATCAAAGCCCTAGGTTACCCGGTCTATAATACAAGAGCGTGTCTAGTAGAGTCTCGTGGATCGATACGATGAGCTCTGTACTTATCTGCGAGAGGCTATAGAACATTTAGGAAATCTCACTTTCTTTCATCCTTTCGTACTACTTTATGCTAATTGGTATCTGAAAAAATTAAATTGGTATGTGACTCTTATCTCTTCTCTCACAGATGGTGAGGACTCGAGCTACTACAGCCCGAGTTCAGGTACAAAAGCCCGCGGCTGGTACCAGAGGGCGAGCGACAGTCAGAAGGCGCGACAGAGGTAGAGGCCACGAGGCTACCTGTTATATCCCGTATTCCATACATTCGGATAATTCGAGAAAGTCGTGGCAAGTTAAGGACAGGATCATTTTCAAGAGTTATTTTAATGTACGAGTTGTTAGGGATATCATTTAGGAACATTGGTGGTATGGAAATATTGAGAAAGGCCAAGGGTAAAAAGAGAAATTTCAAAATGGCCGATGGAAATAATGTGGGAGGCTAAGGGAAAAATTGGAAATTTGAAAAATGGTTACATGAATTATGAAAAATAGCCACAAATAATTGGGCTTGAAAAAAAAAAAAGGCCCATGAAGTGGCGGTTGGGCCAAGGCCCGTGGAGGGAAGGGACAAAGTGTGTAATTAAATAAGAGAAAGGGGCCATTTTATTCATTCGTTCAAGAAGCTTCAGAAAGGAAGAGAGAGAGCAAGAACAACAAAAAAAAGGCCATTCGGCCATGAAAGAAAGAAAGAAAAAAAATTCGAGCCATCCAATTTTGATCCAAATTTCCTCTCTTCTTGAATTCTTATTAAGTTGAAGACTCTCTTGATATGGTATAATTATTTGAGCAAGAAAACCACTTTTGTGGCAAGTGGGAAGTTGAAGAAAAGGTAAGAATTCTCATTCTTTTATGTGCTATGGAAGAGTTATATATGTTGTAGTAAGTAGAACTCAATGAAAATCATAGAAATGTTGTGTGGTGTGGTGTGTGTATGTGGCCGTGTACGTGTGTAGTGTAGGGAAGGAGAAGAACAATTTTCATGTAGTAATTTGGTTGTTGTTGATATGTGTTCTATGATAAAAATGAGAATTCAATGATTCAAGTTGAAGTTGTGATGATTGTGGGCTGTTTTGGAAGCCACCATGATCATTAATGTAGTTCTTGAATTTATGGAAATAACATTGCTAACGCATGAATTGTTGGTGTAGTTTACGAATTACAAAGAAAAAAATGTGTCGTAGTAGCTTCGTTGCATTTGTAGAGGTTTCGAATAGAATATGGAATTGTCGGGGTTGCTGGAATCCTTGAGCATTGCTTGAAATGTTATTGAGTTAGTTATGTTTGGATAATCTTGAATTAGTAAATGAAAACGGGAACGTTGATATTAGGTTGAAAGCGCGAAGTTGGAATGGAATTGTTGCATAATGTAGAAAGGAAGAATATTTGTATTAGAATGTATTTTGTCGTGATTCTTGGTGTTGTTGGTATTCTTGTTGGCATTGTTGTTGTATTTTTGGCCGAGTTAAATTCTCGGGATGGCGATTTACGGGGGAATCTTTCCAAAATTTACGTAGGCAAAATAATAATTCAAGATTGAATTTCTAAAGGCTCTAATCAATGATTGGTGAACATGACAATTTGTAGATTTTAAGTGACAAGCAGGATTTGAATTTGGAGAGGTGCAAGCAGCGGAAAAGGTATGTAAGGCTTACCCTTTCTTTCTCTTGACATGTCCTAGATATACTAGGCTTGAATTTGGACCTTGGGGACAACTCTACTCTTCGGAATCCACGTCCGAAATTGCCTCTTTTTCTTTCAGTAGAATTGAACTAAATAACTTACGCTTTATTATAAAGAAATGTTCAAACGTCGTAACTTTTGAAGAGTGAGCGGAATGCCTTGAAATCTTCGAGGGATGATCCAATGGCACATAATGACCACGTTTTTATGTTAGTTACCGACTTGACCGAGGTGGGCTTACAGGTCCCGAGATTTAATTGTATTATTCTATTTGTCTT
>NC_081353.1:55676222-55712988 GCF_029784015.1 Lycium ferocissimum | reverse complement strand
CCCCCGGCATCCTTTTTATAAGTGTGGCGCGTAACACACGTAAACAGACTCTCTTTTGGACACGGCTTTCATTAGCCACACCAGAGACGAGCTTGCTGCGATACCACTTTTGGCGACCCGGCCCCGGAGGGCCATGACGGGCACCCGGTGCTAACCCACCCGGGCACCTCCTGTCGTACGTTCACATTCACATCTAAGTGAGCCACATAGCTTGATTATAAATTACATACATCAATAGTACTAATCTCATTGGGCAACAACACATCTATATCATCATTAACAACAATGCCCATATCTATATACACAAGCCGACGCGGCTAACAAAATAATATACAAAATATGATCCAACAAGGCTGCATGACATCTAACCATACACAACTGTCTACGAGCCTTTAAGAAGAGTATGTAACATCATATAGGCGGGACAGGACCCCGCCATGCCCATATGTATATACATAAAAGAATAAAACCCAAAGGTAGCTCGGGTGAAATGGAGCTCCTACTATGTAATCACGAATAAGAGATCTATGGATCAAGCTGTCTCCCCATGTCCACTGCGGGCATGACAAAGCGTCCACAATAAAAAGACGTCAGTACGAATAATGTACTGAGTATGTAAAGCATAAGCAACATCATAATAGGAGCATCAGAAATAATGTAAGAAATAGCATAAAATATAGCATAAGATGGGAGAATCAGGAGGTAATAGAGCCATTGTACCTCTATTGGCCATCATCATATTTACTTACTTGTCTTTCATAGGGACCTTCCATTTCTAATGCTTGCTCATGACTATATATATATATATATATATATATATATGTATATGTATGTACGTACGTACATATATATATATATGTATGTACGTACGTACATATATATATATATGTATGTACGTACATACGTATATATATATATATATATATGTTCGTATTCGTATCCATATTTGTATCCATATCATACCCGACCATGAAGGTTGGGTGGTTCACATTTTACATATATATATATATATATGTATGTACATACTACATATATATATATATATATATATATACATATATATATATATATATATATATATATATATATATATGTATGTACATATATATATATATCTACATATATATATATATATACATACATACATACATATATATATATATATATATATATGTTCGTATTCGTATCCATATTTGTATCCATATCATACCCGACCATGAAGGTTGGGTGGTTCACATATCCAGTCATGACAAGGCTCGGTGATTATACAAACCTGGCCCGACCAAGGCTCAGTGTTATCCGTACCCAACTGCAGAGGTGCACGCGCGATAAGTATCATACCCGGCCACATAAGCTCGGTGTTCTTGTTATATCCCGCATTTTTGTACATTGGGACAATGCTGGATTAATTGTGATAAATTGGGGACAAAACCATTTCGGGATACAAAGTCGAGACTTTTGACCTTCGATTTTATTTTGAGACATAAGTTGTTCATGAATTTGTTGGTATGGAACAATTAGGAAAATTTGGCACCAAAAGTGATATATTTGGAAGTTGAAAATCATGCAAAAATAGGCCTTGTGGCCGTGTGGCTTGTTGGATGGTCCTACACATTGTGTGTTCAATTTTAATTGGTCCAACACATGTGTGGGCCAAGGACACTTGTATTATTCATATAAGGTGTAAAAGATGACCAAGTCTTCACAATTTATCATCTTCCATACTTAGAAAAAAAAGCAAGAAGTTGAAGCACAAAGAGAGGCTCTCGGCCAACTCTTGGAAATTTCAAGTCCAAGAACAAGCCATCCTAAAAATATTTTGTTGATGCAAATCCACTAATTTGAGGTCCCTAAGTAACGTGGAAGCGTTGTTCGGGTCATCCAACCATTCGTTGTGCCAATTGCAAACCCTAGCCTATTTGTGGAGTTGAGGAAGAAAGGTGAGATTTAATTATGTTTTATGTGTTATAAAGGTTGTATGCATGTTGTAGTATGTTGAAATGGAGGAAATTCATGAAATATGGCATGTTGGAGTGAAGGTTGTGTGTGTAGTGTATAGCCGTGTGAGGTGTGTGTGTTGTGTTGTGTTGAAACAATGAATTAATGTCTAGTTACCTTGTTGTGATTGTTGTAGAGTGGAGAAATGAATGAGAATCATAAGTATGTGCATATATAGTGTTGGACGAAAATGGGTCATATTATATGACAATAAATGGATTAATATCGCTTAGTGTTTTAGTTGTTGTCGTTATGAATTTCATGATGAGAATGAGAGTTTAATGACTCAAGATTGATGTTGTAATTCTATGGGCTGATTTGAAGGCTATGGTACATTTGATGTAATTTGTATATTTATGAGAATGATATTGTTAGAATGTGAATTGTTGGTGCAAATCATGATTTGGAAATGAGAAGTGTGTTATAGTGTGTCTCGGGTTTGGGGGCAGGTTTTGGGCAAATTGGAGCCTTGTTGGATTGTTGGAAATATTGTATAAATTGTTTGAAATGTTCTTAAATGATGCTAGTATGGATTCGAATTGGTGATTGAATGTAAAAGCGTTGATGTGGGCTTGAACGTAAGTCGTTGAATCGAATATATTGAAAGTTGCCGAATGATGTAAAAGAGAGTTATTAATGTTATATTGCCTTTCGGATTGGTTATTGATGTTGCTAGGTTGGTTGTTGTTGTTGTTGTTGTTGATTTGGGCCGAGTTAAATTCTCGGGGTGGCCTATTTACAGGGAAATGTTGCCCAATTTACGTAGAATTAAGGGCTAATTTGGAATTAAATGCCCAAAATGTTTATAGCTAATGTTTGGCATGTTATGACTTGTTTGTAGACCTTGGGCAGCCCGAGGACGTAGGTTGGATTTAGCTTGAGTTTGAGCGGCGTTGAGTGCGTACGAGGTATGTAAGCGCAACCCTTCCTTCTTTTGGCATGCCTTAGTCTTAAATAGGCTATGATATGAGCCTCTAGGAGGTCTACTCTCGCGATCCGACCATATACTGTGATTATTATTTGTTTCTTGGTCTTTGTATGCATGATATGATGAAATATTGGTCCCTATGTCTTTTGTATGACTAAGTTTCAAGAGTTGCATAAAAGTTGGTTTTTAAAAGAGTTTTGTTCCTAAATGATTCGAAAACTACGAAAGTCGAAAGTAACTTTCACGGACGAGCCGGATCGCTTCGATATGCTCAAAAATGATTCCATGATGTATGATGACTATGTTTTCCATAGGCGGGCCCGGCTCGGGTCGACACCGTCCGTGGGTCCGCGACTTTCCTTTATGTACTTCGACGACTTTTGAAAGAATATGATACGATTATGATCCCGATTTCAAGTACGATCTGTTTGCTTACCTTTTGAATTTATGATAATGATCTCACGCATATGATTTTGTTACATAACTATGGTTTGAAGTTCGGGTTGATATGTTCTAAGTGGTATTCGAAAGAAAATTTGATTTGACTATTGTCTTGATTTTGAAATAATAATTCGCTTCGACTATTCTATTGGTACGTAATGACGACTATGTTTTTGTCTTCCTGACTATGTTATGCGATCTTGACACGTACCTACTGATTTCTAAAGTACTACTTGATATATTCTCGAATGATTTTCGGAAGAAACTTGATTTAAGCTTCATTATTTAGCTTTAAAATGAGATTTCGATTGACTATGTTGTTGAGCTTTGTGATGATGATTTGTGTATATGGTTCCTCGCTACTGCGTTCGTGTGCACTATGTTGTAGTACGAAGTATGACGTCTATTCGAAATATGATGTGATATGAAGTTTGATACGATATATGATAACGGGATGATATGACGATTCTATACATGAGTCCCTCACTAGAGGGGCGGGACACGCTATGTATATGATCATATGATGATGACATGATTTTATACACCGAGACCCTCGCCTAAAGGGCGGGACACGCTATACAAGACCCTCGCTGGGGGCGGGACACGCCTACAAGGTCCCTCACTAGAGGGCAGGGACACGCTATATGTATGTGTATATGGGATGATGATATGACCTTACTTACCGAGTCTCTCGTTAGAGAGCGGGACACGCTATATGTATACGCGTATGCGGAATGATTGTCGGCGGGATATGATATGGACGTGTATGATTTATGTTTCGGAGGTAAGTTTTGTGGTTTAAGATGTTGTATTCATGTTTTCTACTCCTTATTTAAAGTACGACTACACTCTTTGTATTTCATGCTTTACATGCTCGGTACATATTCCGTGCTTGCCCCTTTCTTCGGGGCTGCGTTTCATACCCCGCGAGTACGGACGTACGATTCGGTGATCCGCCGATTTAGGACACCCGTTACTGCCGGTTTGGAGTGCTCTCTTTATTCGAAGCCCACATTTTGGTATATACTCGTCGTTGTATATGTATGAGTTTGTTCGGGGTACGGCGGGGCCTGTCCGTCATATGATTACATTGGTACGTCTAGGGGTACAGTAGACGTATATGTGGGTTAGGCTTATCACGGGTGTCTTTGTATGTTATATGTTACGGGCGATCCTATTCGCGTAGCGGCCTTGTCGGCTTGCATTTGTATATGTTTTGGGGCCGATGCGCCCTTTGATAGCCTTTGTTACACCTCGCATTTTTGCACATTTGAATATCCCGAGTTAATGGCGAGAAGTTAAGGACAAGACTATGTTCTAAAATTATTTTAATGCATTAGTAGGTTATGAGCATCATTTACGGACGTTGGTAGTATGGGAATAATGAGAAAGGTTAAGGGTAAAAGGAAAATTCGGAAAAGGGTTCATGGAAATACTATGGAAGGCTAAGGGTAAAATGGGAATTTCACAAGAAGTCTTGAAAATCTTGGAAGGGGCCATGTTGGCCGTGTGGTACATAGCTATATGTCCACATTTTATTTGATGGGGACTAATTATACATATGTGTGGACAAAAGCTTACATAAGAAGACAATTGGTCTTCTTTGTATATTTTGAGAAAATTCAAGAAAAAAGAAGAAATTTCTAGAGAAAAAGAGGGGGCATGTGCCCCTCATGTGCTTATGGAAGTTATATATATAGGGTTGGTCATCTTTTAATTCAAGAAAGTGGAAGAGAAAGAGAGCAAACAAAACAAAAAAAAAAAAAAGAGAAGGGAGAGAGGTTCGGCCATGGTTGGCCGAACTTGGAGGGGTGAGAGACATGGTTCAAAAAATTGTTTTCTTTCACCTTTTCTACTAAATGGAAGATTCTCTACAACATGGAGTGTTCAGTGGAGCAAGAAAAATCCATATTCATACAAGTGACAAGTTCTAGCCAAGTGAGGAATCAAGGAAGAAAGGTAAGAATTCATTTCCTCTTGATGTTATGGATGTTTGTGCATGTTGTTGAGTATGGTAGAATGAAGAAAATGGATGTAGGGGTAAGGCCGTGTGGTATGTGGTTATGGCCGAGTATGTAGTGTATTGTATAAATGTGATGAATGGATTTTATTTAGTATTTCGATTGTTGTTATTGCCATGGATGAATTGTATATGTGGTAATGTCAAGAAATGAATGAAACTCATGAAGTATGTACATGCATGGTGTGGCGAATGGGGTAGTTGGTTGTGTAGAAATGATGGATTAATTCTATGTAGAATGTTAGTTGTTGATTGAAATGGATAGAAAGGGATGGAAATGCATAAAACTTTATTGAAGTGTGCATGTAGTGTTGTGGCCGTGGGCATGGTGTAATGTAGGAGAAAATGAATCAATTCTATTTAATATGTTGATTGTGTCGTTGTGGATTCCATGATGTAAAATGAAGGTTTGGTGGCTTGAAATGGATTTGAAGTCGTATGTGCATTGTTGAAGAATCTAGTATGACGTTAACATGATTCCTTGTAATTGCATGAACAATATTGCTAATGTGTGGTTGTTATATTTTACGAATATGGAAGAAAGGGATTGCTAATGTTAGAATATGTTTGGAGATGCTATTGTTGGTTTTGTTGTTGATATTGTGGCCGAGTTCTATTCTCGGGTTGTTGTTGTTGATGAATTGGGCCGAGCCATATTCTCGGGACGGTGTATTTACAGGGGAAATGCTGCCGAAATTTCGGCAGACAAAGAGTTATTTTAAAGAATCAACTCATAAATGCCCCTAACTAAGTTTTGGTAAACATGACCAAATTGTAGATTTTGGCGAATTTGGAGCTTGAATTTGGAGCAGCATATGGAGCGGAAAGAGGTATGTAAGGTCTTACTTTCCTTCTTTTTTGGCATGTCTTAGATGTATTAGGCTTGAAAACGTGTCTCGGGGACTATTCTAATCCTAGAAATCCGAGGTTGAAATTAGTTACTATTCATTCAGTAAGATTGAAGGGAATGTCCATGAAAGGTTGAAAGAAAGGTCCAAACACTTAGAACTTGCATGATTAGGACCCGATTACCCTAAAACTTCCATAAGTATTGTCATGAAACGTATTATATGTAAATTGTGTACGCCACCTCATTTGATCCGAGGTGGGCCCACTATTCCGAATTCCCTCCTATGGTCCCATTAGGCTTATTTTCGTACTATAGTCAATGAAAGTTCTTGGTTATCATTCCGACCATAAAATAATAGTTGTTTTAACTAAACCACCGACCCCAAGGCATGATTTCCCTTACTAAAAGTTTACAAATGTTTTTCACAAACAAAATCCCTTTTTCTTCAAAGACCAAGTTTTACAATCTTGAAAGTCCTAATGATTAAAACGACGACTATGGTTCTATGATGATAAAGATAATGCTAGATATGAGAAGAAGTCTATGATGTGAATGCCAAGGATATGGTCCTACTACGAATATGACGATATGAAATGTTAAGCCATTTTTGAATAATGACTATTTTCAAAGGTTGTAAAATAAACGAAATGGTGCTTTATGATTCCGTTATATGTTATTCCATGAAGTTACTCTCCATTGGTGGTCTCGCCTTAAAGTACTTGTTCCTCCAAGGTGAGACAAAGCGACCACGGTTATTCCATAATGCAAATCGGAGGTTTCCGACCTTACGTCACTCCGATAGAGTTATAGCTTTTGATTGGGCTCCAATGCACGCGATGATGGATATAATTAAACTGCCTAAAGAGCCGGTTTTGACCTCCACTACGATAGGCGTGGTGGTGCATATATAATTTAAATCCTGCCTAGAGGGCGGACCGCCACTCGGCGGGCGTAGTGGACTGCAAATAATTATACCGATCTAGAGGGCCGGGCACGACCACCACTAGTGGGCGGCACGACATAATTACCCCGGACGCGGGAGGCCCGGACGCGGGCTAATGATATTATGTGATGCAGGCAGGTTACGGATGTATGTATTAAGGTAAAAGTGAGCGTGCATAATTCCGCCTCGAGAGGCAAGCCGACACGCAGATTCTTTTCCTCTTATTTCCCATGACTTCTTATTATATGCGTCCATGTCCCGTCTATTTTATTATGTTATTATTCATGCCTTACATACTCGGTACATTGCTCGTACCGACCCTCGTCTTCGGGGGTTCGTTCATGCCGCGGTACACCCGGACGGATAGAAGCCGGGATAGAAGATGTTCCGGCGGGGGTGGGCGGACTCCATTTGTTCGGGGTGTCGCCGAGTCGCGTGCTATGCCAAGATGTCTTGTTTGAAGTTAGAGACTTTGCAGACAGAGTCGTGGGTTTCGGGAGTCAGTTATACTATGATACGAGTTTTGTACAATTATAAGTTTTATTTAATTTGAAGGTAACAAGAGAATGTTTCAGAAATCTTATTATGTATACTTGACTTAGAGATTCAAAAAAAAAAATTCACGTAGTACGAGTCAGTGGGTTCGCTCGGCTCCGGTTACGGGGTCGGGTGCCCATCACACCCTAGTAAAGTCGGGGTGTGACAAAGTGGTATCAGAGCAGGTCGGTCCAAGGGTTGTCTGCAAAGTCGTGTCCGGTAGAGTCCTGTTTATGGGTGTGAAGCCGGCCACATTTATAAACAGGAGGCTACGGGGCATTTAGGAATTGTTGACCTTCTTTCTGTCATTAGATCGTGCGATAGAGCCAAGTCATAGGAAATAAGATTCCTTATGCTAATCGTCGATTACCGTAGGCGCCCAGTATCGGCGGAAAGAGGCAAGAAATGATATGGAAGTCAAAAGAGGTGAGACTGAATGAACATATTTGTTCTGTTACGTGGAGTTGGGCGCCAGACAGGAAATAGCCATACATGCAGGCGGAAGGTGGACATCGGGAAAAGAAAAGGGCAGAACAGTCATTGTAAAAGAAAGGACGTATTACGAAAACGTCTCGAAAGTCAGAAAGTTTCGGTTGGCTCTAGATCAGGTAATAAAGGGTATACGAGGAAGGAGACGCGAAAATATCAGCATTAAGGCAGCGAATTTCAGCAAAGTTTCGAGGTTAAGCGTGCTCAGGTGGGGGCAATTCTAGGATGGGTGACCCCCCTGGGAAGTATGCGAGAAATCCGACATATTCAGACCTAAGAGACCAGTGAGAAGTTAGAGTAGCCTAAGGAAAACTAGAGCATATGGAATAGTTGGAGATCATAAGAAGATGCCTAGGACGAGGCAGACATGCTCGGTGAAGAGACAAGAAGTGCATCATAGCCCTAGAAATAGGATAGGCTTGAACGGTGTTTGGAAGTATTTTGTGGGCTAGTTAATAGTAATTATACATACATGTATATGAAGGTGTAGGATATCCCAAGATGATTGTGTCGGTGGACATGTGAATCTCAGTGACCAAAGTTACGATACGAAAGGTATTAATCGAGCAAGGGTACCGAAGTTCGAGTGGCAGCAAGGGTAAATGGTACAAGTGTTGCGAAAACAAGCCGTTATTATTCTACTATAGATTGAGATTGGGAATAAGGATACGAGGCGAAGTATAACTGGATAATGGTATAGGTATACCCCAAAAGGGGGGAAGCAGGTGAGGGGAATGTAAGGAGAAGATATAGACAGTTGACACGGTAGTATATTTGACATGAACGCTTGAGCTACTGAGGAGACCTTTCACTGAAGTGAATTAGTAAGGTCGGGGGAAACCGACAATGAGTGGATAGAAGTCCGGATAATGTTTAAGGTAATATGAGAAGTTCGCACAAACTTTGAGTAGTGCGACGCCGAAAAATGGACGTATATGAAGAGAAAGAGTATGACAAGGAGAAGGGTATTGGGTAGCTTAAGAACTAATGTGAAGGACGGAAAATAACTTCGAAAAGGGAGCTTCCCCGAGGTGCTTATGAGACTCCGTACGACTAGTTGAACATTCGAGGACGAATGTTCTAAAGGGGGGAAGGATGTTACACCTCGCATTTTTGCACATTTGAATATCCCGAGTTAATGGCGAGAAGTTAAGGACAAGACTATGTTCTAAAATTATTTTAATGCATTAGTAGGTTATGAGCATCATTTACGGACGTTGGTAGTATGGAAATAATGAGAAAGGTTAAGGGTAAAAAGGAAAATTCGGAAAAGGGTTCATGGAAATACTATGGAAGGCTAAGGGTAAAATGGGAATTTCACAAGAAGTCTTGAAAATCTTGGAAGGGGCCATGTTGGCCGTGTGGTACATAGCTATATGTCCACATTTTATTTGATGGGGACTAATTATACATATGTGTGGACAAAAGCTTACATAAGAAGACAATTGGTCTTTTTTGTATATTTTGAGAAAATTCAAGAAAAAAGAAGAAATTTCTAGAGAAAAAGGGGGCATGTGCCCTCATGTGCTTATGGAAGTTATATATATAGGGTTGGTCATCTTTTAATTCAATAAAGTGGAAGAGAAAGAGAGCAAACAAAACAAAAAAAAAAAAAAAAAAGAGAGAGGAGAGAGGTTCGGCCATGGTTGGCCGAACTTGAGGGTGAGAGACATGGTTCAAAAAATTGTTTTCTTTCACCTTTTCTACTAAATGGAAGATTCTCTACAACATGGAGTGTTCAGTGGAGCAAGAAAAATCCATATTCATACAAGTGACAAGTTCTAGCCAAGTGAGGAATCAAGGAAGAAAGGTAAGAATTCATTTCCTCTTGATGTTATGGATGTTTGTGCATGTTGTTGAGTATGGTAGAATGAAGAAAATGGATGTAGGGGTAAGGCCGTGTGGTATGTGGTTATGGCCGAGTATGTAGTGTATTGTATAAATGTGATGAACGGATTTTATTTAGAATTTCGATTGTTGTTGTTGTCATGGATGAATTGTATATGTGGTAATGTCAAGAAATGAATGAAATTCATGAAGTATGTACATGCATGGTGTAGCCGAATGGGGTAGTTGGTTGTGTAGAAATGATGGATTAATTCTATGTAGAATGTTAGTTGTTGATTGAAATGGATAGAAAGGGATGGAAATGCATAAAACTTTATTGAAGTGTGCATGTAGTGTTGTGGCCGTGGGCATGGTGTAATGTAGGAGAAAATGAATCAATTCTATTTAATATGTTGATTGTGTCGTTGTGGATTCCATGATGTAAAATGAAGGTTTGGTGGCTTGAAATGGATTTGAAGTCGTATGTGCATTGTTGAAGAATCTAGTATGACGTTAACATGATTCCTTGTAATTGCATGAACAATATTGCTAATGTGTGGTTGTTATATTTTACGAATATGGAAGAAAGGGATTGCTAATGTTAGAATATGTTTGGAGATGCTATTGTTGGTTTTGTTGTTGATATTGTGGCCGAGTTCTATTCTCGGGTTGTTGTTGTTGATGAATTGGGCCGAGCCATATTCTCGGGACGGTGTATTTACAGGGGAAATCTTTAAATTTCGGACAAAGAGTTATTTTAAAGAATCAACTCATAAATGCCCCTAACTAAGTTTTGGTAAACATGACCAAATTGTAGATTTTGGCGAATTTGGAGCTTGAATTTGGAGCAAAGATATGGAGCGGAAAGAGGTATGTAAGGTCTTACTTTCCTTCTTTGGCATGTCTTAGATGTATTAGGCTTGAAAACGTGTCTCGGGGACTATTCTAATCCTAGAAATCCGAGGTTGAAATTAGTTACTATTCATTCAGTAAGATTGAAGGGAATGTCCATGAAAGGTTGAAAGAAAGGTCCAAACACTTAGAACTTGCATGATTAGGACCCGATTACCCTAAAACTTCCATAAGTATTGTCATGAAATGTATTATATGTAAATTGTGTACGCCACCTCATTTGATCCGAGGTGGGCCCACTATTCCCGAATTCCCTCCTATGGTCCCATTAGGCTTATTTTTGTACTATAGTCAATGAAAGTTCTTGGTTATCATTCCGACCATAAAATAATAGTTGTTTTAACTAAACCCTTGACCCCAAGGCATGATTTCCCTTACTAAAAGTTTACAAATGTTTTTCACAAACAAAATCCCTTTTTCTTCAAAGACCAAGTTTTACAATCTTGAAAGTCCTAATGATTAAAACGACGACTATGGTTCTATGATGATAAAGATAATGCTAGATATGAGAAGAAGTCTATGATGTGAATGCCAAGGATATGGTCCTACTACGAATATGACGATATGAAATGTTAAGCCATTTTTGAATAATGACTATTTTCAAAGGTTGTAAAATAAACGAAATGGTGCTTTATGATTCCGTTATATGTTATTCCATGAAGTTACTCTCCATTGGTGGTCTCGCCTTAAAGTACTTGTTCCTCCAAGGTGAGACAAAGCGACCACGGTTATTCCATAATGCAAATCGGAGGTTTCCGACCTTACGTCACTCCGATAGAGTTATAGCTTTTGATTGGGCTCCAATGCACGCTGATGATGGATATAATTTAACCGGCCTAGAGAGCCGGGCACGACCGCCACTACGGCAGGCGTAGTGGTGCATATAATTTAACCGGCCTAGAGAGCCGGGCACGACCGCCACTACGGCAGGCGTAGTGGACTGCAAATAATTATACCGGTCTAGAGGGCCGGGCACGACCACCACTAGTGGGCGGCACGACATAATTACCCCGGACGCGGGAGGCCCGGACGCGGGCTAATGATATTATGTGATGCAGGCAGGTTACGGATGTATGTATTAAGGTAAAAGTGAGCGTGCATAATTCCGCCTCGAGAGGCAAGCAGATACAGTTAGATTCTTTTCCTCTTATTTCCCATGACTTCTTATTATATGCTGTCCATGTCCTGTCTATTTTATTATGTTATTATTCATGCCTTACATACTCAGTACATTGCTCGTACTGACCCCTCGTCTTCGGGGGCTGCGTTCATGCCGCGCAGGTACACCCAGACGGATAGAAGCCAGGATAGAAGATGTTCCGGCGGGGGGTGGGCGGACTCCATTTGTTCTGGGGTGTCGCCGAGTCGTGCTATGCCAAGATGTCTTGTTTGAAGTTAGAGACTTTGCGGCAGAGTCGTGGGTTTCGGGAGTCAGTTGTACTATGATACGAGTTTTGTACAATTATAAGTTTTATTTAATTTGAAGGTAACAAGAGAATGTTTCAGAAATCTTATTATGTATACTTGACTTAGAGATACAAAAAAAAAAAAAAATTCACGTAGTACGAGTCAGTGGGTTCGCTCGGCTCCGGTTACGGGGTCGGGTGCCCATCACACCCTAGTAAAGTCGGGGTGTGACAGCCTTGCCGGCTTCTGATATATATATATGTTTGTGTTTGACATGTGTTTGAGACAGCTTGAGATAATCTGAGACAGCGTCTGATATTTGTATACGCCTAAGCTATTTGTTTTAAATCGGATTAATGAATGTGTTTGGGTGCCCAGCTCGGGCACTAGTCGCGACTTTACGGGGGTTGGTCGTGACGAAAGTGTATCGAGCGGTTCGTCCTCGGAATGTCCCTGCCGCCGTGTCTAGTAGAGTCTTGTTTATCGGTGTGTTGTGCACCACATCTATAAGCAAGAAGCTACGGGGCATTTAGGATGTTATCCTTCCTTCGATCTTAGATCGTGCGATAGGCACGTGTTATCGGGATGACTGCCCCCCCGACGGGTGTTATGATTTCGGCGGGCCTCCGGGAAGGCCACGAGGGCGCCGAAGGGCAAGTCTACGGTAGTTGGTGAGACCGGCGGGGCCCGTGAGTTACTAGGGCCCGTGCTGCGCCCGTCTTGGATATTGTGCCCCCGACCGGTTCGGCTACACCGCCGCCGGTATCGCCGAGGGGCTTGGGAGCGGCGGCAGTGCAGTGCAGGGGGCGGCTCCACCGCCGGCCCCGAGGTTCGAGTGCCGCCTCCGGCTCCTCGGCCCGGGGGCGGATGATGGGGCTTGTGCGCGGCGGTACGATTCGGCCCGATTGGTAGCGGGCGAGGTCCGCGAACGGGGAGCGGGGATGATCGTGTGAACGAGGCGCGATAGTCGGAAGGCCGTGATTTTGCACTTTGTGGGCCACAGAGTTTTTGAGTCAAAGCCCGGGACCCTCATGAGTTCATCAGAACGGATACGGCGTACCTGCGATTGATTAGTGCTTCGAGACGAGTCGGTTGAGATGGCGTCATCGGTTGCACGATGTGGCAGCTAATTTGTATGAGTCGTGGATGTTATCCGAGAGGGTGAGGGTGCCCCTCCGGCGTATGGGGCGAGTTTACGGGGCACTGATTTCTACCTCGGAGGCGAGGCGAGCCGGGGGTGGACGGTTCCTGTCTTGTTGAAAGCGAACGAGAGGCGGGAGTGTCGGTACGGTTTAAGTACGGGTTCGATTCGGCGAGATATGCGCCGCATATGGTAGCCGGCTGGTGACCGGATGCAACGATATAGAGGGGCTGGACCCGTGACTACTTCGTTGAAAATTCCTTGGTGATGGCGGCCCGGACCCGACATGGATATTGCCGTGCTCGGACACGCCCGAGTATGGAGAGGAGGGCGACAGGTCGCCGGCCGAGCCGGGGACTATGATAGGGGCCGGCCCAAGGAGGGGCTAGATCCGCTAGGTATTCGGGAATTCTCGAGGGCGGCCTCGGCCCCGCGGCGGGCGGATATCCTCCCCGGCCCGTCGCGGGAGTACACCCCCAGCTGTTCACCGGTGAGGCCGAGAGCGCGGGTTGTTCGGGAAAAAGCGGTCCGAGCTCCCGAGGGCTTCGGGTTCGCGGTCGCCGAGAGGTTTGAGCCGAGGCGAGGCTATCTATACCTCGGTGCCCTCGGTGCGAGGGGCGCCATCCGGGAGTGCGTTACGCTACGGGTGCTTGTTTTGCTTGCGGCCGTCGAGGCCATATCATGAGGGAGTGTCCGTCTTTGGGTAACCCGGTGGTGCGGCTCGGCCTACTGTGGTTGGTTCTGTGGTTCGTCCTCTTACTGGCTATGCGCCCTCGAGCAAGGTATGCGCGCACCGGCGGCCGTGGTAGAGGCCATGGCGAGCCTCCGGTTTTACGCGGTCCTTCGAACCGCCTATATGCGTTGGCCATGACGGGAGCAAGGAGCGTCGCCGGATGCGGCTACAGTATATGAATCCTTACCGAGATGTATGTTGTTATGTATGTATATTCTTTGTATGGTTGATATTTAATAATAAAGGTAAATTTAAGGACCGATAATCGAGTATTCATAAATTAAGGCGATTAAGGTATGTTTAGCATTATAGTGAATCTGGAAGTTTAGGACAGGAAGTAATCGTATTCGTAAGCGAAAGGTGAGCACGGGGGATCGAGAAGGGTAAAACGATAATTGTGCAATGAGAGCGTTCGAAAAACTGTTAAGACTTTAATTTACTCCAGATTGTGTGCTGAAGGTCATGCGGTGACGTGATCGCTATCAGACTAATATTAAAGCACCGTATTTCATCAAAATTCCGAGGTTAAGCGTCTTTGGAGTGAAAATATTGGGATGGGTGACCCCCGCAAAGTTTTCGAAAATCTCACAAATTCGGACGAAAGAGGCAAATGAGAAGCTAGAGTAAACTAAAGGAAGTTAGAGTGTGCGGAGTGGGTCGGAACCTTAAGTAGTCACGTAGAACGAGGCAGATTAGACCGGTAAAGAGGAAGAAGATGTATCACGGTTTTGGAATTGGGGTGAGTTTGAATAGTGTTTGGGAATATTTTGTAAGTGAGACGATAGCGACTACATATACTCGCGTAGGTGTGTAATGTCTCATACCTGGTTTTATTAGTAGATATGTGAATTCCGGCAACCAACGTGGCGGTTTAGGGAAGGCATTAATTGGACAGAGTAACGAAGCTCAAGTGAGCAACAGTGTATAGATGGCACAAATACTATAAGGCAAGCTGATGTTGTGGTTATTACAGGTCAAGTTTGGGTAGTTTGAATGCAATGATATGTGGAAAAAAGGAAGGAAGTGAGTAGATGGAAGATCGAGGAATCAGAACGTCGGGATCAAAGTACCGCCTACTTGGAATGAGAAATGCGGACATAAGGCAAATAATCAGGTAATAATATAAGCACACCCCTAAAGGGGGGAAGCGGATGCGAGAAACGTAAATGTAAGATGTAAGGATTGCAACATAATGCGTTACCGGAAAGTTGAAAGACGAGATCTAAGCAAAAGAGCAATAAAAGAGTTCGAGTTAAAGATAAAGAGATGATTTGAGGAACTGACAACGAAATAATAAAGGGAAGAAGGAATATGATTGGTAGATACGGCTGCATGCTATGGTGATGAAAGGAACTTCCCCCGAGATCCTTATACGGCTTTATAAGATTAGTTGAACATTCGAGGAAGAATGTTCTAAAGAGGGGAAGGATGTTATATCCCGCATTTTTGTACATTGGGACAATCTGGATTAATTGTGATAAATTGGGGACAAAACCATTCCGGGATACAAAGTCGACACTTTTGACCTTCGATTTTATTTTGAGACATAAGTTGTTCATGAATTTGTTGGTATGGAACAATTAGGAAAATTTGGGACCAAAAGTGATATATTTGAAAGTTGAAAATCATGCAAAAATAGGCCTTGTGGCCGTGTGGCTTGTTGGATGGTCCCACACATTGTGTGTTCAATTTTAATTGGTCCAACACATGTGTGGGCCAAGGACTTTGTATTATTCATATAAGGTGTAAAAGATGACCAAGTCTTCACAATTTATCATCTTCCATACTTAGAAAAAAAAAAGAAGTTGAAGCACAAAGAGAGCTCTCGTTACAACTCCTTGAAATTTCAAGTCCAAGAACAAGCCATCCTAAAAATATTTTGTTGATGCAAATCCACTAATTTGAGGTCCCTAAGTAACGTGGAAGCGTTGTTCGGGTCATCCAACCATTCGTTGTGCCAATTGCAAACCCTAGCCTATTTGTGGAGTTGAGGAAGAAAGGTGAGATTTAATTATGTTTTATGTGTTATAAAGGTTGTATGCATGTTTTAGTATGTTGAAATGGAGGAAATTCATGAAATATGGCATGTTGGAGTGAAGGTTGTGTGTGTAGTTTATAGCCGTGTGAGGTGTGTGTGTTGTGTTGTGTTGAAACAATGAATTAATGTCTAGTTACCTTGTTGTGATTGTTGTAGAGTGGAGAAATGAATGAGAATCATAAGTATGTGCATATATAGTGTTGGCCGAAAATGGGTCATATTATATGACAATAAATGGATTAATATCTCTTAGTGTTTTAGTTGTTGTCGTTATGAATTTCATGATGAGAATGAGAGTTTAATGACTCAAGATTGATGTTGTAATTGTATGGGCTGATTTGAAGGCTATGGTACATTTGATGTAATTTGTATATTTATGAGAATGATATTGTTAGAATGTGAATTGTTGGTGCAAATCATGATTTGGAAATGAGAAGTGTGTTATAGTGTGTCTCGGGTTTGGGGGACAGTTTTTGGGCAAATTGGAGCCTTGTTGGATTGTTGGAAATATTGTATAAATTGTTTGAAATGTTCTTAAATGATGCTAGTATGGATTCGAATTGGTGATTGAATGTAAAAGCGTTGATGTGGGCTTGAACGTAAGTCATTGAATCAAATATATTGAAAGTTGCCGAATGATGTAAAAGAGAGTTATTAATGTTATATTGCCTTTCGGATTGGTTATTGATGTTGCTAGGTTGGTTGTTGTTGTTGTTGTTGTTGATTTGGGCCTAGTTAAATTCTCGGGGTGGCCTATTTACGAAATGCTTTGCCCAAATTTCTGTAGAATTAAGGGCTAATTTGGAATTAAATGCCCAAAATGTTTATAGCTAATGTTTGGCATGTTATGACTTGTTTGTAGACCTTGGGCAGCCCGAGACGTAGGTCGGATTTAGCTTGAGTTTGAGCGAGCGTTGAGTGCGTACGAGGTATGTAAAGCGCAACCCTTCCTTCTTTTGGCATGCCTTAGTCTTAAATAGGCTATGATACGAGCCTCGAGGAGATTCTACTCTCGCGATCCGACCATGTCTGTGATTATTATTTGTTTCTTGGTCTTTGTATGCATGATATGATGAAATATTGGTCCCTATGTCTTTTGTATGACTAAGTTTCAAGAGTTGCATAAAAAGTTGGTTTTTAAAAGAGTTTTGTTCCTAAATGATTCGAAAACTACGAAAGTCCGTAACTTTCACAGACGAACCGGATCGCTTCGATATGCTCAAAAATGATTCCATGATGTATGATGACTATGTTTTCCATTGGCGGGCCCGGCTCGGGTCGACACCCGTTCGTGGGTCCCGCGACTTTCCTTTATGTACTTCTGACGACTTTTGAAAGAATATGATACGATTATGATCCCGATTTCAAGTACGATCTGTTTGCTTACCTTTTGAATTTATGATAATGATCTCACGCATATGATTTTGTTACATAACTATGGTTTCTGAAGTTCGGGTTGATATGTTCCCGAGTGGTATTCGAAAGAAAATTCGATTTGACTATTGTCTTGATTTTGAAATAATAATTCGCTTCGACTATTCTATTGAGTCTGTAATGACGACTATGTTTTTGTCTTCCACAAGCTATGTTATGCGATCTTGACACGTACCTACAATTTCTAAAGTACTACTTGATATATTCTCGAATGATTTTCGGAAGAAACTTGATTTAACTGTTATTTAGCTTTAAAATGAGATTTCGATTGACTATGTTATTGAGCCGTGATGATGATTTGTGTATATGGTTCCTCACTACTCACTGTTCGTGTGCGCTATGTCGGTAGTCAAAGTATGACGTCTATTCTGAAATATGATGTGATATGAAGTTTGATACGATATATGATAACAGGATGATATGACGATTCTATACACCGAGCCCCTCACTAGAGGGCCGGGACACGCTATGTATATGATGATATGATGATGACATGATTTTATACACCGAGACCCTCACTAAAGGGCCGGGACACGCTATACACCGAGACCCTCACTGGGGGCGGGACACGTATACACCGAGTCCCTCACTAGAGGGCGGGACACGCTATATGTATGTGTATATGGGATGATGATATGATCTTACTTACCGAGTCTCTCGTTAGAGGGCGGGACACGCTATATGTATACGCATGTGCGGAATGATTTTATTCGGGATATGATATGGACATGTATGATTTATGTTTCGGAGGTAAGTTTTGTGGTTTTAGTAATTGTATTCATGTTTTCTACTCCTTATTTAAAGTACGACTACGCCTCTCTTGTATTTCATGCTTTACATGCTCGGTACATATTCCGTACCGACCCCGCTTTCTTCGGGGGGCGTTTCATGCCGCGTACGGACGTACGGTTCGGTGATCCGCCGGTTTAGGACACCCATTACGCAGTTTGGAGTGCTCTCTTTATTTCGGAGCCCACATTTTGGTATATACTCATCCGTTGTATATGTATGAGTTTGTTCACGGGTACGGCGGGGCCCTGTCCCATCATATGATTCTGTTGGTCTGTCTAGAGGTCTGTAGACGTATATGTGGGTTAGGCCTATCTGTGTGTGTTTGTATGTTATATGTTACGGGCGATCCTATTCGCCATGGCGCTTTGTCGGCTTGCATTTGTATATGTTTTATATATATATTTGATATATATATATATATTATATATATATATATATATATATATATATATTTGTGTTTGACATGTGTTTGAGACGACTTGAGATAATGCGAGACAAATACGATATTTGTATACGCCTAAGCTATTTGTTGTAAATCAGATTAATGAATGTGTTTGGGTGCCCAGCTCGGGCACTAGTCACGGCCTACGGGGTTGGGTCGTGACAGTTACATTATAGTCGTACATACTTAGACACGTATACATAAAAGTCCATGAGTATAATCAACATCATTTCTATCATCGTTTTCGCTACATCTATCCTTAGAGGATCAACTATCATATAAAGAAGGTACTAGCATCATGAAAGTATCGAGAATCATGAGCTTTGGTAATCTTAGAGATAGAGTCATTTGGAAGACATTATGGAACTCACGAAAGGATATATAGCAAAGGAACCATGCCTTAATGAAAGAAGGGTTAGCCTTACATACCTTTTTTTCTTCTTAACAACTTAACGTTCACCGTTGAAGCTTGAACAATCTATATTTAGAAGGATTCAGACCATGGTTAAGCCTTAATGATACTCTTAAATTCAAACTAGAATAATTCATGATCTAATGAAAATTGGGCAGCATTTCCCCTATTTCGTCAACTTCCACCATATTACAAAACAACTCCCAAACATCTATAATACACCCACAATATCATAATCAAGTATTCACATTCCATTATGCCTTCAAAATTCATCCTTATGCTTAACTTATACTAACACTTCACACCCATTCTTAGCACATTTTTATACAATGCCTCCTTATCACCATTAATACTTTCCATAACAAGATTATACCCATATTATACTAAGAATCATGACTCAAGTTAGTTTACTACCCAAAAACATCATAAAAGTTACATTTAGCCCTCATTTTCGACTTTCTTCTTCCACCCAAGTTGTTCAACAACCAAGCATCCATGATAACATGAAATAAGCATGAAAACGAACCTTTTATCTCCTGGGAATGAGCTTTGGAGCAGCTACCAACTTATGTTAAAACCCTAGCTTCAATACCCAAGAATCTCTTGCAGTCTACTAACCCTAGGAAGCCTTCTAACACATGAACACTTTAATTCTTCCCTCTTGATCTCTGTTTTCTCTTGGATTGGGGTGGAATATGCTTGGCGAAGGGTTTTGAGCTCTCAAGACTTGTGGAAGATGAAAAATGAAATAAATGAACAAAGGCCATCTATGTCACGACCCAACCCCGTAGGCCGTGACTAGTGCCCGAGCTGGGCACCCGTACATACCCCACAATCAGAATCAGCATACAAATACTTACATATATACAAAGACCATGCGTAGTCTCCAAATTGTCGCATGGACAAGCATATATATCACAAAAGCCAGCAAGGCTATCATAAGCACAGCGTCCCAAAACATATACAAACGCAAGCCAGCTGCTACGGCGAGTGGGACCGCCCAAAACATAAAACATGTGAACACAACCGAACAAAGAATATGCACAACCCACATATATGTCTACAGACCTCTAAGAGTAACAACGGGGCCAATCATATGACGGGACAGGGCCCCGCCGTACCCCTGAATAAACATATACATATGCAACGGAAGAGTCTGTACCAAAATATAGGCTCCGGAACAAAGGAGCACTCCAAGATAGCAGAGTAGGTGTCCTAAGCTGGCGGATCACCAAAGTGGGCGTCTGTACCTGCGGGCATGAAACGCAGCCCCCGAAGAAAGGGGGACATAATCGAAACAAGAAGTACAAAAAATAAGTGCAAAATCCAGAATACTAAAACATTTACTTTTAAAACACAAATCATGCATGGGGCTCAAGGAACATGGTCGCCACCCCGTCATCTGGCGCCATACACATCATACTCCAGAAAATTTCATATCTCCGTAACCTAGCATATCCCATAACACATCATAACGCCATAACACATCATAACACCAGAATATATACAGAACCCGGCCCTCTAGCGAGGAGCTCGGTGAACCATAACACATCATATTCCGGAATATAACATAGTGCGCACGATGACATAACCGGCCCAGGACTCGGTGAAAGAATATAACAACCATATGCACGAGCAGAGTCGTGAGTAACCATATGCATAAAAATTATTATTATAGACTCAAAAGGTAAGTAAGTAATCGTCGCTCGAGGGTTAAGACGATAGTCGCATTAAGTTCTTTCGGAAAGTCGTTAGAACCAAACATAGAAAAGTCTCGGGGCCCACGGACAAGTATCAAACCCATCCGAGCCCGCCTATGAAAGTTGGAGATATTATTCGTTATAAAATCTTCTACGAACGTTTCGAAGCGATCCGAGCCCGTCTATGAAAGTTACGGTCGTTCGTAGATACAGAATCCTTTAAGAACATATTTTTTTTTACACAACATTTATTATCCAATCATACAAAAACATAAGGACCATAATTCTACTACCTTAAGAATGCCAACATTAAGAGGTGAATAAGAATCGTAGACACGCTCGGATCGCAAGAATAGAGTTACCCCGAGGCTCGTATCATAGCCTACTTACAACTAAGACATGCCAAAAGAAAGAAAGGTTATGCTTTACATATCTCGTCCGCTTCCTAAGCTAACCCAAACTCAAGTCTCGGGCTCCCAAAGATCTACAACAACGTCATTAAATACCAAACATTAGTTATAGGCACTTAGGAATTCGATCCCAAGCTAGCACTTAATTCTATAGAAATTTAGGCAGCATTTCCCCTATAAATTCAACAACCCCGAGAATTCAACTCGGCCAATTCATCAACAACAATACCAACAATCATATTAGCAACATCAACAATCAATTCAAAACGCATTCTAACGCCAACAACCTTCTTCTACATAATTCGACGGCATTCCATTTACATTCAATTCAACCACATATAATCAAACTAACACCAATGCTCATGTTATATCCCGTATTTTGTACATTGGGGTAATCCGAGCTAACCATGAAAAGTTAAGGACAAGACTATTTCGGGATACGAGGTAGAGGCTTTTAACCACAATTTTGTTTAAAGGCATAAGTTGCTTATGATTGTATTGGCATGGAATATTAAGAAAAATTTAGGGTTAAAAGTTAATTTTGGGAAGTTAAAATTCATGAAATAATAAGGGCCATGTGGCCGGCCACATGGTGTGGGCCATAGGCCACATGGATGAGTTTTATATGTGATATTAGATGACCAAATAAATCATATTCTTCATCATCTTCACCTTGGAACCTTATAGAAACTTGGAGAAAGAAAAAGGGGCCATATTCGGCCAAGCTTGAACCGAGCAAGAGCAAGGAAAAATGGATCCAAAAAAATATTTTCTTCTAGCTTTCCTACTAATTGGAAGGTCCTATATAACGTGGAGTAATTGTTGAAGCAAGCAAACCATTTATCTTTGCAAAACACCACCCTAGCCGAGTGAAGAAGTTGAGTGAAGAAGGTAAGGTTTAATCTTCATTTTCATATGTTATGATGGTTTGTGTATGTCGTAGCATGTAAAAAATGGATGAAACTCATGAAATATGGATGTTGATTTTGAACCGTGTATGTTGATGCTTGGCGGTGTATATGTGATGTTGTGTAGGAGTGGTGAATTAATTGTATTTAGCATGTTTGGGTGTTGTTGTAGTGTGTGAAAATGGATGAAAATCATGGAATTTGTGGGTTGAGGTGGTGGCCGAAAATGGACAGTTTTGTATGTTAAGGAATGAACTAATTTTATGTGGTATTTTGGTTGTTGTCGTCATGGATTTTATGATGATAATGAAAGTTTAATGACTCAAGTTGAAGTTGAAATCGTTATTGGGCTATTTTTTAAGCTAATGTAATTCTAATGTAGTTTCTTGCATTTGTAAGAATAATGTCGTTAAAGTGTGGATTGTTGGTGTAGTTCATGAATTTGGGAGAGAGGAATGTGTTGTTGTTGTTGTTCTCGGGTTTGGGGAAATTTCGGGTGGCATTGGATATTGGTTGGGTTGTTTGAAATATTGTGTGGGTTGTTTAAAGTGTTCTTGAATCTTGTTTGAATGCTCTCGGATTAGTACTTGAACATGTAAGTGTTGATGTTGGTTCGAATGTATGTAGTTGAATTGAACATAATTGGAATGTGTCAAAGTATGTAGAGAAGAGTTACTAGCGTTATAATGCGTTTTGAATTGACTATTGATGTTATTGATATGGTTGTTGGTATTGTTGTTGAAGATTTGGCCGAGTTGAATGCTCGGGGATGTTGGATTTATAGGGAAAATGCTGCCCGAATTTCTGTAGATAAAGTGATAGCTTGGAATTGAATTCTTAAGTGCTTATAGCTAATGTTTGGTATATAATGACGTTGTTGTAGATCTTGGGACGCCCGAGACTTAAGATTGGATTAGCTTAGGAAGCGGACGAGGTATGTAAAACTTACTCTTTCCTTCTTTTGGCATGTCTTAGACGGAAGTAAGATGTGACATGATTTGTGCCTTGGGGTAACTCCATTCCTAAGTTCCGAGCATGTTTATGATTCTTATTTGCTGCTTGATGTTGACATTCTTCATATGGTCGGACTATGGTCCCTAAGTCTTATGTTTGATTGAATTTCAAATGTTGCAAAAAGAATGTTTGTTCTTAAAAGATTCTATGTCTAATAATGGCCGTAACTTTCCTAGACGGAACCGGATCGCTACGAAACGTCCGTAGAAAGTTCTATAGCGTATGATGTCCCTAACTTTCATATATGGTCCCGGATTGCTATGAAATGTTCGTAAAATGGTTCTATAATGACTAATGCCCATAACTTTCGTAGGCGGGCTCGGATTGGCTCGATATATTTTTATGATCCCTAAGACGTTATATGACATGTTTGGTAATGATATCTCGAGAGCCCTAAGTGTGACCGTTATTCTGATACACGAGGGTTGATTTGTTTACTTATCTATTGAGTCTGTAATGATGATTTGTGTGTATGTGACTACTTACTACTCTGCTCGTGCGTATGGTTGTTATATCTTTCACCGAGTCCCGGGCCGGGTATGTATTCGTGCACAGTTCACTGCATTGTTCACCGAGTCCCTTACTAGAGGCCGGGTACGGTATATTTGATATGATGATGGCGCCGGCCACGGGATGGGCCGCGTATGATATACATGATGGAGACGATCTCCCCCACCGAGTCCCGAAAGGGTCAAGGTTCCACGTTATTCACCGAGTCCCTCACTAGAGGGCCGGGTACGGTAAATACATGATGATATGATTATTTCACCGAGTCCCTCACTAGAGGGCCGGGTACGGTATGTATATGATTACTCCACCGAGTCCCTCACTAGAGGGCCGGGTACGGTACATGTATATATGATGACATGATGATATGATGACATGTATATGATGATCTTATCTACCGAGCTCCTCACTGGAGGATCGGGACACGTTATATAGGCATATGTACAGGATGATTACTCACTTATGTTTCCAAGTCCCGTAATGAATTGGATATGATATTGACACGCACGATTTATGTTCCAAAGGCAAGCCTTGTGGTTTTCTGGTTATGGCACTAATTTTCTATATTCCTTACCTCAGTATGACTCTGTTTATTGTATTCCATGCTTTACATGCTCAGTACATATTCCGTACTGAACCCCTTTCTTCGGGGGCTGCGTTTCATGCCCGCAGGTACAGATGATCGTTTTGGTGATCCGCCAGTTTAGGACATCCACTCTGCTGTCTTGGAGTGCTCCCTTGTTCCGGAGCCCACAGTTGGTACCGACTCTTTTGTTGTATATATATATGTCTATTCATGGGTACGGCGGGGCCCTGTCCCGTCATATGATTCTGATTTTACTCTTAGAGGTCTGTAGACATATATGTGGGTTGTGAGTGGTTCTGTTCAGTTATGTTCGTATGATTTGTGCTTTGGGCGGTCCCACCCGCCATGGCAGCCTTGTCGGCTTGCGTTTGTATATATATTTTGAGATGTTGTGCCTTGTGACAGCCTTGCTAGCTTCGGTGATGTATATATACTTGTTCAGGTAACAATTTGAAGACTTTGTATGATCTTTGTATATGTATAAGTTGCTTATATGTCGATTCCGGTTAATGAGTGTGTTTGGGTGCCCAGCTCGGGCACTAGTCACGGCCTACGGGGTTGGGTCGTGACAGCTCATACGTTCAATTACTAATCTGAAACCATTCAAATAATATTCAAGAACATTTCAAACAATCCGCACAATATTCAAAGCAACCCAACCAAAATGCCATGCCACCCGAAACTCCCCAAACCCGAGAACAACAACAATAACACATTCCTCTCTCCCAAATTCATGAATTACACCAACAATCCACACATTAACAATATCATTCTCACAATTACAAAAACTACATTAAGATCACGTTGGCTACTAAATCAGCCCACAACACTTTCAACTTCAACTTGAATCATTAAACTTCCATTATCAACATGAAATCCACAACAATAACAACCAAAACACTAAACAATATTAGTTCATTCCTTGCCATACAAGATAACCCATATTCGGCCACCACCCCAACACACAACTTTCATGATTCTCATCCATTTCTACACACTACAACATGTACAAATCATTCATAACATATGAAAAGAAGATTAAACCTTACCTTTTCCACTTAACTCCACAACTTGGCTAGGGTTGTAAATGGCACAAACAAATGATTTGATGACTCCAACAACTACTCCACGTTAATAAGGACCTTCCACTTGGTTGAATTGCTAGAAGAAAATATTTTTTTGTTCAAGATTTTTGGACCTCAAATTTGCTAGCTATGGCCGAATGGCTCTCTTGTTTTGCTCCAAGTTTTCTACAAGGTTATAAGGGAAGAAGATGAAGAATATATTTGACTTAGTCATCTTTTATTTCATATATGATGCATCCATGTGGACCTTGGCCCACACCCCATATGGCCGGCCACTTGGCCCTTTTTATTTCATGAATTGTCAATTTTCCAAAATTAACTTTTAACCCTAAATTTTCTTAATATTTCATGCCAATAAAATCATAAGCAACTTATGCCTTAAAACAAGGCTAAAAAGTCTCTATCTCGTATCCCGGAATAGTCTTGTCTTTAACTTATCATGGTTAGCTCGGATTGTCTCAATGTACAAAATACGGGATATAACATCCTCCCCCCCTTTAGAACATTCGTCCTCGAATGTTAAACTAGTCCTACAGGGTCTTATAAGCATTTTTGGGGGAGTTTCTTTCATAGCTATCACATACAATTCATTCATCAATCAACATAACCAATTAAGGAATTTAGATTACCTGTAGGCATCGGAAATAAGTGGGGATACTTCTTCTTCATCTCCTCTTCAGCTTCCCAGGCCGTCTCCTCCCTGTTATTGTTCCGCTACAACACCTTAACGGAAGCCACATCTTTGTTACGCAACCTTCTCACCTGACGATCCAGTATGGCTATAGGCTGCTCCTCGTAGGATAGCTCCTCTCCGTCACCCGGATATCCTCTCGTGGGAAATATTCTCCGGAAGGGTCACCAATGCATTTGCGAAGCATAGACACGTGGAATCGGATGCACCGCTCCCAAATCAGCTGGTAGATCTAATTCATAAGCAACCTTGCCTACCTTACGGATGATCTGATATGGCCCAATATATCTCGGACTGAGCTTTCCCTTTTTGCCGAATCTCATAACACCTTCCATGGGTGACACTTTCAGGAATACCTAATCACTAATCTGAAACTCTAAGTGTCGACGTCGATTATCTGCATATGATTTCTGTCGACTCTGAGCTGCTAGTAACCTTTCCCGAATAAGTTTCACCTTGTCAACTGCTTGCTCAATCATATCTGGGCCAATTAACTTAGTTTCTCCAACATCAAACCAGCCAATCGGTGACCTGCATTTCCTGCCATACAGAGCCTCATACGGTGCCATCTGGATGCTAGAATGGTAGCTATTATTATAAGCAAACCCAACCAAGGCAAATGATCATCCCAGCTACCTGCGAAATTAATAACACGGCCCGCAACATATCTTCCAACCGTCCGAATAGTACGCTCGGCTTTGTCCGTCGACCGAGGGTGAAATGCCGTACTAAGACTCACCTGTGTCCCCAATCCTTCCTGAAATGATCTCCAGAAGTTAGCTGTAAATTGGGCACCTCTATCGGAGATAATAGATATGGGAACTCCGTGAATTTTGACTATCTCCTTAATATATAACCTGGCATAATCCCCAGCAGAATAAGTAGTCCTGACTGGAAGAAAATAGGCTGATTTTGTCAGCCTATCAACGATAACCCATATGGAGTCATACTTCCGTGGAGTGCAAGGTAAGCCTGTAATGAAGTCCATATTAATTATTTCCCACTTCCAAGTCGGAATCTCCATCTCCTGCAATAATTCACCCGGCTTCTGATGCTCGATCTTAACCTGCTGACAATTTGGGCACTGGGCAACGAACTCTGCTATGTCCTTCTTCATGCCATCCCACCAGTACAAGCATCTGAGGTCATGATACATCTTTGTTGATCCCGGATGAACAGAATAATGGGTATAATGTGCCTCGCTCATAACCTGCCGCCGCAGCTCTGCAACCTCAGGTACACATAATCTGCCTCTGTGTAGTAGTACTTCATCAGGTGTAAGCTCGAACGGGGTCTTCTCCTTTTCAAGGGCTGCATCTCTGTACTGTGCCAGAACAGGGTCCTCATACTGACGTCGCTTTACCTCTTCCATAATAGAGGATTCAGCAATTCCTCGGACAGAAACCCCAGTATCTCCAGAATCAGCCAAGCGGACTCCAAGACTGGCCAGCTGATGAATCTCGCGAACCATTTCTTTCTTTTCTGATGGCACGTCTGTCAAACTGCCCATAGACTTACGGCTGAGTGCATCTGCTACAACATTGGCTTTCCGGATGATATAAAATATCGACATCATAGTCTTTCAAAGAACTCTAACCACCTCCTCTACCGCAAATTCACTCCTTCTCGCTTAAAGATATACCGGTGGCTCTTGTGATCCGTATAAATATCAACATGAACGCCATATAGATAGTGTCTCCATATCTTCAAAGCATGAATTACCGCCTTAGCTCCGGATCATGAGTAGGATAATTTCTTTCGTGCTTTCCCGAGCCGCCGGGAGGCATAGGCTATAACTCCGCCATTGCGCATTAATACACACCCTAATCCAACACTGGAAGCATCACAATAAATGACATAACCATCTGGTCCCTCAGGAAGAGTCAGAACTAGAGCTGTGGTCAACTTCTCTTTCAGCAACTTGAAGCTTTGTTCACAAGCAACGGTCCACTGGAACTTAGCTGCCTTCTGAGTTAGCCTTGTTAAAGGCGCTGAAATCGAAGCAAACTTCTTCACAAATCTCCTGTAATATCCCGCTAGCCCCAGAAAACTACGTACCTCAGTAGGTATCGTAGGTCTAGGCCAATTCTTTACGGCCTCAATCTTTTGTGTATCAACTCGGATGACATCAGCTCCAATAATATGTCCCAAGAATGCAACTGAAGTCAACCAGAATTCACATTTAGAGAATTTAGCATATAACTTCTCCGTGCCGAGCACCCCAAGTCTCCTCGTATGATCTCGCATGTTCCTTCTCTGACCGTGAATAAACCAGGATATCATCAATAAATACAATCACGAACATATCTAGGAACGGCTTGAATACTCGATTCATCAAATCCATAAACACTGCTGGAGCATTAGTCAGCCCAAAATACATCACTCTGAATTCATAATGCCCATATTGGGTCCTGAATGCAGTCTTTGGAATGTACCGCCTCTCGACCCGCACTGGTGGTAGCTCGACCGCAGTCTATCTTCGAGAAACACCTAGCACCCCGCAACCGGTCAAACAAATCATCAATCCCGGGAGGATATTTATTCTTTATGGTTACCTTATTCAGCTGCCTATAATCAATACACATCCGCAGCGACCCATCTTTCTTTCTCACGAACAATACCGACGCTCCCCAGGGTGATGTGCTGGGCCTAATGAAGCCCTTCTCTAACAAATCCCTCAGCTGCTCTGTTATAGCCCGTACTTCGTGCGCTCGGACATTTCGAAGAAGTCGTGGAATGTGGACGGTAACATCGTTTTCCGAAACTATTTTAATGTGCAAGTGGGTTATGAGTATTATCTATGAACATTATAGTATGGCAATATTGAGAAAGTCCATGGGCAAAAGGAAAAATTTGCAAAGATGACTCAAGGTAATAATGTAAAAGGCTAGAGGCAAAATGGTAATTTCACAAGGCTTTATAAAGATTCAAGAGAAGGGCCATGTGTTCATATTTCTTCTAGTGAAAGCCATGCAAAATGCACATGCATAAATATGGAAAAAAAGATGACAAAATAAGAAAATTCTAGAAATAAAGAAAGGAAAAGAAAAGAAAAATCTAGAGAGGGGGCATATGCCCCTCACATGCTCATGGGGGCTATATATATATATGTTCATATTTTAATTTGATAGAGTGGAGAGAAAGAAAGAAAGAAAGAAAGAAAGAAAAAAAAAAGAGAAAGGAAAGAAGCATTCGGCCATGGTGGCCAAAATTTGGAAGCAAGAAGTTGTCCAAGAAAAATTCATTTCTTCTAGACTTTCTACTAAAAGGAAGGACCTCTTCAACATGGAGGGGTTGTTGGAGTGAGAAAAGTATTGGGTGCAAGTTAGAAGTTCTTGCCAAGTGAAAGATCAAGGAAAGAGGTAAGAATCCATTTTCTTTTATATGTTATGAATGTTTGTGCATGTTGTAGTATATAAAAAAATGAGTGAAACTCATGAATAATATGGATGTAGGGGTGTGGCCGTGAATTGTAGCATGTTGGTTGTTGTTGTAATATAAAGAAGAGGATAAAGAGTTCTTGAAAATTTCGCATGATGTTGTTGTGGCCGTGTGTGCATGATTGGCCGTGTGTGTGTGTGTGTGGCATTGTGTGAGGACAGATTGAATGAATAAGTTTTACTTAGTCTTATGTCGTTATTGTAATGTATAGAAATGAATGAAAATCCATGAAAATCTATGTGAGAAGTGTTGTGGCCGAATGGTAGAGGATTTGGTAAGTTGTGGTAAGTTAATGTAAATTGATATTATTGGATATTCTAGTTGTCGTCGTTATGAATTATGTAATGAAGGTGGAAGGTTGTCGTTGAAGTTAGTATACATGAATGATAATGAAATGTATAGTTGTTGTGAATTGGAAGGTTTCGGGTAAAGTAATATGTTAATTGAGTTGTTAGAAGATTATGTGAATTGCATTGAATTGAATTGAATTGAATTGAAGTGAATTGAATTGAATTGAATTAAATATAGAAGTGTTGCTGGGATAACTGCTAGCAATGTTGTTGGATTGGCCGAGTTGAATTCTCGGGTTTGTTGATGTTGGTTTGGGCCGAGCCATATTCTCGGGACGGTGTATTTTCGGGAGATGTCACGAAATTTCGGCGAATATAAGTGAATTTATTTGAAAAGTTGAGACAAGTGAATAACAATGGATTAAATGATTGTGTGAATTCTTTTGTATGTAGATTGACAAGTTTGGACAAATAAGCATAACTAGTTGGTCGCGCACAGTATGTAAGGCTTACCCTTTATTTCTTCCGGCATGTCTTAGAGTCAAGTGAGTTATGATGTGTACCTTGAGAAAACTCTACTCTATGATTCCGAGATTGATATGATTCGTCCGCTCTCTCTGATATCAGTATCTAATAATCCGGATATGAGTATTCTGATTTGAGCACTCTGATATAAGTACTCCGATACGAGTAATCTGATATGAGTATTCCTAATTTTGATATAAGTATTCTGACAGAAGTGTTCCGATATAAGTACTCTGATATAAATATTTTGACATAAGCGTTTTGACATAAGTATTTTGATACAAGTATTTTGACTTAAGTATCTGATATAAGTGCTCAGATGTAAGTATTCTGCCATAAATATTCGGATAAAAATATTCTGTTATGAATAATCTATTACGGTTGTCCTGATAGTAGGTCCGATTATGTGTCGAGTCTTGGGATTTACTTTTGATATGCATATGGTTTCTGCACTACTCTGCTCGTGCCGCTTATTATGACTTCGTTCGCCGGTCCGGCCGGTTCCGTGATCGTGCGCATTATGACATATTCGGCGGTATGATGTGTTACGGTTTTCCGAGACCTCGCCATAGGGCCGGTTACCCTTTTTGGTGTTATGATGTGATATGGCATCCGATATATATCGATGATTTGATGTGTGTGATATTATGATGTGTTCGGAGATGTACGGAGATTTGAAAACTTCGGAGTATGATGTGTTGTGGCACCGGCGTCAGGGGGTGACCACGTTCCTGAGCCTTATGCATGACTTTTATTTGCATTCTGCACATTTGCATTCCGCATAGGTTTGATCTGTCACTTCTGTATTTGTTCCTATTACTCTGTATATCGTACATATATTCTGTACATCTGGATCTGGTTATGATTTCGTCTGCTATACTTCTGTATATTCGATTCTGATCATGATTACGTTTCGTATTTCCCCGCCTTTCATACTCGCACATATTCGTCATCGACCCCTTTCTTCGGGGGCTGCGTTTCATGCCACGCAGGTACACCCAGATGATCAGAAGACTTTGCTAGGAGGAATTTCAGCGAGGTTGGCGAGCTCCACTTCCCTTCGGAGTGTCGCCGAGTCAGAGCATACCCGAGTTGTGATTTCTAATTTGTGTTAGAGACTTTGCGGACGAGTCGTGGGTCCGAGATCCGTGTCTCGGGGCGGCCCCGTTTGCTATGGTGGCCTGAATGACCTATCTGTTTGTACATGTATGTATGTTCAGGCGATGTACATTCCGCCTGCCTATGGATTTGATCAGTTATGTTTGTTACGTTTGATACACATGGCCGCCTAAGACGATGTACGTTCTCGCTTTTTGAAAGTCCTTCGTATGTTCCATGTGATCCGATTTGGAAATTGGAAAAGAATATGTACGTAATCGAGTCGAGGGTTCGCTCGGCTCCGAATACGGGTCGGGTGCCCATCACACCCTAATAAGGTTAGGGTGTGACAAAGTGGTATCGCAGCGAGGTCCGTCCGTGGGGTTGTACGCAAAGTCGTGTCCGCAGAGTCCTGTTTATGGTGTGAAGCCGGCCACATTTATAAACAGGAGGCTACAGGGCATCTAGGGATTGTTGACCTTTTTTCTGTCCTAGATCGTGCGATAGAGCCAAGCTATAGGAAATAAAATTTCTTACGTAAGCCTTACATACGACGGAAAAGGTAAATGGCGACATGGAAAGTCGTAGGGGTAAGTACTGATGTAATTGTTCTGCTATCTGAAGTCGAAAGTTTTGGGTGGCTGGGACAGGTTATGTATATGCTCTGTAAGGCATTATTGATATTCGCTGTGTACAGGGGAATGGCATGAGAAGAACAAGGTTTGGTGAAGGATTCGGAAAGTTGACAATTTAATTTGCTACAGGATATTAGGTGAAAGCAGTGAGTAGGAATTCGAACGGACTGATATCTGGGTAATTATGAAGTAATGGCAACGAAGGTGTATCTGTTACCATCGGGAATCTCGGAATCTAGGATGAAAGGTAGTTACATACGAAAGTGAAAGTTGGACACTAAGGGTCGAAAAGGGTAAAATGGTAATTGTAGAAGAAAAGATGTGTTACGGGGGTGTCCCGGAATCTGTGAGGCCTCGACTAACCCTAACTCGTGCAGTAAAGGTCGTACGAGGAAGTGGACGCGATTACAGGAACATTAGGGCCCTAAATTCCCCCAAAGTTTCGAGGTTAAGCGTGCTCAGGTGGGAGCAATTTCAGGATGGGTGACCCCCTGGGAAGTAGCTGGGGAATCTTGCAAAGTTGGAATTTAAGGGGACAAATGAGAATGTCACACCCTTAATCCGATAGGGTGTGATGGGCACCCGACCCTTACCTAGGGCCGAGCGAACCCGCAGACTCTCATAATACTCATAGCCATCATCGGGCCCACAAACATAACATAAGCACGGGTGAAAAATTTTCGGAAAACATACACGCCTTTCATCTCTTCAAATCAAACAAAATTCGTAGTCACAACAAATCGTAATATAATGCATAATAATATATCGGCCTACATAGCCGATTACAAAGGCGACATATCACGCACACGACACCGTACTCGCAAAGTCTCTACCAACATCTCGGATATCACACAAACGCACTCGACTCGGCGGCACTCCGGAGGAAATGGAGCTCGCCAATCCCGCCGGAACATCTCTCGCAACATCATCTACTCATCCGTGGGTACCGCGCGGCATACGAAACGCGACCCCGAAGAAAGGGGTCGATGACGGAATATGTGCCGAGTATGCAAAGCAGAGGTACGAAACGAAGTCATAATCGAAGTGCGAAGTACGGTGAGCATGACAACTCGGAAAACCAAAGTGCTTGCATCGGAGGTAGAAATCATACATAAGTCGCACGAATACAAATATAACCATCGAATGCCAAAATACTTACTTAACTTTCCTTTGGAAAAACATTCCTGTCTCACATATACGGAAAATAGAACATATCATATGAGCTGACATTAACCGACTGATTCCATTCCAGAATACGTATATCATACCACATCATACTTCGTATTCCAAAGCGACGATATAAAAACAAATACGAGTCATCATCGAACAGAAATGAGAAGTAAGTGCCAATCCAAAATACCAAAGTGTTTATTTTCAATATCACTCAACATACCGCGGTCAAATACCCAGCGGTCAATACCACACATACACATACCGCGGCCAGGAACCCAGCGGTCAATATCACACGTACACATACCGCGGCCAGGAACCCAGCGGTCAATATCACACGTACACATACCGCGGCCAGGAACCCAGCGGTCAATATCACTCAACATACCGCGGACAAGTACCCAGCGGCAATATCACACAACATACCGCGGACAAGTACCCGGCGACGCAATATCACACATACACATACGCGGACAAGAATCCGGCGGCAATATCACATACACACATACCGCGGCTAAGAATCCGGCGGTCGTCATGTCTGACAACCGGTCAAGTATCCGGCGACAATATCCCACATACACATGCCGCGGCCAAGAATCCGGTCATGTCACGGCCCGCGGTCAAGTATCCGGACAATATCACACATACGGCCGGACTCGGCGAAAAATGTAACAACAAAATGCACGAGCGAATCACAAGTAACCAAATACGGTTTAAAATATTTTCAAAGACTTAATAGGTTAATCAAACGACCCATCATTTGTAAGCCAAAACGATGGTCAAATCGATTTCCTCCCGAATATCACTCGGGAATATATCAAACCGAACTTAGAAACCATATTCACGTATCAAAGTCATCAAGCATAAAAATCCTTATTTCAAACTCAACGGATAAATAAGTAATCATACTCGGGGTCGGAAGGTAGTCGGATTGGATTCTTTCGAAAATAGGTCATTAGAACCAACATAGAAGGTCGCGGGACCCACGGACGAGCGTCAACCCAATCCGGGCCCGCCTATGAAAATTTAAGTCATTACTCGTCATAAAGTCATTTGCGAAAGTATCAAAGTGATCCGAGCCCTTCCTTGAAAGTTACGGGCGTTCGTAGTTTCAAAATCGTTTAAGAACAAATCTCTTTTGAAAACAAAACTCTTTGGCAACCTTGAAAATTTAATCATACAAAAGTCATAAGGATCATAACTCGACCGCATTAAGGATACGAATATCAAGAAACAAATAAGAATCGTTTCCACCACATTTCAAACTCAACCATATCAAAAACATACGAACCATAGCCTGACCATGCTAAGGATACCAACATCAAAAGCAAATACGAATCACAAACATACTCGAAACTTAAGAATGGAATTACCCCGAGGCACAAATCGTGTCATACCTTAATCCCGTCTAAGACATGCCAAAAGAAAAGAAGGGTAAGCTTCACATACCTCGTCTATTCTCGAAGCTAATCCAATCTTACGTCGCGAACTTCCCAAGCTCTACAATATGCCATTAAGAATCAACTATTAGCTAAGAGCATTTAGGGACCCGATTCCAAACGAATACCAAATTCTGCAGAAAATTGGGCAGCATTTCCCCTGTAAATACACCACCAATATTATCAACAACAATACCAACAACCATTCTAACAACATCAATCATTAATTCAAAATGCATTCTAACATTAACAACCCTCTTTCACATAATGCAACGACATTCACTTATATTCAATTCAACCGCATATACCCAAACTAACACCAACGCTCACACATTCAATTACTAATCCGAAACCATTCAAACAATATTCAAGAACACTTTAAACAATCCGCAAAATATTCCAAACAACCCAACCACTATACTATTCCACCCGAAACTTCCAAATGCCATAAGAACAACAACAATACATGTTTTTCTTCCAAATTCATAAACTACATCAATAATCCGCATTTTAACAACATCATTCTCATAAATTCAAAACCATAGTAAAATCACATTATCTTCTCTAACAACTTACAAACGACTCCAACTTCCATTTAAATCAGTAAACCATCATTTTCATTATGGAATCCATATCAACAACAACCAAAATATTAAATAAAAATTAGTTCATCACTCCAACATAACCAACACACACGGCTTCACTTCAACATACCATATTTCATGAATTTCCACACACCACAACACATATAAACCATCCATAACATGTGAAAAGAGGGATTAAAACTTACCTTCTTCAACATTTTCTTGTTCCCATGCTCCTCTAATTCCAAATGAAATTATATTCGTGACTATGCGCTTGCCGGACTTCGATTGGTACTTCATTACTTGAAATTTCACTCAAAATCCTCATTTTGTGAGGTATATTTGCTCCCTTTTTTTGTGCTGAATTTTCTGGAAATATTGGGACTTTTGTGCTGAAAAAAAATGAGATTTTTGTCCCTTAAAACGGACTGCTCGTCGGTTTTACCGTAGCTACGATGCGCAGCGGTACTTGTATTCGCTGGAATGCTTGTTTCTGCGTCGACGATTCGGTTGTAACGTCTATAATTCTCTACTCCGATGTCCTATCAATGAACGGTTTGTTGCATTACAAACTAGACTCGACGAACTTCATTTTAGGATTCTGAAACACCTTAAAACTCCACATATACTATGAGATATGCGCCTCCAAAGTTGACTAAAATCCGTCCCGCGTTTCTCAAATTTTCGTCGAATTTATTTTCTTCAATTTGCTCCAATCCCGAAATATTTCAAAATTCTCCATACATGATATTTATCACTTATTACACTAATAATGGTCATGTTACCATGTTTCAAAATATTCTTTCCCGATTACGACTTACGAGATCGTAATTCACCCTTTTTCTTCGTCGTTACGTACTCTCCATGGCTTGTGCCTTTCAAAACATCCCATTACTACGATGAGGTACATGTCAAACTCATGCTCTGAAAACGCGGGGTATAACAGAGAAGTTGGGATAGCCTAAGTGAAATTAGAATATACGAGATGGTTGGAGACCATAAAAAGCCACCTGGCACGCGACAGGCTAGACTAAAGAAGGGACAGAAAGTACGCCATAGTTGTAGAATTAGGATAGGCTTGAATAAAGTTTGAAAATATTTTTGTGGGCTAGTTGATAACAACTATATATGTATATATGAATGTATACGTTATCCCATATGTGATGATGTCGGTGGACACGTGTGCCCCAACAACCTATGCTACAATAAAGAAGGCTTCAACCGAGTAAAGAACCGAAACTTCGAGCGGTAAGAAAACAAATAGATGCAGTACTATAAGATAAGTGGCCATCTTCGCTATAGGTTAAGAGAAGAAAAGTCTTAATGCTATGATATTAGA
>NC_081353.1:55644625-55676122 GCF_029784015.1 Lycium ferocissimum | reverse complement strand
TATCTTCGTAAATTTATCCCCGACCCTTCGAGTATTTCGAGGGACATTCGGGGGCGAGAGCCCCCTACGAGGAAAAAATGGTACCCTTCCCGGGACCGCCGAGGAGAACCCCACCAAGGGGAGTGTTTCGTTAAGGTATTAGGGGGAACAACAACCGCGAGGAAATGACTCGGGAGGCCGAAGAAGAAATGAAGAAGAAGTACCCTCACTTGTTTCCGCCACTTCTGTGTAACTTAAATTCCTATGTACTTATATAGATTAAGCAATGAATTATTTGTGCTAGCCATAGTACAAGGAACTCTTCCCTAAAATATTTATAAACCCCTATATCAATTTAACATTCGAGGACGAATGTTCTAAAGGGGGAAGGATGTTACACTCGCATTTCGTGCGTATTCGAAAAATTGAAATAATTCGGAATGGTAAGAAATAAGGCTTTAATTGGATCTTACTTAATGTGCATGTGATGTCTAAGGAAATATTGACGCGGAAATATTAAGGAAGGTTTTGGGCGAAAAGAGATTTGAGTTTTGGAGAGCGTAAGAGACGCAAAAGGTATGTAAAGCTTTCCTATTCTTCTCTTGGCATGACCTAGGTGTAGTAGACTTGGATCCGGACTCGGGACGACTCTACTCCCTCGTAATCCGCGTCCAAATTTCCCTCTTCTTCTTCAAGTAGGTAATTAAACTAATTATGTTACGATTGTTTTGACAAGTCATTTAAGTATCTAGAACTTGTACATGGGGAATCCGATTATCCCGTACCTCTCATAAGCGACATCATAAGATTCAATACGCTGTTTGGGTACGCCACCTTACTTGATCCGAGCGGACCTACTATTTCCGAACTTCGTCTCTATATTCCGTTTGATCTACCTTCGAACGAATACTTAAAGAAACTTTTAGCTACCCTTTCTAACTTTTAAATAACAAATACTATAAATATTTTATTGACTCTTATGACCTATTTTGGAACCGGAACATTTCGTAAAAGTTATTTTGGTGCATACTATTGTCCTCCTGAAGATTATGCTATGACTCTCATAAATGTCCGCTATACGACCTACCGTCCGGATTATGCTATCGAGTCTTGTGAATGTTCTATATTTTATATTGCATTAGTTTCTCACTACTCCGCTCGTGGATGCCTCAATGCTTCCTTCAATAGCCCCAAGCTGTGATACGTGATCACGCGTATTTCTTTAAGATTGGTTGCGGCCCCCGTAAAAAAGTGCAGGGTGTGTATATAATACGTGCATGGGTGCGTGTATGATGTGCCATGTACGCTTATGCCGATATTTGTTGATTATGGTGTTCGATATACTATCCGATATGATATGATCTCTCGTTATGGCTCAAGGGTGCTCGTCGGGGGCGACCACGTTCGATTGGGCCGAGTCCCTAACGGGCCCCGCCTTTGGCATATGTTTTCCTCGGCATGCATTATTTATGATTTCTCGATATACTTTTGATTATCTATATATCTCGCTTCGTTCTCCGCATGTCTCCGTTCCCGATCTTAATTTTATTTATTACACTCTCTCGCTTTACATATTCAAAGACATTTTTCGTACCGACCCCCTTTCTTCGGGGTCGCGTTCACGCCCGTGTGTACGGACACACGCTTTGCGTATCCGCCCGCTTAGGCTATCTACCGCCTATCTTCGCTCCTTTGTTCGAGCTTGTATTTTTTTGGTACGTCTTTCTCGTTATGTGTGTATATATATGAATTTCATGGGTACGACGGGGGTTCCCGTTCCGTCATATGTTTATGTTTTTCGCCCGTATGTCCGTAGACATGTGTAGCGGGTTCGTGATACGTTCGTGAGTTTATGTACGCGAGGGATTGTATATATATTTTGTGACGGCTACCGACCGCCTTTGTGCGCCATACTTACTTTTGTGCGCTATCTATATTATTCTTTAGTTACTATATTTGTTTACTTCGCTATTAAGTTAATTTAGAACCGGTATAAGTAACAAGTGCCCACTAGGGTACTAGTCACGTCTACGGGGACTGGTCGTGACATAGGCACTTAGAATTTATCCCAAGCTAGCACTTAATTCTACGTAAATTGGGCATTTCCCTTATAAATTCAACAACCCCGAGAATTCAACACGGCCAAATAATCAACAACAATACCAACAATCATATTAGCAACATTAACAATCAATTCAAAATGCATTCTAACGCCAACAACCTTCTTCTACATAATTCGACGGCATTCCATTTACATTCAATTCAACCACATATAATCAAACTAACACTAATGCTCATACGTTCAATTACTAATCCGAAACCATTCAAACAATATTCAAGAACATTTCAAACAATCCGCACAATATTCAAAGCAACCCAACCAAAATGCCATGCCACCCGAAATCTCCCCAAACCCGAGAACAACAACAACAACACATTCCTCTCTCCTAAATTCATGAATTACACCAACAATCCACACATTAACAATATCATTCTCACAATTACAAAAACTACATTAAGATCACGTCAATACAAACAGCCCAAGACACTTTCAACTTCAACTTGAATCATTAAACTTCCATTATCAACATGAAATCCACAACAACAACAACCAAAATACTAAACAAAATTAGTTCATTCCTTGCCATACAAGATAACCCATATCTCTACTCTACCCCTGTCACACCCTTAATCCGATAGGGTGTGATGGGCACCCGACCCTTATTTAGGGCCGAGCGAACCCGCTGACTCTCATAATACTCATAACCATGCTGGCCCTCAAAACATGACACCAATACATAATGAAAGTTTTTCGAAGAACAATATGCTTTTTACCTTTCTCGAATCAAACAAAATCTGTAACATATAAAGCTTATAATATAATGCGTAGTAATACATCGGCATACATAGCCGCCTACATAACCGACATCTTATACCCACGACTATGCCTCCGCAAAGTCCTAACACAACATGAAACCATAACATAATACTCGACTCGGCGGCACTCGAGAAAAATGGAGCTCGCCAATCCCTTACGGAACTTCTTTTCGTAATATCTTCAACGCACAGGCGTACTCGCGCGGCATTTAAATGTAGCCCCCGAAGAGTGGGGGTCGGGGAATATGTACCGAGGCATGTAAAGCATGAAAATACAAGAAGCGCGATCATACCGAAGTAAAGAGGTAGAAATCATAAGACTTGCCTTGAAAACATATATCATGCATGTCAATGTCTTAAAATCCGTCGTAAAAACATATAAAGCGTGTCCGGCCCTCTAGCGAGGGACTCAGTAGTAAAATCATAATATATGTATACAATGTACATATAACGTGCCCCGGCCCTCTAATAAGGGGCGCGGTAAATAAAATCATGTCATCATCATGTATGCATGCATATATATATATATAGCGTGTCCCGTCCCTCTAGTGAGGGACTCGGTGAATAGCGTGTCCCGGCCCCGCTAGCAAGGGACTCGGTATGCCATCCTGGCCTCCATCCCCATCACATCATATATATATATATATATATATATATATATATATATATATAGCGTGTCCCGCCCCTCTAGCGAGGGACTCGGTGAATAATGCAAAGGGAGCCGCACGAACGCGTGTCCGGGCCCGGACTCGGTGGAGGACATATTGAGCTTCGCAAAGAAAGCAAGAGTAGTGAGAAACCATATGCATATAAAATATTATCAAAGACTCAATGAAGTAATCAAAACGAATCGCCATTTGAAAATCGAGACAATAGTTGCATCAGAAATCTTTCGGACGTTACTCGGAAACATATCAAACATCTTAAGCATATACTAGAACCGTAGGGATCATAGTCATATGTCAAATCAATTCGAGCCGCATTGGAAAGTTACAAACATTATTCACTTCAGGACTTTCTACAAACATATCGAAGCAATCCGAGCCCTTCTGTGAAAGTTACGACCGTTCGTAGTTACGGAATCATTTAGGAACAAACCTCTCTTGAAAACAAAACTTTTATGCAACTTTTGAAACTTAGTCATACAAAAACATAAGAACCATAATTAGACTACATTAAGAATACGGATATCAAGAAACATGTTATACCCCGTATTTTTATACGACGGATTATTTGTAAGTCAATCGACATAAATCCAAGGGCAAGGTTATTTTCGAATATGCGACAAGAACCTTTTAATCTCTCGATGTCAACATGGCACGATTGTTTTATAAATTTCAAATAGTGTGGATATTATTGGAGATTAGGATTAATTAACCAAGATTGGATTATTAAGTGGGATTAAAGTCTAATCACTTCATTAGTGAAGCCTAAGTGGACCGTGTGGGCCCCACCCGTGAGTTGGCCAAACGTGATTGGCTTAAACCTTGGGTGGGACACATGTCCAGCCCATGGATTGTATATATATACTCAAATGTTGACTCACACTTCAGATCCTAATTCATTTTCATCTCCTCCAAGTTGTAGAAATTTAGTGATAGGGAGAGAGGCTCTCGGCTACAAGCTGGCCGAGAACACCCTCCTCCAAATTGATCCAAAAATTTAGTTTCTCCATCAAATCAACTCCTCATCAAGTGCATAAGAACGTATAGTAGTTGTTGGAAAGAAACAAGGAGGTGTAGCATTTCAATAGGATTGAAGATTGGCCAAGGTTGAAGACAAGTTGTAAGGTAAGAATGATCATTGTTCTTGTGTTGTATGATGATTTGAATGTTTAATTCATGCATGTTGTTGTTGGATTGTTGTTGTGGTTGGACTTGAGGGTGAGCCGTGAGCTTGGTGAAGCCATGGTTGGTTTCATGTTGCATGTTTTGTGATGAATTAAATGTGTGTCAACATATGTAAATGAACAAGATTGTAGAAGTTGGTTTATGATGTTGCATGTTGATATTGGGCTGTTTTCTTAAAATTTAAATGAGCCGTGTGTTGTAGACTTTAATGGAATCATATTTAATCTTCTTATATAGGTATTGGAAGTGAATTAAATGTGTTGTTGTATGGATAAATGGATGAAAATTTTGAAGTTATTGGAGTAGTGTTGAAGCCGTGTAAGGGGACTGTTTTAGGGGGATTGTGGACTGTTTTGTGCCAAGCTTAAATTGTTGTGGTTATGGACATGGTGGGGTATTGTATGCATGTTGAATATGTGAATTGAAATGATTTGTGGGCTGTTGTTAGAATAAAAATGATGCTAAAACAGTTCCAAGAATTGTGAGAGTAATGTTATTAAACGTGTTGTTGTTGGTGTAAGTTAAAACTGGAAAATTGCTAAGTGAAAATGGTATTGTGGTTTGTGCTGTTCGGCCGTGAGTTTGGGACTGATTTGAATGATGTGCAAGCTGTCCAAAGTCCCCTAAGTCATGTTAAACAAGTTTGGAGTGCTATAAGAAAGAATGATGAGCAATATTAGCTTGTAGCACTAGTTGGTTTGAATGCGAACGAAACGTCGTCTAAATGTTTGAAAAGGGATTGTGAGCGCGAATGCGTATTAAATTCCTTTTTAGACTAAATGTAGCTCTTGATATCTTGATATAGGATAAGTGCTATTGGGCAGCAAGTACAAGTTATAATACGACTAAACGCTAAAGGTATGTAAAGTTATCCATTCTTTCTTTTTGGCATGTCCTAGAAGTAAGTATGATATAATCCGAGCCTCGGGGCACAGTATATGTTATATGTATGTATTCTGGAGTATGATCAGTTGGTATCGGAGCCGGTGGTGGGGCAAACCCAATGGTGGGGCAAACCCAGTGGTGGGGCAAACCCAATGGTGGGGCAAACCCAATGATGAGGCAAAATTCCACATTAGTTTAGGCCAATCCCACATTGGTTTAGGCCAATCCCACACTGGTTTAGGCCAATCCCACATTGGTTTAGCCCAATCCCACATCGGTTAATGTTATCTCATATGATAGGTTACGATGTTATGATGTGTTACGGTATGAATATGACGATTATTCACTTATGTCACTCAGTCTTACTAAAGGACCGGGACACGTATATGTTTATATTCATGATGTTATGATTATAATTATCGAGTCCCTCACTAGAGGGCCTGGACACGTTATATATGTTATATATAGAATGATTATGCAGCTTTGATTATAAAACACTATATTGACATTGATTGCGAGAACGATACGGATGAAATATGTTCAAAGGTAAGTTTTATGAAACTCGGTTGTTGTTGCATTGAGTCCTATACACCTTGTCTCGCATATGATTCTATGTATTATGTTTTCGTGATTTACATACTCGGTGACATATTCCGTACCGACCCCCCTTTCTTCGGGGGTCAAGCGTTTCATGCCCGCAGGTACAGATACTCGTTGCGGAGATCCTCCAGCCTAGGATATCTACTCAGCTATTTCGGAGTGCTCCTTTGTTCCGGAGCCTAGCTTCGTGGTATAGCCTTTTGATATGTATATACGTTGTTGTTCAGGGTACGGCGGGGCCCTGTCCCGTCATATGATGTCGTTGTCACTCTTAGAGGTCTGTGGTCACATGTGTGGGTCTGTGTGTAGTTGTTGTTTCGTTGTGTGGACATGTCTTGTGTTTGGGACGTTCCCCTATATATATATATATATATATATGACAGCCTTGCCGGCTTTTGTGCGATATTAGTTGTTAAAGGTTGTAACTCTTTCAGAGATAGGTAGCTTTGATTGTGCATCGTCTTGTCTTTATATTTATATCAGTTCGATCATGCTAGTAGTGTATGACTATAGGTAACAGGTGTATACGAGTGTCTAGCTCGGGCACTAGTCACGGCCTATGTGGTTGGGTCGTGACAAAAGTGGTATCAGAGCGGTTCATCCTCGGAGTGTCCACAGACCGTGTCTAGTAGAGTCTTGTTTATCGATGTGTTGTGCACCACATTTATAAACATCAGAAGCTACAGGACATTTAGGATATCATCTTTCCTTCGTCTTAGATCGTGCGATAGCAGCCCGAGTCTGGGGAGATCACTTCGACACCTTTTCACAGTAGGTACAGATTGAGGAGATGAAGAGGCCGGCTTCTCGATGATGGGGGTGCTAATAAGTTCCTGTGAGTATCCTCGGGACCTCGTGCTCCGGGGCCCGGTCGAGGATCCCCGGCCCTATTCTATCGAGACCGATCCCCTCGGAGATCCCGCCACGATTCCCCAGTGTTTGACCCCCTGCCGAGGAGACCCCCGAGGTCGGCTATGACACGGACCCGTCCGAGTATTCGAGGGCTCGGGGCACCGAGAGGAGCTTCCGGTTGTGCCAGTTGCTCCGATGGTGGAGCACTATGTTAGGCCAGCTTCCTCAGTGAGCGTTACAGACTATTCTAGCCCCTTATCCTGGCCGTCGGTAAACCAGGAGTTGCCCGATTATCTACATTTCTTGGATTCAGATGAGGAAGACGATGAAGGTCAGACGAGTAGATGGCGGGACATGTACGATGACGAAGGCGCACACTTCACCTTCTAGATCGCCGGATCAGACTAGAGACTGACCAATTACAGGTACATGAGATTTTATCTAAATTCCTAGGTATGGGTATTTGTTATCGATTGTTACCTAATAGAGGCAAGCGGAAATCAAAGGAGTCAACCACCAAGTATTTACGAGTAACAGTGGCTAAGGCGTTCTTATCCGCGGGAATTTTGTAATCTAAGATAGAAAATAGTGGTACATACGGATGAAAGTTGGATAGCAAGGGAACATAACGAGAAGTGATGTATACGGAATGGCATATCGGCCATCATTATGGTTAGTTACGGTAAGTATAGTAAGGAAATAGGTTGAATGTATATATCGCAGATGAGTCCAGTTAGAAAGTGTGCCCAGAAGAAGCTAAAGAAACCAGTAACTGTAAGCAGAATATATGATTAGTCATAGTACGAATCTTTGCAGGCATGTTTGAAACCTACAATTAAAGATAGTAGGGGAGAATAAACAAGAAAGAGTGACAGGTACAGTTGTGAGGCGTTGCGATTGATAAAGGAAGCCTGATGCCGCTACGATATGATATGTATATGTGTATGTCGGCTCTGTGAGGCGTTGTTGGTATTTCCTGTGTGCAGGTTTGGAGATAGAGGGATTACAGAGGAAACTCTGCCCAAAATTTCCCAAAAAAAAAAAAGGGGATGAGATATAAGTTCATGATATGTCTTGAAGGTCGATACCGATAGGGTAAATTTATTTCGTTGGATTAAATTTTTAAGAGATACCCTCCATGTCATTCGTAAGAGGCATCATGCTTACTGGGGAAATTTTATTTCGAAAAAGCATATTTGAGCAGCAAAGTTTGAAATTCATTTGAAAGGACCAGAATACCTTCCAACCACATTTTTGCCTAAAACAAAAGAGCTTAGAATGGAGGGCAAAACCTTCTAGTGACTAAGAATCACGAATAAGATTAAGGAGTGTTACGTTATAAGATGGATTACGAACAGGATGAAATGTGAGGATCATAGGGATTTAAAAAAAAAGGAATAAAGCCTAGCAAGGGGAAAGGATGCGATATGATTATTGTGAAACAGAAAAGCAAAAGTAGAACCAATAAGAAATACTTACCAAGTTCCGTAGGGGAAGTTTCATTTTACTCGTGGGACCTGCGAAAGGTCTAAGGCCACCGTAAGCATGTCACAAAGCACTCCGGTAGAATATTATATAATAAACCGATGGGGGACGTCTGTGCGTTAAGAGATTTGATTAAGGATAGGGAAGTGAAGTGAAATGAACAATATGTTATTTTAAGGGAATAAAAAATGAAAAGAAAGAGTTGAATTGTAACTATATGCACCATGAGTACAGGCCTGAATCAATATACGACTAAGATAACCGAGCAACATTTAGATCGTGAGACAATAACACTCAAACAGTAAGAAAATTAAATACAAATTTTTTGAAAAATCAACTACTTTAATAACGGAAAAGTAAAGACAAAGGCATAAAATTAATACCTCGGGAAGTAATGGAAAAGGAAGATATTATGAGAACGGCTACGTAAGGACCTGGAGTGCGATTATAAAGGATTAAAACGAGTTGACAAACAGGAGAGGTATGTGAAGGATATAATTACTCGAGAGATGTCGAGGAAGTATTGGAGGTCGTAATCGTTCAACATTTGAGGACGAATGTTCTAAAGGGGGAAGAATGTTATACCCCATATTTTTATACGACGGATTATTTGTAAGTCAATCGACATAATCCAAGGGCAAGGTTATTTCGAATATGCGACAAGCTAACCTTTTTAATCTCTCGATGTCAATACGGCACGATTGGTTTATAAATTTCAAATAGTGTGGATATTATTGGAGATTAGGGATTAATTAACCAAGATTGGATTATTAAGTGGGATTAAAGTCTAATCACTTCATTGGGTGAAGCCTAAGTGCAAAGTGGCCCCACCCATTTATTGGCCAAACGTGATTGGTTTAAACTCAAAGGGACACATGTCCGGCCATGGATTGTATATATATACTCAAATGTTGACTCACTTCAGATCCTAATTCATTTTCATCTCCTCCAAGTTGTAGAAATTTAGTGACAGGAGAGAGGTTTCAGCCACAGCCGGCCGAGAACACCCTCCTCGAAATTGATCCAAAAATTTAGTTTCTCCATCAAATCAACTCTCATCAAGTGCATAAGAACGTATAGTAGTTGTTGGAAAGAAACAAGGAGGTGTAGCATTTCAATAGGATTGAAGGTCGGCCAAGGTTGAAGAACAAGTTGTAGGTAAGAATGATCATTGTTCTTGTGTTGTATGATGATTTGAATGTTTAATTCATGCATGTTGTTGGTTGGATTGTTGTTGTGGTTGGACTTGAGGGTGAGCCGTGAGCTTGGTGAAGCCATGGTTGGTTTCATGTTGCATGTTTTGTGATGAATTAAACGTGTGTCAACATATGCAAATGAACATATTGATAGGTTGGTTTATGATGTTGCATGTTGATATTGAGGTAATGCTTTTCTTAAAATTTAAACGAGCCGTGTGTTGTAGACTTTAATGGAATCATATTTAATCTTCTTATATAGGTATTGGAGTAGAATTACATGTGTTGTTGTATGGATAAATGGATGAAAATTTTGAAGTTATTGGAGTAGTGTCAAGCCGTGTAAGGGACCTCGTTTTAGGGGATTGACCGTTTTGTGCTAAGCTTAAATTGTTGTGGTTATGGACATGGTGGGGTATTGTATGCATGTTGAATATGTGAATTGAAATGATTTGTGGGATGTTGTTAGAATAAAAATGATGCTAAAACAGTTCCAAGAATTGTGAGAGTAATGTTATTAAACGTGTTGTTGGGTGTAAGTTAAACCGGAAAATTGCTAAGTAAAAAATGGTATTGTGGTATGTCTTTGTTCGGCCGTGAGTTTGGGACTGATTTGAATGATGTGCAAGCTATCCAAAGTCCCCTAAGTCATGTTAAACAAGTTTGGAGTGATATAAGAAAGAATGATGAGCAATATTAGCTTGTAGAACTAGTTGGTTTGAATGCGAACGAAACGTCGTCTAAATGTTTGAAAGGGATTGTGAGCGTCAGAATGCGTATTAAATTCCTTTGTAGACTAATTGTAGCTCTTGATATCTTGATATAGGATAAGTGCTATTGGGCATGCCAAGTACAAGTTATAAATAAAACTAAACGCTAAAGGTATGTAAAGTTATCCATTTTTTGTTTTTGGCATGTCCTAGAAGTAAGTATGATATAATCCGAGCCTCAGGGCACAATATATGTTATATGTATGTATTCTGGAGTATGATCAGTTGGTATCGGAGCCGGTGGTGGGGCAAACCCAATGGTGGGGCAAACCTAGTGGTGGGGCAAACCCAATGGTGGGGCAAACCCAATGATGAGGCAAAATTCCACATTGGTTGACTATGTTGATCAATGAATGAATGGTGTGTGATAGCTATAAAAGGAACTCCCCCGAACTGTTTGTAAGACCCGTGGGGTTAGTTTAACATTCGAGGACGAATGTTCTAAAGGGCTGGGAGGATGTTATATCCCGTATTTTGTACAACGGGACAATCCGAGTTAACCACGATAAGTTAGGGACAAGACCATTCGGGAATACGAAGTCGAGACTTTTAACCACGATCTTGTTTTAAGGCATAAGTGTTTATGACTTTGTGGGCATGGAATATTAAAGAAATTTGGGACTAAAAGTGAATATTAGAAAAATAAATATTTCATGAATTAAGAGTGAGGTGGGCGTCGCACGGGATGTGGGACATGGCCACATGGATGCCTTGTATTGCTAATAAAAGATGACTTAGTCATCTTGTTCATCACTTTCAAGCCTTAGAGAACAATCAAGAAACTTGGAGAAAGAGAGACTAAGGCATTCGGCCATAGCTCCAAAAATTCAAGACCAAGAAATAGCCATCAAAAAAATTATTTCTTCTAGCAAATCAACTAATTGAAGGGTCCTTGTTAACGTGGAGTTGTTGTTGGAATCAATAAACTACTTGTTTTCATCATTTGCAAACCCTAGCTAGTTGTGAAGTTGAAGAAGAAAGGTAAGGTTTAATCTTATTTTTATATGTTATGGATGATTTATGCATGTTGTAGTATGCAAAAATGGATGAAATTCATGAAATATTGCATGTTGGGGGATTGAGCCGTGTGCATGGTGTATGGCCGTGTGTGTGTGTTGTGTTGTGTTGAAGTAATGAATTGAATTCTAGTTAGCATGTTTTGATTGTTGTAGTATGAAGAAATGGATGAGAATCATCAATATGTATGTGTGTGGTGATGGTAGGAATATAGGCCATGTTGTATGGCAAAGAATGGATCAATTCTATTTAGTATTATGATTGTTGTCGTGGTGAGTTCTATAATGAAAATGAGAGTTTAATGATCTAAGTTGAAGTTGTAATTGATGTGGGACGTTTGGCACCTTAATGTGAATCTTATGTAATTTTTGTATTTATGGAAATGACGTTGTAAAAGTGTGGATTGTTGGTGTAATTCATGAATTTGGGAGAGAGGAATATGTGTGGTGTTGTTCTCGGGTTTGGGGTGATTTTCGGGTGAGTTGGAGTATTGGTTGGGTTGTTTGAAATATTGTGTGAATTGTTTAAAGTGTTCTTGAATATTGTTTGAATGGTTTCGGATTAGTAATTAAACGTGTGAGCGTTGATGTTGGCTTGAATGTTGTTGAATTATGTAAAAAGAGCTACTAACGTTAGAATGGGTATTGAATTGACTATTGATGTTGTTAGTTTGGTTGTTGGTATGGTTGTTGATGAATTTGGCCGAGTTGAATTCTCGGGGTTGTTGTATTTATAGGGAAAATGCTGCCCAAATTTCTGTAGAATTTGGTGTTCGTTTGGAATCGGGTTCCTAAATGCCTTTAGCTAATGTGTGATATTTGATGACGTATTGTAGATCTTGGGAAGTCCGCGACGTAAGTTGGATTGGTTGCGAGAGCAGACGAGGTATGTAAAGCCTAACCTTCCGTTCTTTTGGCATGTCCTAGTGTTAAGTAGGCTATGATACGAGCCTCGGGGTAATTCCATTCTTACGATCCGAGCTTGTATATGATTCTTAACCTCCTCTTAATGTTGGCCCTCTTAATGTATTTAAATTAAGGTCCTTATGTTTTATGTGAAAGGATTTCAAAAGTTGCATAAAGGATTTCATTTTTAGAAAATGCTGTAACTACGAACGACCGTAACTTTCGTAGACGAGCTCGGATCGCCTCGAAACGTTCGTAGGAGATTTCATAAGGCATAATATCTCCCAACTTCCATAGGCGGGCTCGGATGGGATTGATACCCATCCGTGGGCCCCGAGACTTTTTTTATGTGTGTTCCTAGCGACTTTTGGGAAGGACTTAGTATGGTTATCGCCTTAACTCCCGAGTATGCACATGGTTGCTCACGACTCTGCTCGTGCATATGGTTATCGCCTTAACTCCCGAGTCTATGATAATTATTTTTTATGCATATGGTTGCTCACGACTCTGCTCGTGCATATGGTTATTACCTCTTTCATCGAGTCTCGGGCCGGTTATGTTCATGCGCACTATGATATATTCCGGAGTATGATGTGTCCGGTTCGCCGAGCTCCTCGCTGTAGGCCGGGTACCGAGTATATTTGGCGTTATGATGTGTTATGGCGTTAGGATATGCTATGTGATATGTCGGGTTCGGAGATATGAAATCTTAAGAGTATGATGTGTTATGGCGCCAATGACGGGCGGCGACCATAGTTCTCGAGCCCATGCATGATTTGTATTTTTGAACTAAGTATTTTGACATTTTGCATATTGTACCTATTTTCTGTATCTATTATTTCGATTATGATTATATCGTATTTCTTGCTTTGCATACTCGCACATATTCCATACCGACCCCTTTTCTTCGGGGGAAATTTTGCGTTTCATGCCCACAAAAGTACGTACGCCTTTGATTTGGTGATCCATGACCTAGGACACCTACTCGCTTCTTGGGAGTGCTCCTTTGTCAGGAGCCTACATTTTGGTATATATTCTTCCGTTGCATATGTATATATTTATTCGGGGGTACGGCGGGGCCACCGTCCCGTCATATGATTCCGTTGTTCCGTTTAGAGGTACGTAGACATGTATGTGGGTTATGGTTATTTTACGTATAGACGTGTTCGTATGTTTTATGTTTGGGCGGTCCCCGCGCCGTGGCGCCTTGTCGGCTGCATATGCATATATTCGATATGTTATATACATTATGACGACCTCGCCGGCTTTTTGTGATAGATGTTTGTTCTTATACGATAATACGAGACTATGTGTGACCATTTGTATTTATGCAAGTTTAGTATGCTGGTTCGGAGTATCAGGTGCATATGAGTGTCCAATTCGGACACTAGTCGTGGCCTACGAGGTTGGGTCGTGACAAAAGTGGTATCAGAGCGGTTCGTCCTCGGAATGTCTACAGACCGTATCTAGTAGAGTCCTGTTTATCGGTGTGTTGTGTACCACATCTATAAACAGGAGGCTACGGGACATTTAGGATGTTATCTTTCCTTCTGATCTTAGATCGTGCGATAGAGCGGTATTATTAGGATGGTTCCTTTCTAACGAATTGTTATGTTTTCAGCGATGCTAAGAAAGGCGACAGCTACCCAGAAGGGAAAAGTCTACAACAGCGGGAGAGACCAGTCGGGCCCAGAGAGTTACTAGGGCCCGTGCTCAGCTCGAGCCCGAGATTGTGCCACGGTCGGCGAGTTGCGCTTATCCCATCACCATCGAGGAGCATAGGCGGCGGCGGCTACGGATCGGGGGGCGGCTCCACCGCCGGCTCCCCGCGATTCCGGTGCCGAGCCTCCAGCTCCTCAGCCAGGGGCGGAGGATAGGGCTATGAGAGACGCAGTTCAGCTGCTCACTAGATTAGTGGCGGGGCAGGTTCATAGACATGGATTGGGAGATGATCATGCGGACGGACGTGACACGCCGTGAGGGCCACATTTTTCTTGTAATGTCCGCGAGTTTTTCGGGTCAAAGCCCGAGGAGGACAGGGAGTTCATCGGACGGATGCGGCGTACGTTGCGGTTGATTAAGGCTTCCGAGGACCGAGTACGCTCGAGTTTGCGTCATATCGGTTGCCCCGGGATGTAGCTGCTAACTGGTACGAGTCCTGGGAGTTGTCGACGGGCGAGGGTGCTCCTCCGGCCGGTGTGGGATGAGTTTACGGAGGCCTTTCTTGGCCATTTTTCTTCCGGAGACGAGGCGAGTCGGGGTTCGCGATTCTTACATCGAGCGGGCGGCGGGAGTGTCGGGAGTATAGCCTTGAGTTTGATTCTCTGGCCAGATACGCGCCTACTATTGTGGCTGACATGGCTGACAGAGTGCACCAGTATATGATGGGGCTGGATAGTTATTTGATCGATAGTTGTATGGCGATGGCCTCTCAGCCCGGTATAGATATTGCACGGGTACAGGCGTATGCCCAGGGTATGGAGGAGCGACACGAGAGGGCGCCCGGCCGGCCGGGGGCTACGGCACAGAGCCGACCCAAGAGGGCTAGATCGGTCGGTTATTCGGAGAGTCTCGGCGGCGGCCTCGGCGAGCGAAGACCGGCGGACACTCCGGCCCGGCCGGCCGGAGTACACCCCCACGGTTTGCATAGGGGGAGACTCGACAAGGGGTATTCGGGGAGCGAGCCTGCAGTTCCGGGGCCTCGGAGTTTACGGATGGACGAGGTTCGGGGCCGGCCGAGGCCACCCATACCTCGATGCCCTCACCGAGAGACCTCACCTCGGGGAGTGTTATCGTGCCACGGGTGCTTGTTTTATTTGTGGCCGTCGGGCCATGTTATGAGAGATTGTCCGCTTGGGAGGCGGGGCAGTGCGGGTCACCCCTGATGATCGGGTCCGCCGGTTCATCTTCATCCTCGATGGGCGCGCGCCCGCGCGGGCGAGGTATGCACGCACCTCGCCAGCCGTGGTAGAGGCCGTGGCGGAGCGTCCGCCTAGCGGTCCTTCGAACCGCATATATGCCTTAGCTAGCGGGGACAGATCGGGGAGGCGCCGCCTAATGTGTTACGGTATATTATTGGTTTTCTCTCGAGATGTATATGCATTGATAGATCCGTGCTCCACTTTTTCATATATTTCTCCTCTTGTTGCTAATAAAATTGGGATAAAACCTGAACCGATAGAACCATTTGAGGTGGCTACACCGGTAGGGGATTCTGTTATAGCCAGGCAGGTATATAGAGATTGTTCGATAATGATCTGTGGCCGCTGCACTAAAAAGGATACGATAGAGCTAGATATGACCGAATTCGATGTTATTATGGGTATGAATTGGCTAGCTTCTTGTTATGCTAATGTCGATTGTCAAGAAGGTAGTCCGTTTCAATTCCCGAGTGAACCGAGTTATAGAGTGGACAGAAAATACGGCATCGTCGAGGGGTAAGTTTATTTCATTCCTCAAGGCAAAAAAAAATGATCAGAAAAGGCTATATTTATCATCTGGTTCATGTACATGATCTAAAGGCAGAGGCACCGATTCTTCGGTACCCCAGAGTGGTTAATGAATTTCCAGATGTATTCCCCGATGAGCTTGTGTCTTCCTCCCGAGCGGAGAGATAGAAGTTCACGATAGATGCTTTCGGTACACTCGCCCTATATCTATTCCTCCGTACATAATGGCACCGGCGAAATTGAAAGAATTAAAGGAGCAATGAGGGATTTATTAGAGAAGGGCTTTATCCGACCCCAAAGTCACCCGGGGAGCGCCGGTATTGTTCGTGAGGAGAAAGAAAGACGGGTCGGCTGCGGATGTGTATTGATTACCGACAATGTACCGAATAAGGTAACCATAAAGAATAAATACCCCTCCCCCGGGATTGATGATTTGTTTGACCGGTTGCGGGGTGCTAGATGCTTTTCGAAGATAGACGCGGTCGGTATTCACCAAAGTGCGGGTACGGGAGGTAGATATTCCAAAGACAAACATTCAGACCCGGTATGGGCATTATGAATTTAGAGTGATGTCTTTTGGTCGACTAATGCTCCAAATGCGGTATTTATGGATCTAATGAATCGGTATTCGGACCGATTTCTTAGATATGTTCGTATCGTATTTATCGATGATATTACGGTTTATTCTCGTTAGAAGAAGAGCACGCATCATCCGAGGACGGTACTGGAGGTACTCGGCATTAAATTGTATGCTAAATTTTTTAAATATGAACCCCGGGGCCGACTTCAGTGGCATTCCTGGGGCATATTATCGGGGCTGATGGCATCCGGGTGGATACCCAGAAGATTGAGGCCGTGAAGAATTGGCCTAGACCCACGACACCTACGGAGGTACGCAGCTTTCTGGGGTTAGCTGGTTATTACAGGCGATTTGTGGAAAAGTTTGCTTCAATCTCAGCGCCTTTAACAAGGCTAACTCAGAAGGGAGCCAAGTTTCAGTGGACTGATGCCTGTGAACGAAGCTTCCAAAATTCTTTGCCGAAAGAAAGTTGACTACGGCCCTGATCCCCGACTCTTCCTGAGGGACCAGATGGGTATGTTATTTATTGTGATGCTTTTGGTGTTGGATTGGGGTGTGTATTAATGCAGCACGGCAGAGTTATAGCCTATGCCTCCCGATAGCTCAGAAAGCACGAAAGAAATTATCCTACTCACGATCTGGAACTTGCAGCGGTAATTCATGCTTTGAAGATATGGAGACATTATTTATATGGTGTCCATGTTGATATTTATAAAGCTCGCGCAGCCTCCAATATATCTTTAAGCAAAAGGAACCGAATTTTTGCGAGAGGAGGTGGTTAGAGTTCGAAAGACTATGATGTCGACATTTTATATCATCATGGGAAAGCCAATTTTGTAGCGTATGCACTCGACCGTAAGTCTACGGGTAGTCTAGCGGATGTGCCATCGAAAAAAGAAAGAAATGGTTCGTGAGATTCATCGGCTAGCAAGTCTCGGAGTCCGCTTGGCCGATTTCGAGATACCGGGAATTTCGTAAGTAGGCGAATCCTCTATTTTGGAAGAAATAAAGCGACACCAATATGAGGATCCTGTTCTGGTGCAGTATAGGGACACAACTCTTGAAAAGGAGAAGACTCCGTTCGAGATTACACCTGACGGAGTACTACTACACAGAGGCAGATTATGTGTACCTGAGGTTGCAGGGCTGCGACGGCAGGTTATGGGCAAGGCACATTATGCCCGTTATTCTGTTCATCCGGGAGCCACAAAAATGTATCATGACCTCGCATGCTTATCGCGGTGGGATGGCATGAAAAAGGATATAGCCGCAGTTCGTTGCTAGTGCCCAAATTGCCAGCAGTTAAGATCGAGCACCGAAGCCCGTGGACTATTACGGGAGATGGAGATTCTCGACTTGGAAGTGAAAAAGATAATTAATATGAACTTCATCACGGGCTTACCTCGTACTCCACGAAAGTATGATTCCATATGGGTTATCGTTGATGTGTCGACAAAATCAGCCCATTTCCTTCCGGTAGACTACTTATTCGGCTCGAGATTATGCTGTTATATATTAAGGAGATAGTAAGACTTCACGGAGTTCCCATATCTATCATCTCCGACGAGAGGGTGCCCGATTTGCGCAAATTTTCCGGAGATCATTTCGGGGAAGGATTGGGGACCCGGTGAGTCTTAGTACAACATTCCATATCGATCTCCGATGGACGGGCCGAGCGCACTATTCGTACGCCGGAAGATATGTTACGGGCCTGTGTTATTGATTTCAGAGGTAGCTGGGACGATCATCTGCCGCTTGTTGAATTTGCCTATAATAATAGCTACCATTCCAGCATCCAGATGGCACCGTACGAGGCTTTGTATGGCAGAAATGTTAGGTCACCTATCGTCGGTTTGATGTTGGGAAACTAAATTAATTGGTCCGTATATGATCCGACAAGCGGTTGACAAGGTAAAAAGCTTATTCGGGAAAGATTGTTAGCAGCCGCAGTCGACGAAATCATACGAGATAATCGACGTCGGTATTTAGAGTTCCAGGTTGGTGATTGGGTATTCCTGAAAGTGTCACCCATGAAAGGTGTTATGCGATTCGACAGAAAGGGAAAGCTCAGTCCGAGATATATTGGGCCTTATCAGATTGTTCGTAGAATAGGCAAAGTTGCCTATGAATTGGATCTACCGGCTGATTTAGGAGCGGTGCATCCGCATGTTCCACATGTCTATGCTTCGCAGATGCATTGGTGACCCTTCCAGAATATTTCCCATTGATGATATCCAGGTCACAGAGGAGCTATCCTATGAAGAGCAGCCTATAGCCATATGGGATCGTCAGGTAAGAAGGTTGCGTAATAAAGATGTGGCTTCCGTTAAGGTGATGTGGCGGAACAATAACTGGGAGGAAGTGACCTGGGAAGCTGAGGAGGAGATGAAGAAGAAGTATCCTCACTTATTTTCGGTGTCTACAGGTAATCTAAATTTCTTAGTTGACTATGTTGATCAATGAATGAATGGTGTGTGATAGCTATAAAAGGAACTCCCCCGAACTGTTTGTAAGACCCGTGGGGTTAGTTTAACATTCGAGGACGAATGTTCTAAAGGGGGGGAGGATGTTATATCCCGTATTTTGTACAACGGGACAATCCGAGTTAACCACGATAAGTTAGGGACAAGACCATTCCGGAATACGAAGTCGAGACTTTTAACCACGATCTTGTTTTAAGGCATAAGTGCTTATGACTTTGTGGGCATGGAATATTAAAGAAATTTGGGACTAAAAGTGAATATTAGAAAAATAAATATTTCATGAATTAAGAGGGAGGTGGCCGGCCACATGGGATGTGGGACATGGCCACATGGATGCCTTATATTGCTAATAAAAGATGACTTAGTCATCTTGTTCATCACTTTCAAGCCTTAGAGAACAATCAAGAAACTTGGAGAAAGAGAGACTAAGGCATTCGGCCATAGCTCCAAAAATTCAAGACCAAGAAATAGCCATAAAAAAAATTGTTTCTTCTAGCAAATCAACTAATTGAAGGGTCCTTGTTAACGTGGAGTTGTTGTTGGAATCAATAAACTACTTGTTTTCATCATTTGCAAACCCTAGCTAGTTGTGAAGTTGAAGAAGAAAGGTAAGGTTTAATCTTGTTTTTATATGTTATGGATGGTTTATGCATGTTGTAGTATGCAAAAATGGATGAAATTCATGAAATATTACATGTTGGGGTATTGAGCCGTGTGCATGGTATATGGCCCCGTGTGTGTGTTGTGTTGTGTTGAAGTAATGAATTGAATTCTAGTTAGCATGTTTTGATTGTTGTAGTATGAAGAAATGGATGAGAATCATTAATATGTATGTGTGTGGTGATGGCCGAATATAGGCCATGTTGTATGGCAAAGAATGGATCAATTCTATTTAGTATTATGATTGTTGTCGTGGTGAGTTCTATAATGAAAATGAGAGTTTAATGATCTAAGTTGAAGTTGTAATTGATGTGGGACGTTTGGCACCTTAATGTGAATCTTATGTAATTTTTGTATTTATGGAAATAACGTTGTTAAAGTGTGGATTGTTGGTGTAATTCATGAATTTGGGAGAGAGGAATATGTGTGGTGTTGTTCTCGGGTTTGGGGTGATTTTCGGGTGAGTTGGAGTATTGGTTGGGTTGTTTGAAATATTGTGTGAATTGTTTAAAGTGTTCTTGAATATTGTTTGAATGGTTTCGGATTAGTAATTGAACGTGTGAGCGTTGATGTTGGCTTGAATGTTGTTGAATTATGTAAAAAGAGCTACTAACGTTAGAATGCGTATTGAATTGACTATTGATGTTGTTAGTTTGGTTGTTGGTATGGTTGTTGATGAATTTGGCCGAGTTGAATTCTCGGCGTTGTTGTATTTATGGGGAAATCGCCCAAATTTCGTAGAATTTGGTGTTCGTTTGGAATCGGATTCCTAAATGCCTTTAGCTAATGTGTGACATTTGATGACGTATTGTAGATCTTGGGAAGTCCGCGATGTAAGTTGGATTGGTTGCGAGAGCGATGACGAGGTATGTAAAGCCTAACCTTCCGTTCTTTTGGCATGTCCTAGTGTTAAGTAGGCTATGATACGAGCCTCGGGTAATTCCATTCTTACGATCCGAGCTTGTATATGATTCTTAACCTTCTCTTAATGTTGGCCCTCTTAATGTATTTAAATTAAGGTCCTTATGTTTTATATGAAAGGATTTCAAAAGTTGCATAAAGGATTTCATTTTTAGAAAATGCTGTAACTACGAACGACCGTAACTTTCGTAGACGAGCTCGGATCGCCTCGAAACATTCGTAGGAGATTTCATAAGGCATAATATCCCCCAACTTCCATAGGCGGGCTCGGATGGGATTGATACCCATCCGTGGGCCCCGAGACTTTTTCTATGTGTGTTCCTAGTGACTTTTGGGAAGGACTTAGTATGGTTATCGCCTTAACTCCCGAGTATGGACTACTTACTTATTTATCGAGTCTATGATAATTTTTTTTTATGCATATGGTTGCTCACGACTCTGCTCGTGCATATGGTTGTTACCTCTTTCACTGAGTCCCGGGCCGGTTATGTTCGTGCGCACTATGACATATTCCGGAGTATGATGTGTCCGGTTCGCCGAGCCTCGCTAGAGGGCCGGGTACCGAGTATATTTGGCGTTATGATGTGTTATGGCGTTAGGATATGCTATGTGATATGTCGGGTTCAGAGATATGAAATCTTCTGGAGTATGATGTGTTATGGCGCCAATGACAGGCGGGCGACCATAGTTCCTGAGCCCCATGCATGATTTGTATTTTTGAACTAAGTATTTTGACGTTTTGCATATTGTACCTATTTTCTGTATCTATTATTTCGATTATGATTCTGTTACTGTATTTCTTGCTTTGCATACTCAGTACATATTCCGTACTGACCCCCTTTCTTCGGGGGCTGCGTTTCATGCCCGCAGGTACAGACGCCCAGTTTGGTGATCCGCCAGCCTAGGACACCTACTCTGCTTCTTGGGAGTGCTCCTTTGTCCGGAGCCTACATTTTGGTATATATTCTTCCGTTGCATATGTATATATTTATTCAGGGGTACGGCGGGGCCCTATCCCGTCATATGATTCCGTTGTTCCGTTTAGAGGTCTGTAGACATGTATGTGGGTTATGGTTATTTCTGTATAGATGTGTTCGTATGTTTTATGTTTGGGCGGTCCCATTCGCCGTGGCAGCCTTGTCGGCTGCATATGCGTATATTCGATATGTTATGTACATTATGACAGCCTCGCCGGCTTTTGTGATATATGTTTGCTCTTATGCGATAATCTGAGACTATGTGTGACCATTTGTATTTATGCAAGTTTAGTATGCTGGTTCGGAGTATCAGGTGCATATGAGTGTCCAATTCGGACACTAGTCGTGGCCTACGGGGTTGGGTCGTGACAGGCTCGTATTGGGAATAATTTGGGAAGTTGTGTATGAGGCCTATGGGTGCATCTCGGAGTTATATAAGTTCTTAGACATGTTTGGAAAAGAATACGAAGGTTAGACGTCAAACGAATCGGAAAGAATTCATCTCTTCGTAAAAATCGAATTAAGACCATTCCAAAGCCATTTCCACGGACCGTGAATCATCTCACAAACTGTGAAAATGTTAGTTGGTCACTGTGGAAGGGGCGGAAACTTGGTGGCTCACTGGAAGTGTTCCACAGATGATTTCACGGTCTGTGAAAAATTTCACGGTCATGAAAGTGGTCCGTGAAAATGTGGCGGTGGAGAATTGTCCTTGCCTTATAAATTTATTGCCACAACTTGGGGCTCATTTATGATTCTAACTTCCCAACCTATGTCCTAAAATGCACCCAAGTGCATTATGAACCGAACTAGATATGCACACAAGTTCTAAATGACCATCCGGACCTCTCAGAATCGACGAAGATTTCAGAAAAAGTCCGTTTACCCAAATGTCAACTTTGAGTCTACTCTTTTTTGCTTAAAGCCAATTTTTCCCAAAAGTCACCTAAATCAAATCTGAACACCTCGAGAAGTGTGTCAACAATCCCCTCGGGTCAAAAGTGAGCTGACAAGATCGGGGAAAGGTCAATAAGTGCCGAAAGAACTATAACGACCAAGCGGGTCATTACATCAGATACCAATTAAAAAATCCCTCGTCCTTGAGCGACAAGAAAGGGAACGGGGAAATATACCTAAGACCGCCACAACTGAGGATATCTCGAACACATATCAGGTTTCTCCTGATAGGAAAGATTATCTTTGAACAAAACTGCATCCCAACAAATGATATAGGAACCATCAGAGTAGCACTTTTACGCCTTAGAAAATTTTCCGTACATGTACAGTGAGTAGGAGAGAGCAAGTCATAACGTATGCAATGTTGATCGAGCAAGAAAGGATGTAAGTGGCCCTAATTACGAGTTTCAAGGAAATGCGAGGTGAGGAAAGAAAGTTATTAAGGGAAAGCGAGTCGCATGGTGTATATCGGGCAAGAATTTTGAGCAACGAGTTAACGAGGGCGTAAGGATGCCTTAGAGAAGTGGGAAGATGTCCCTAAGATTGGTATTGAAGTGTCAAACAAGTGCCAAGAAGGTTCCATAAGGATCGGAGATCAAACGAGTCGACGAGAATGAAAACGGAATCATCGAGCATTATACGGTCCAATCTACGACCGTATAAATGATACTGACCGTATAATTGGCCGTATAGTTGGCCAAAGGAGGGACCAGCCACTAGACCAAATGTACGCCGACATACGGTCCGTATAAATAGTACGGACCGTATGTTGGTCCGTATAATGGAGGTCGGCCAGATTTTGTGGTTTTAAAATAATGATCCCATTTCATTTTTATTACTTCTCCTTCTCTCTACACGACTCCATCTCTCTCTATAAACTTTTCAAAACTCTTCCAACACAAGAAAACCAAGGGAATCAAGGATCAACAACATCAAATTCATGAACCCAAGTGGATGAAACCCATCTAGAAGTCATCTCTCTCAAGAAATCCCCAAAGGATAGAAGCTAGGGTTTTGTTGTTGGAGGAGTATTCTTACTCAAGGCTTGTTTCACCATCATCTAAGGTATGTTTTATGACTTTTATATGTTGTTTAGGGTGTTGGAAAGCTAAGATGCTTAGATTGTACAAACATGGGAAATGGGTTCTTAAGAAGATGAATAGTGTCACTATTGAATAGTGGTTAGATGGAAATCATGAGTGTTGGTATGATGTGATTATGAATATGTTATAAATGATGTGTAGACCATGAAATGAGTGTGAAGTACGCAAAATTATGATGATGGGCCAAAAGCCATAAATGTGAGTAATTGGAGGAAATTAGTGGATTTTGCTAAATGTATAAGAACGATGAATGTTGGGTTCTATATTGTAATTATTGTTGTGAATGTTGGGAGCTGAAATAGAGTAAGGGAAACGTAGTAGAAACAAAGGAGATGCTGCCCAATTTTCCTTAGAAATAGAGGTCCGTTCTTATAAATTCGTAACTAACGACGACATGAATTCTCTTGAAGGTATGTGTAAGCGCATTAAAGGAAGAACGAGCAAGCAATAAGGATAGTAAACGTCAAAGGTATGTAAGGCCGTCCCTTTTCTTTCAAGGCATGATCCTTAGGCTATAGCTTCGTAAATGTTTCTATGTCTCTCTCGTTTTCATAAGTTAAATGCTTACGTCTCCAAGGCATAAATTCCTATTCTAATAATCCATAGTTGTTTTCCCAAATTGCCATGTTCTTCAAACCAAAGATGTACGATTTTGTGAGCCTTCAGGATACCGTAAATGAGCATGTTTTACGATAGAAATGGCAAAGCCAAAGTTGAGGATATATTCTATAATGATGAAGGTTATGATGATTTTTATGGCCAACAGTCTCAAGTTATGAGCTTAATGTTTTTACGAGAATGATTTTATGCTCAAAGGCTCCGCGTTCATGATTTCAATGACGACATAAGAATGTCAAGCTATCTATCAACCCTTTTATTTCATTCATGGATACCGACAAGTTTTTCTCAAAAATCCCAAAGACATACGGATTGACTTCTTACAAGATTATAGCTCGCTTTTTACCTTCCCTTAAAAGAGTTATCGTTCATAATTGTAGCGTTCATCGATAGTCCCACCTTACTATGATTGTTCCTTCAAGGTGAGGCGTGATGACCATGATGAATCCATAACACAGTCGGGGGCTACGACCTTACGTCCCTCCGATAGAACTATAGCTTTTCCTTGAGCTCTTGTGCATGCTATGTATATTAAGTATGTATATGAGATGAAAAATGTTTTCGGGGAAATGGGGAAAGGTGAGGCGCTATAGACGCATAGCTACCGATCGGTGGCATATCATGTTATGTTTTCATATCCGGACGCGGGATACCGGACGCGGGCTAGATGGGTGATGGATCGGGCCGTACGTTCCGCGGCATACTTATATATATATATATATATATATATATATATATATATATATATATATATATATATATATATATATATGATGACGGATGGATCGGGCTACACGTTCCGTAGCAATATATAATATGATGATTATGAGTATGCATGCATGAATCCGCCTCGAGGCAAGCGATCTGGTTATTCATTGTGTTATGTTATCCCCTTATCACCTCTTTATTTTATTGATGTATGCCTTACATACTCGGTACATTATTCGTACCGACGTCCTTTTCTTTGGACGCCGTGTTCATGCCCACGGGTAGACGGGGAGGCGGACCGGCTCGGTAGAAGCCACCGGCCCGGTCCGAGGAGCACTCCATCTTCCGGAGGTGCTATTTGGTTGATCCCTTTTGTGTATATTGTATATGTCATCCGGAGAGGCTCGTAGGTACTAGACGTGGGTTGTGGTTCCATGCGTAGGACGGTGTGTATGTTTATAAATATTCGAAACGAGGTTTCTGTATTACAGCATAATGTTTCTAGCGAAAAGCAAATTCTCTATTTAAGGTATTCAGATAAAGACGAATGTTTGTCAATTGAGTTAAGAAAGTGTTAGCGCGAGCGGTGCTCCGTGGTTAGCCCCGGGTGCCCGTCGCGGCCCCTAGGCGGGTCGTGACAAGCACTCCCTCATCGTAGAGGCATGAAAGATCGGACGAACACCTGACAGATTGGTGAACAACTAACTCACAAAAAAGAAGATCAGCATAACGGATAATCACAAACAGGCCAACGTACCTCGGGCTCACTTTCCAGTCACAACTCTCTAAATTTAGCTCAAGCTCCAATTCTCATATCTCCATATTCAAATTTCCCTCGTAACTGATCCTCAAAATAAATGAATTGCTTTACTCGCATCCTCTGATTTGATAAAATCATAACTCTGGATGCGATCAATAGGCCCCACAAGCACTCTCCCAAACCAATGCAATCCTCTGAAACATGGTTACATACCATATCCCAACCTGGACCAATAACATACTCTCGCCACAAAGAGTTCTTGATTCAGCTGAGATCCTTACGCAATTCCATCAAAATCGATCTTACTAACAGCCAACTTGGCTAGTTCGAAGACTTTTTTGACCTTCAAATCACAATACAGGAATCATACCACTGAATAACTCGCCAAGTAAACAACTGGTCACTATAAAGACCTCTCGCACAACAGTTCCTCCTCAAATCTATACTAAGCTAAATGAAAACCATTATTCTATCCAAGTAACTGTTCTAAAAAAATATCATCAAATCCACTAGGAAACCCTAACAAGTCTTGGTAAATCTATCATACCTCAAATTTGGGCCGAAGCGTATCAAATCTTTTAATATCTTCCTGGAAATATAACTATAGACCATTAAGCCTAACTCGAACCATGCTGACCCGGAATGAATGCACAACTCTCGAATATCACCAATAGTCATTTGAACTAACTCCGAATTCCCGAAACCAATCACAGTACTATCAAACCTCTATGGCGGTCAATTCTCATCTTTTCCTCACTCATAACAAATCATGTCTATCACTTTCGACTCCACAAGTTGAGTCCTATCCGAGTTATCAACTTAGTACCGAAGAGCTATACCTTACGGTTTTAATCTTCATGTTTCTCAACCTTTACCGGTTACGTAAATCTAATACAAACCCAAACTTTTCGACACAAAACCTAAAGCCTCATATAGTAATTATAAAACCATAGAACCTCTCAGAGTATCACCTCAATATACTCATAAATTTTTTTGAAAGTATTTGATCTTACAACTGTCACTCTAAATCTCACGCAATTGTTCCCAAGTCCTTAATACCCAAAAGTGCTTACCAAAATTGTCTAGTCAATACTACTAGCAATCATACTATATCACCACGAGTAAGGTCCCTCCCAAAAATATAACTCTAGCCTAACATGATAGGAACTCCACAATCCTTTCTCTTAAAGCACGCTAACGCATTCACTGTATAATGTTACGAACTTTTCCAACGGTGTACCACTAAGCCATTTCTTATAAATCTTAACATGTCGATTCACTAAGATATGCTTCTCACTAGTCGCAGATCACGAACCTTACGAAAATCTATCATATCACAGAGTCCATTCCTGTATATTTCTATCTTAAGCTCACGCAACAATCACATCTCAACTGGAATGTGCAAGAAAATGACACCACAATCCATACTGGCCCAAGAAATCCCCAGGATGTACCTTTTTCTTATCGATTCACATTCAACAACACCTTTCTCGACTCGTCAATTTCCAAATTTCTAATCACTTCGCGATCATCGATGCCATAATCAATCCTCAAATCCACTCCATCGAATACCACATAATCATAAATCTTCCAAACTAGCCGAATTAATCCTGGAGATAGAAGCGTACCACACACTCTGCACATTAGCCTTTCCTTAACGCTTACCACTCTGAACTGAACGCTCTCTAAATTCGGCATATCACACAACAGTATTACTAATATCCTCATCTATCTCACTGAAGCGTCCTTGCCCGAATTGCCCTACTCAATTTTCAAAATGTATACCTAACTTAACTCAATTGACCCGTCATCGATCTACCATGTCAATATCCATGTTCACTAATCCCTTACTCAAATCCTTAACGTTGCTAGTCCTCGAAGAATTACCTCTTAGCTCAATTATCGGATCTGAATACCTCTAACCACTCGCATGACTATCCCTTTTTATTTAATCACATAAGCCTAGTAAAAAAATTACTAGTAGCGAAATATAGACAATTTTACACCACGAATACAAGGTTCCCAAACTTGGTCCACTATTGACCTCTATCAGTCTATGATATAACTGAACATTCCAACTCATCCATAAACTCTCAATCCCACTCGACACTGTAGAATCGTAACCAAGCTCTCACATTACTAACTCGAACTTCAATGATTTTCTTTTTGTTCTTAACCTCGAAGACACCAATCAACCTCATCGGTCACACCCCTTACTGTACGTCATGATATAATGCCCCTGCAGTCCAAACACAACTCACGTACTCATGTTACCTCACCTTAATTCTTATGAACCTTAATCTCCTGAACTCGATAGCAAGATGCCTAATTGTAATCCTTTAGTTCCCGTATTCCATCTCAAATCACTCTATCACTATCAACCAAAAACACTCAAATCCACTCGATCCTCTAAACCAATCATCTCTATGAGTCGAACAAACCACAAACAATATCAATAACTGTTACACCCCAAAAAAATTTCCCGTTACCAAGACTGTAGATGGCTTAGTACGAGCTCCAAGAAAAGGTAAAGTCATACACAGGATTAGGGATGAGAGATTATATGATATATATATATATATATATATATATATATATATATGCATGACATAGACCATATGGGGTGAATCAATTCATATGTTACTGGATGAAAAACCCTCGTTACAGTAAGCTAAGTGGGGCCTACATGTTGGGGTTTTATAAAGGACATATGAAAAATTATATGAGTAGTACATGGGAAGTTGAGAAAGTCTTAAGCAGGACCCTTAAGCCAAATGTGGGCATAAGCCCTCCAAAAGGGTGATTTAAGGATACGTTTTCGGGTGATCTGACTTAAAGAGGCCAAAACGTCGTTATAAGTTTGGAATTTGAAAACACACCACCAGTGAAAGTTGTAGATAATTGAAATAGCTTTCCAACCATGGTCGTGGACTCTCATACGATATCGAGATCAAACGTTACGTGCGCTCTAAGATCGAGGAGGAGCATTAGGGCGGGGGTTAACCTGCGCGAACACGCCGGAAAGGTGGCGCGAGCCGCGCGGGGCAAGACTACTACAACTTAGCACGCGCGCCCACGTAGCGAGCTCGATCGCTGCAACATTGCAAATTTTGGTCGGTCCCGAGGACTCTCGTTATATAAAGGGGACACCTCTTTATTTCTTCAACCAAACACACCCAAACTCCCTCTAATCTTCTGGAAATTTCCCCAAACTTCCAACACCTACTTTTAAGCCAAAACTAGGTATAATTCCTAAATTCCGGTCCGGATAGCGTATAGTTGCAATTACAAAATCGTATAGCGATGCGTTGTGGCTTAAGCTCAAGGTGAAGAAGTGAAGATATAGCAATATTATCAAGAGAAAGGTATGAATATCCTTCTATTAATGTTAATCTTGGTTCATTTACGGAGATGAAGCTATTAAATAATTATAAATGCCTTGTTGGCGGAAATATGAGATAAACACCATATGGGATGTTTATGAAATATTTTAACATTGAGAATATTATGGGTGATGTTGGTATTGTTGTTGTTGTTGTTGGTTATTGAATTATAATTTTGGGCTAGGCATATAAACATAAGAGATGCTACAAAAATTTTGGCAGATTTTAGAAAGATGTATCTGAAGGCTTAGGATAAGTATATAACAACGGGCCTAATCATAGTATGAATGGTCTTATATGTAGACTTGCGGGATCAGACGGATAAGCGTAGGTAGTTGGAGGCTGAACAGGTATGTTAAGGCTTGTTCCTTTTCTTTCAAAGGCATGATTCCTATGTTACGATTTCATAAATGTTTCCATAACTTCTTTGTTTTCAAAAGTTAGAAGTTTATGATTCTAAGGCATGTTCCTTTCTCGATAGTCCATAAATGTTTTCCAAAATGTCTGTATGTTCCGAAACAGAGATGTATGATTCTGTAAGCTCTCATGATGACAGCGATGAACATGTTTTTACAATGATAATGATGATGCCAAAGATGAGAGCATTTTCTATGATGATCATGATGATGATGATTTTATGATTAAAAGTCTCAAGTTATGAAACCAATGATGATGTGAGAATATTGAGCTATTTTCTTGACTTTCTCAATTTCATTCGTTGTTGTTGGTCTCACCTTATATTAATTGTTCCTTCAAGGTGAGATAGAGCGATGACGAATATTACATACTATAATCGGAGGTTACCGACCTTACGTCTCTCCGATAGAGTCATAGTATTTTTTTTGGACTCTCATGCATGGTGTATATATATATATATAGGGGATATGGAGAAAGGTGAGGCGTTATATACTCATAGCCACCTGATCAGTTGGTATATTATGATATCGTCCCGGACGCGGGATGCCGGAATGTGGGATATATGGTTAAATGGATGGGGCCGTTCGTTCCTCGGCACTATTATATATATATATATATATATATATATATATATATATATATATATATATATGGATGAGAGCGCACGTCCGACGGTATTATATATATGTATATATCGATCGGTGCACGTTCATAATTTGTCATGATACATACGCATGAGAAAGATTTTATGAAAAGCTAAGCATGCATGGTATCCGCCTTAAAAGGCACTCAGATGTACAGGTTACTCTTTATCTCATGATATGCTCTATATTTCCATCATGTTATTATTCATGCTCTGTATCCCCTACTATGTTATTATTCATGCCTTACATACTCAGTACATTACTCGTACTGACGTCCTTTCTTGTGGGCGCTGCGTTATGCCCGCAGGATCAGGTAGCCAGTCGGGCGAGCCAGACCAGTAGGGCCTCTTTCTAGTTCTAGCCAGCAAGCTCCATTTGGACCTGAGCTACACCCATTTGGTATGCTATTTTGTTTTGTACATATTTGGGTTTGGCAGGGCCTCGTCCTGTCTCATCTTCAGTTTGTATCTTATAGAGGTCTGTAGACAGTGATAGGTAGCTGTGATGTTATGCAGCCTCGTCGGTGATTATTTTGTTGTACAGTATATATAGCGGCCAAATCGGTTTGCGTTGTTACTCTCAATATTTATGTTAATATGTATGTGTTGGTTGTGAGTTCTCGAGACGGTGTTTCTTGTGTTGATTATTCAGGAGACAGTATAGTTCAGTTATGGATTGTGTATGGGCCTAAGTTAATCAGTAAGAAGTAAATGCAAGCACAAGCGTGTTTGGCCAGTAGTGGTCGGGCACTCATCACGGCTCATCGGGTTAGGCCGTGACAAAAGTGTTATCAAAGCAGTTCGTCCTAGGGATTGTCTGCAAACCGTGTCCAGTAGAGTTCTGTTTATGGGTGTGAACCCAGCCACACTTATAAACAAGGAGGTACACGGGGGCATTTAGGAATCATTGACCTTTCTTTCTATCTTAGATCGTGCGATAGAGCCGAGTCTAGGAAGATCGTTCCCCGGCCCCTTTTCCACGCCAGGTAAATGCGGGACGACGAAAGATGAAGAGATCAGCCTCGGACAGTGGGGGTGTCACGACCCCATCAGAGGCCGTGACGGGTACCCGATAATATCATACCGGCACCTCTTATCGTGTATTCTATTCATACTACTGAGTGGGCCATATGGACGATACAATCATATCTTACTCAACATAATCATCAATAGCGTACTCGTGAGCAGTGTTAGTGATTTTACAAAAGATTACACAACCATAAGGGCGAGCGAGGACTACGAAACATTTATTTGTACACGTCGTCTCGAGCCTCTAAATAAGATACATATATCCATAAGTCGGGGCAATTCCACCGTACCCAAATATGTACACAAAGTAGTACCGGTAAACGGAAGCTCGGGAACAGGCGGAGCGCTCCCGGCCACGGCGGTGGGCTCTAGGGATCAAATGCGACTACTTTT
>NC_081353.1:55599619-55644525 GCF_029784015.1 Lycium ferocissimum | reverse complement strand
TTTTTTCTTACCCCCTTGTTCCTTCAACAACTACTACACGTTCATATGCACTTGGTAAGGAGCTGAATTAATGGAGAAAACTGAAATTTGGGATCAACATCATCTCACCATTCTCGGCTAGCTCTGCCGAGCTTCTCTTTCTAACTCTAAGTTTCTTAACTTTTCAAATGTTGAAATGAGAGTTTGGGGTTGATTTATGAATCAGCAACTTCCTTTTATATGCAATCCACAAGGTGGACATGTGTCCCACCCAAGCCTTTAGCCAATAAGAATTGGCCAATTCACAAGTGGGACCCACGGCCACTTAGGCCCACTAATGATGTAATTAATTTCTTAATCTCACTTAGTCCTCCAATCTTGGTCAATTAATCCTTATTCTCCAATAATGTTCTTATACCAAACGAAATCCGCCAAGCAACTTGTGCATGTAAATGAAATCGGGAGATGAAAACCCTTACCGGGAACCCTAAAACAGCTTCGTCTGTAACTTGTCGCACTTAGCTTTATAATGTTCCAATGTAAAGATACGGGACATAACAGTTAGAGACTTTGCAGACAGAGTCGAGTGTATGATATGTCAGTTTGTACGCGGCTATGTGGGCCAATATATCATTATGCATTATGTTACAGATTTGTTTTTGCGGCGACTATATAAGTCGATGTCTTGTTGTGCATTATATTACAGATTTCTACGATTGCAGATTTTATTTGATTTGAAAAAGATGAAAAGCATGTTTGTTTTCGAAAAATTTTCGAAGTATGTACTTATGTCATGTTTTGCGGACCCCGATATGATTATGAGTATTACGAAAGTCGACGGGTTCGCTCGGCCCTAGGTAAGGGTCGGGTGCCCATCATGCCCTATCGGAAATTAGGGTGTGGCAATTAGATACCAATTTGAATGAAGTCGCGCGAGAGAATGAAAGAATTGGATGTTTGTTAAATGTCCTATACCCTCTTCCACATAAGTACGGGCTCATCGTGCCGATCCGAACGACCAGACACGCTTTCTTGTATTATAGATCGGGTAACCTAGGGCTCTAATACAAACTTGTCATGACCCTATTTAGCTAAGTCGCGCGGGCACTACCTTTCCCACCTTGATAGGTGAACCCTTATCCCAGCAATCTCAAATACATGAAATAACAAGTAAATAAGCAGAAGAAATAGAAATACGTAAGTCTGAAATAATAATAGATAGAATATGCGGAAGTACATCACACCACCCAAAAATCTATCTAATCATACAAGAGAAACTAACTAGATACTATAAGTCTGAAAATAACAAAATACTGAATATGTCTCAGAATATAAGTAAGACATAGAATAAGTAAGAATCTCCCAGGCGGCGGACATCCCCGTGCTCACCCTGTAAAACTCTAAGCCGCAACCCTGATCCGCTATCAGCCACGAGAAATAGAAGTCGACCCTACCTGGAACTCTGCATTCATAAAGAATGCAACAAGTGTAGGTCAGTACAAACAATAAGTATTGGTAGGTATCATAGTCCGACTAAGTTTAGCTAACACATATCAAGTCAATTAGCTGCTAACTCCACTGCCTCTATCTCAGTAGCATGCACAGCACAATAGACCTTTTGAAGCCTATTAATGAACACGAGAGGCCTCTTACGTAGAAATTCCTTGTTCTTGACACTGAGCTTGCGTAGCAACAATCTGGATGTGTAACTGGATAGCTCCCCTGACATCCATATATGAAGCACTGAGCGGCGGAGTAACTATAGGACGGACCTCCTCAGACATCTCGAAAGGTGAGGGTGCATCAGGGGCACTGAATCCGACGCAAGTCCTTAAGCACTGGTGCCAACTCTATAAGTTTGAGAGTCCACTCCTTCGGTAGCATCAACAATAGCCCTTTGGCTAGTGGCTGCCGTTCTCTTGGTGTGCTTTATTTTTGCAGGCATTTTCTGAAATATGTATTACGCACGAATTAGAAGAATTCCTAAAAGCATAGCTCTAATTGCATGATCTAGAGTATGAAAGAAGTGAGACAATCCTAGATGTCTTGATGGTCAACTATTTACATGTGTGGCACATACACACATATAAAAGTGAACCCCATGGGATATGGTTTCATGGACTCCCTAAGACACTTTAACCTAGCATTTGATACCAGCTTTGTCACGCCCCAAATCATATTTGCCTGACTGCATGTGACCGAGCGAACCACATGGCTTGCTGAATCAACATAGGACATGTACTGATACGGAATATAAGTGAAACATGAATGATCTGAGTAAAGCATGAGATTTAATAATCATAAGTCTGAAAATACTGTTTTAACTTAAGTGTAAAAATAGTCTGGAAACATCATAAGTACGAGCCAACACGGCAATGCGATACTGAAACTCTGACATGACATGCTAGACTACTCTATGAAACCTTTGAAACATGAGTCTAAATATTAAAACTGTTTATTGGGACAAGGCCCCGGTAAACCTCTACTGCATAACATAACATGAATATAAGTAAAGACAACACCCCGAATGAGATGGGGCTCACCAAAAGCTGGTACGAGCAATGTCCTAACGCGCTGATCCGTCATCCTATAAATCAAAGCCTGCATTGTGAATGGAAGGCTCGGGAAAAAGGGATGTTAGTACATTTGAATTGTACCGGTATGTAAAGCAAGTGAATGAATAAACATGGCACATGAAATAATAGGAAATGAGACTGAACTGTAAGCTTAACATGAGCATCAGTAACATCTGACATGAACATATATATGTAACATGAGTAAAATATTTGAAATGGGAGAGCATTGGTATAACCGACATGTAACCACCACGTGAACATGTGGCTTTTGATCTCTACCCGATCAGCAAGGCCATCTCATACCTTGCCGGGGTATGAGGCATGAAAATGACATGAATGGATCCATAAAATATCCCGTAATGGGAAACATGAAGATGTTGTCCTCAATAGGAGGAGTGACTCTTATCCTACACTGGCATATATAGTTTCGGGACTATCTGAGCCTTTTCGGTATTCTATGCAACTTCTAAAAACATGAACATGAATATAAGTGGCATCTAAGCCCATGGTTTGTAAAACATAACTTGTAAACATGGTTCGTAAACATAACTTGTAAACATAATCTAACATGTACATTGTCACGACCTAAGCCGATGAGTCATGACGAGTGCCTGACCTCTACTGACTAGACACCCTTGTACTAGCATCTGGATATTGCGACACCATAGGGTGGCCCATATATGACATATAACTGAACCACACTGACTCATACAAGAACAACACCAACAACTATGCATCAAGAACTCTCAACCATCTGTGCATATATATATAAATGCTGAAAAGAATAGCGCAAGCCGACCAGGATGCTACATATGCTATACCCAAAAGAATAGGAGCCGACAAGGCTACATCACATCCCAACTATACACAACTATCTGCAGACCTCTAATACAATGCAAAGCTGTAGAAAGGACGGGACAGGGCCCCATCATACGCATATACATATGTCAAAATTAGCATACTAAATATGAACTGCAGCTCCAAACCAAGTGGAGCGCGCGACTCTTCTTTGAGTGGAAGTCCTGCGAGGGTCGGTCCGCACAATCTCTCTACCTGAACTTACAGGGATGAATGCATCCCCCGGAACAATAGGAGAGTCAGTACGGATAATGTACCGAGCATATAAGGCATAAGGACAACATTTACATAAGAATCATGAAAGAAATCTGAAACACGAAAGCCAATCCAACTATCTGAATACATCTGTGACTAAACATCTGGGAATGTCTGTATAACCCTGAGTAATTGAAAGTGCCTCTGAGGGCGTATGATATGCATAGGTCATAGTATAACTATTAGCGCTAAGGAATGTACAGCCCGATCTATATATCATATGTTAATGTTGACGAACATACAGCTCGATCCATTTATCATATCCCATCGGCCTCTCTGCGGCCACTATCATTATCATCATTACTGTTCACCATCTGAACAGGTGGTAATGCATATATAATGCCTATCCCTTTCGCCATACCCTATATACATATAACATACGCGTATATAACTCCTTCTGGTCATGGGTCAATGTGCATATATATAAATTAATGCAATGGCATAAGTAAAATAAATAAATAGAACTCTCAGAGTGACCTAAGGTTGTACTACCTCCGATAGACATCTTTTGAGCAAACATCAACAAAGTACAAGATCGCAAGACCCAAGAATAGAAGGAATAATCATAAAAAGGGGTATAGCAACATCAAAGACTAAAGTACTCCTAATGCTTCTAAGAGTAGAGTAATATGGAAGCTCGTTCATTCATTTGTTCGCTCATATCAAAAAGATCGTGTCAAATGAAAGAAAGGATAGCCTTAACATACCTTGGAGCATATCTAATTGTCCAACGCCTATACGCAAGTCTACAACAAGATAATGTTACACCTATATACAAGCGTGTAGGCTCGCGATGCATATGAGGTTGGATAAGCAAGAAGTAGTAATTGATGATCGAGATTCCCAATAAGTTAGGTGTTGGATGAAAACCATGAGTATTGGGTTAGTGATACCTTAAGGATGTTGTGGAGAAGAGTTATGATAAGCAAAATACGTCCCTTAGATATTATATTGAAGTGATAAACAAGTGCAAGTGCCAAGAAGGTTTCATAAGGATTGGAGATCAAACGAAACGACGGGAACCATTCCGGTGGAACCGTGAGTTCCACGGCCATGTTCCACGGACAAGACCATGTTCCACGGCCCGTGGATGTGTCCGTGGAACAGCCAGGAAAGAGTGGCTGGCTGGTCGTGAACCACGACCGGTTCCACGACCAACAAAGGGTTCCACGGACCGTGAAGGCGTCCGTGGAAGTCCCATCGGCCGAACCATTTCAAGTCTTTAAATGTAAAGTCCACTTCATTTATTTCATTCTCATTCACAACTTTAACCTCTCCACACCTCTAGAACTTTCTAAACATTTCATCCACAAGAAAACTAAGTGAATCAAGGATCAATAACAAAAGTTGAAGTGAATCAAGCTTAGGAAACTCCATTAAAGTCATCAAAGTCAAGGAATTTCAAGAAAAGGTGAAGTAGGGTTTTTGTAAGGAAATGGTATTATCAATCAAGGTTTATTCCTCTACCATTTGAGGTAAGTTTCATGATCTTTACATGTAGTTTAAAGTATTATTAAGGTGAAACACTTAGATTATGAAAGAATATGGAAAATGGGTTACAAATGGATGAATAATGTCATTGTGGAATAGTAGTTGAGAGGAATCATGAAATGGTTATGTTGAGATTTTAAATGTGTTATAAATGACCTATAGAACATGAAATAAGTATTGGATAGGTGAACAATACGACGATGACTTTAGTCATGAATATGGAGAATTGAAGTAGAATTGTGAATACGAATCATGGAATGAATGACGATTGTTGTTAGCGATATTGTGATGATTGTTATAAATGTTGGGAGTTGATATGGAATATGGCGGAAAGTAGTATAAACAAAGGAAACGCTGCCCAATTTTCTTTAGCCTTAAGAGGCATGGTCTTATAATTGCCTAGCTAACGACGATACGAACTCTCTTGAAGGTAAAGGCGAGGACATTAAAGGAGAACGAGCAAGCTATAAAGTAGTTAACGACAAAGGTATGTGAGGCTTACCCTTCCTTCCAAGGCATGAATCCTATGCATAATTTTCCTCTTCCATCATGAATCTTCTACGCTTCTAGAGATGAAAAGTATAACTTCATGAATAGCTAGACAGGATAAGAAATACGCCATGAATACGATAAGGACTCTAGAGACCATGATATGATATTCTCACGAAATCAATAATGATGATCACGATCCATTGGTATTCTTTCTTATATGTACTCACCTTAAATTGTAATTCCCTTCAAGGTGAGATATGACACTTATGCTTATTCTATAATATGATCGGGGGTTCACGACCTTATGTCACCCCGACATAGGTATAGTTGCCCTTACGTTCAAGTGAATGTGTTGATGATATGTATATGCATATGTAACTAAGGATGCTAAAATATGATAGAACGATAACAAGTCCATGACGATAAATATATGAAATGTATGATATGCATGATGATGTGATTCCACCGCGCCTAATTGGCCGGACATGTCACCGCTACGGCGGGCTGCTATGATTCCACCGCACCGAGAAAAGGGCGGACATGATCACCACTAGTGGGCTGCATGGGATGGTTACCCGGACGCGGGTAACGATATGATGATGTATGATTGATGTGATGATGCTTGCATGTTATGATAATGTATATAATATACTTATGCATGATGTATGTACATGAAACTGGTTCATATGTAAGGAGTACACAGGTTATATCCTCATCTCAGAACCTATGATTTCCGATTACGTTTATTTCATTTTTGCCTTACATACTCAGTACAATGTTCGTACTGACGTCCGTTTTCTTTGGACGCCGTGTTCATGCCCACAGTAGGCAAGGAGACGGTGCTTGATCTATAGGAGCTAGTAGGCGACTTGTGAGCACTCCATTGTCCGGAGGTGCCATTGATTATTCTTTTGGTATATATATGTATATACTCATGATTGGGCACGACGGGATCCGTCCCGTCCATATGTCTAGTACTCTAGTAGAGGCTCGTAGATACGTATGTGTGGGTAGTATGGTCCCATGGTCTCCATGTATATGTATGTGTATATGTATATATATATATTTTGATGGCCTAAAGGTTTATGTTTATAAAAATAATTAAGTTTCCAATAATGATATGTTTCCATGAAATTGAGCATATATATTATGTATGAAAGGTTATGGGTAATGGGACGAGTGGTGTTCGGTGGTTAGCCCCGGATACCCGTCATGGCCCGTAGTTCGGGTCGTGACAGAAGTGGTATCAGAGCGGTTCAGTCCTAGGAAGTGTCTACGAGCCGTGTCTAGTAGAGTCTTGTTTATGGTGTGTTGCGCGCCACGCTAATAAACAAGAGGCTACAGGACATTTAGGAAAAATGACCATCCTTCTTCATATGAGATCGTGCGATAGAGCCGTGTATAAGATTTAATCCTCCCTAATGAGTATGTTGTGATTTCAGAAATGCCGCCAAAAGATAAAGCCGCCCAGAAGGGCAAGACTACGACAAAGAGGCGGGCGGGAAGAGAGCCGCCTATGAATATAGATGAAGGAGAGTCACATCATGAGGCTTTATCTAATGCCTCCACTACCCCTCCTATCACAGAAGGACAAGAAGGGGCTTCTGTTCCAGCTCCTATTCCTCCAGTTCCTCCACCGGCTGCTTCGGGTCAACAAGTAGCCGAGGCTATTAATTTATTGACACAATTGGTTGCCGCTCAGGCACAAAGGCAAAATGCGGGCCCAAGTGATCGTTCAACTAGTACTAGAGCCCGTGACTTTATGAGTTTAAATCCTCCAGAATTCTTTGGATCAAAGCCGGATGAGGACCCGCAAGGCTTTATCGATGAAATGCTGAGGACGTTGCGGATTATTCATGCTTCCGAGACCGAATCAGTGGAGTTGGCATCATATAGACTCCGAGATGTGGCGGTCTTGTGGTATAACAATTGGATAGCGTCGAGGCAAGAAAATGCGCCTCCTCCCGTGTGGCAAGAATTTGTTGATGCTTTCATTCGCCACTACTTACCTCCCGAGGTCCGCCGAGCTAGAGCGGATAGATTTCTGAATTTAAAGCAAGGGAATATGAGCGCCCGGGAGTACAGCCTCCAATTTAATTCTTTGGCGAGATATGCTCCTACAATGGTAGCCGATATGGGCGACAGGGTGCACAGATTTGTGAGTGGCTTAGGGCCACACCTAGTTAAAGATTGTTTGACGGCTTCATTGCAAGACGGGATGGACATTTCCCGAATTCAAGCTCATGCCCAAAATTTAGAAGGGCAGCAACCTCCGCAGAGGGGTGATCGCGATACTGATAGAGGGCAAGGCAAACGGGCAAGATCTACGGGCGCAGGAGGTGATTATAGAGGTGGATCAAGGCAGACATATTCCGGGCACTCAGGTCAGTCAGTGACGAGTGCACCTCCCCGGTTTACAGGCAGAAGATCTGATCGTTCCTATCGATCCGGACAGGGTCAGAGTTCGAGGGCCCCAGGTTCCCAGTTTGGGGGAGATTACAGTCAGGGGAGACCACCAGTTCCTCGATGCAGCCAGTGCAGAAAATTGCACTCAGGGCCATGTCGCCAGGGCACAGATGCATGTTATATTTGTGGGCAGGTAGGACACTTGATGCGAGACTGTCCTTCGAGGTATGGCAGAGGTGGGGCCCAACCCACAGGGTCGGCGGCGGTTCTCTTCGGTGCGTCCTCGACGGGCGGACTCCCCGGATCTCGTCGAGGGGCCGAGGTAGAGGCCGAGGGGGAGCATCTACATCAGGTGCCACACAGCCCCGATTATATGCTTTAGCCGGACGGCAGGATCTCGAGTCGTCCCCAGATGTAGTTACAGGTACATTAACTGTGTTTTCTCATGACGTGTATGCATTGATAGATCCCGGGTCTACGCTGTCTTACATTACTCCATATGTTGCTAATCGTATTGGGGTGAAGCCCGAGCCGATTAAACCTTTTGAGGTATCTACTCCGGTTGGTGATCCCGTGATAGCGAAACAAGTGTACAAAGATTGTATAGTTGTGATATGTGATCGTCAGACCAAAGTTGATTTAGTTGAGCTAGAAATGTTAGATTTCGATGTAATTATGGGTATGGATTGGTTGGCCTCATGCTATGCTAATGTTGATTGCCGAATGAAATTAGTTCGATTCCAATTTCCGGGAGAGCCCGTGCTTGAATGGAAAGGGAATACGGCAACTCCGAGAGGTAGGTTTATTTCCTACCTTAAGGCAAGAAAAATGATAGCTAAAGGCTATATTTATCATCTAGTCCGAGTTCATGACACGGAAGCAAAGTCACCAACTTTCCAATCGGTTCCGGTAGTAAATGAGTTTCCGGATGTATTCCCAGATGAACTCCCAGGCCTTCCTCCGGAAAGAGAAATTGAGTTCACTATTGATGTGTTGCCGGATACTGAGCCTATTTCTATCCCTCCTTATCGAATGGCTCCGGCGGAACTGAAAGAATTAAAGGCCCAGTTGAAAGATTTGCTCGAGAAGGGGTTTATTAGACCCAGTTCCTCTCCGTGGGGAGCACCAGTTTTATTTGTGAGAAAGAAAGATGGCTCCCTACGAATGTGTATTGATTATAGGCAGTTGAATAAAGTGACGATAAAGAATAAGTATCCTCTTCCGAGAATTGACGATTTATTTGACCAGCTACAAGGTGCCAAGTGGTTTTCTAAAATAGACCTGAGATCCGGTTATCATCAAGTTAGAGTCAGAGAAGAAGATATTCCCAAGACAGCATTCAGAACGAGATATGGCCATTATGAATTCCGAGTGATGTCATTCGGGCTAACTAATGCTCCGGCTGTGTTCATGAATTTAATGAATAATGTATTCAGGCCTCTCTTAGATCTATTTGTGATAGTATTCATTGATGATATTTTGGTGTATTCTCGCACAGAATCAGAACATGCAGATCATTTACGTATTGTTCTTGGCATTCTTCGAGCTCGAGAGTTGTATGCTAAATTTTCAAAGTGCGAGTTCTGGTTAAACTCTGTGACATTCTTGGGCCATGTTGTTTCAGATGATGGCATTAGAGTTGATACTCAGAAGATTGAAGCTGTGAAGACTTGGCCGAGGCCTACGACGCCTACAGAAGTTCGTAGTTTTCTAGGGATTTGGCGGTTATTATAGAAGATTCGTAGAGGGCTTTTCTTCTATTTCATCCCCATTGACGAAGCTAACCCGAAATCGGAAATTTCCGGTGGAATGACGCTTGTGAGCGTAGCTTCCAAGAGTTGAAGAACAGATTGACCTCAGCTCCGTTTTAACACTTCCAAAAGGGTCGGATGGCTATGTTGTATATTGTGATGCTTCCGGTGTGGGGCTAGGATGTGTATTAATGCAGCATGGAAAAGTCATTGCTTATGCTTCGAGACAGCTGCGAAAACATGAAAAGAACTACCCAACTCATGATCTCGAATTGGCCGCAGTTATTCATGCATTGAAAATGTGGAGACATTACTTGTATGGCGTACATGTTGATATCTATACAGATCATAAGAGTCTTCAATATATTTTCAAACAGAAGGAGTTGAATGCTACGGCGAGGCGGTGGTTAGAATTATTGAAAGATTATGATGTTAATATTTTATACCACCCCGGAAAAGCCAATGTAGTAGCCGATGCACTTAGCCGCCGATCAATGGGTAGCTTATGTGAAGTTCCATCGGAAAAGAAAGAAATGATTCATGAACTCCATCAACTAGCAAATCTTGGAGTGCGTATAATTGATTCAGGCGATGCAGGAATTAGTGTTAAAGATCCCACAGTTCATCCTTGGATACGGAAATAAAAGAGCGACAATGCGAGGATCCCAAATTGAAGTATTATAAAGGTGTGAAATTTCCAAAAGAAAAGTCACCATTTGAAGTCTCGGAGATGGGGTTCTTAGATACCAAGGCAATAGGCTATGTGTGCCAAATGTGGCGAATTACGTCGTCGAGTCCTAGAAGAAGCTCACTATTCTCGGTACTCTATTCATCCAGGAACGACAAAAATGTATCATGATCTTAAAATGATGTATTGGTGGGATGGCATGAAAAGAGACATAGCAGAATTTGTAGCCCAATGTCCAAATTGCCAGCAAGTAAAGGTAGAACACCAGAAGCCAGGGGGATTATTGCAAGCGATGGAAATTCCTACATGGAAATGGGAAGTGATTAATATGGATTTCATTGTAGGATTGCCCCGTTCCGAGGCAAACATGATTCTATATGGGTGATCGTGGATAGATTGACGAAAGCGGCTCATTTTCTCCCGGCCGAACTACATATTCGGCGAGAAGACTATGCGAGGCTATATATCAAGGAAATTGTGAGACTTCATGGTATTCCAATATCTATCATTACAGACAGAGGAGCACAATTTACAGCCAGGTTATGGAAATCCTTCCAAGAAGGTCTAGGTACTCAAGTGAGGCTCAGCACGGCATTTCATCCGCAAACTGACGGACAAGCCGAACGCACTATACAGACCTTGGAGGATATGTTGAGGGCATGCGTTTTAGATTTTGGTGGTAGTTGGGATGACCACTTACCCCTAATCGAATTTGCCTATAACAACAGTTATCATTCCAGTATCAAAATGGCTCCGTATGAAGCTCTGTATGGAAGGAAATGTAGATCTCCGATTGGATGGTTTGACGTCGGAGAAGTGCAGTTGATAGGCCCCGAATTAATTCAACAAGCGGTAGAAAAAGTCAAGGTGATCCGAGATCGATTGTTGACAGCTCAAAGTCGCCAAAAGTCTTATGCGGACAATCGCCGGCGAGATCTAGAATTTCAAGTCAATGATTGGGTGTTCTTGAAAGTGTCACCGATGAAGGGAGTGATGAGATTTGGCAAAAAGGGAAAGTTGAGTCCGCGATATATCGGACCCTATAAAATCATCCGTAAGGTGGGTCAAGTAGCATATGAGTTAGACTTGCCTTCAGAGCTTGAATTAGTTCATCCGGTATTCCATGTCTCAATGCTCCGCAAATGTGTTGGGGACCCTACAAAGATTGTGCCAGTAGATGATGTCCAGATTACAGAGAAGCTAACTTATGAAGAAGTACCTATTGCCATATTAGATAGGCAAGTACGAAGGCTTCGGAATAAAGAAGTAGCTTCAGTCAAAGTCCTGTGGCGCAATAATAATCGGGAAGAAATGACTTGGGAAGCGGAAGAGAAGATGAAATCCACATATCCACACTTATTTCAACCCCCAGAAGAGACATATGATGAAACATCGAGATGATAAGGTATGTATGCTTTACTTTTATGTATATGGGTCGTGTGTGGCCAATCTATATTGCTATTGTGTTGTAGCCCTGTGAGGCAATGATATTATGGGCTGTTGTGACAGGATGGTATCGCCATATTACAGGGAAAACTCTGGCGAAATTTTTCTAGAATCCTCGATGACTTAACATTCGAGGACGAATGTTTCAAAAAGGGGGGAAGAATGTTACACCTCGAAAATTTCCCCTTAGCGTACAAGTGAATGGAATAACGAAGGGCATGATGAATATACGAGGTTTGGATGAGCAAAAGTAGTATGTGATGGTCCTAATTAAGACTTCCCGGAGGCATCCGAGTTGAGGCAAGAAAGTCGTTAAGGGAATCGAGTTATAAGTTAGTGTGTTGGATGAAAACCATGAGTATGGGGTTAGTGATACCTTAAGGATGTTGTGGAGAAGAGTTATGACGTCCCTTAGATCGATAATGAAGTGATAAACAAGTGCTAAGAAGGTTCCATAAGGATTGGAGATCAAACGAAACGACGGGAACCATTCCGATGGAACTGTGAGTTCCACGGCCATGTTCCACGGACAGCACCATGTTCCACGGCCCGTGGATGTGTCCGTGGAACAGCCAGCAGAAAGAGTGGCTGGCTGGTCGTGAACCACGACCAGTTCCACGACCAACAAAGGGTTCCACGGACCGTGAAGCTGTCCGTGGAAGTCCCATCGGCTGAACCCATTTCAAGTCTTTAAATGTGAGTCCACTTCATTTATTTCATTCCCATTCACGACTTCAACCTCTCCACACCTCTAGAACTTTCTAAACATTTCATCCACAAGAAAACTAAGTGAATCAAGGATCAATAACAAGAGTTGAAGTGAATCAAGCTTAGGAAACTCCATTAAAGCCATCAAAGTCAAGGAATTTCAAGAAAAGGTGAAGTAGGGTTTTTGTGAGAAAGGTGTATTATCAATCAAGGTTCATTCCTCTATCATTAAAGGTAAGTTTCATGATCTTTACATGTTGATTGAAGTATTATTAAGGTGAAACACTTAGATTATGAAAGAGTATGAAAAATGGGTCATAAATGGATGAATAATGTCATTGTGGAATAGTAGTTGAGAGGAATCATGGAAATGGTTATGTTGAGATTTTAAATGTGTTATAAATGACCTATAGAACATGAAATAAGTATTGGATATGAAAGAATACGACGATGGACTTTAGTCATGAATATGGAGGATTGAAGTAGAAATTAGTGAGATACGAATCATACGAATAAATGACGATTGTTGTTAGCGATATTGTGATGATTGTTATAAATGTTGGGAGTTGATATGGAATATGGCGGAAAGTAGTATAAACAAAGGAAGCGCTGCCCAATTTTCTTTAGCCTTAAGAGGCATGGTCTTATAATTGCCTAGCTAACGACGATACGAACTCTCTTGAAGGTAAAGGCGAGGACATTAAAGGAGAACGAGCAAGCTATAAAGTAGTTAACGACAAAGGTATGTGAGGCTTACCCTTCCTTCCAAGGCATGAATCCTATGCATAATTTTCCTCTTCCATCATGAATCTTCTACGCTTCTAGAGATGAAAAGTATAACTTCATGAATAGCTAGACAGGATAAGAAATACGCCATGAATACGATAAAGACTCTAGAGACCATGATATGATATTCTCACGAAATCAATAATGATGATCACGATCCATTGGTATTCTTTCTTATATGTACTCACCTTAAATTGTAATTCCCTTCAAGGTGAGATATGACGCTTATGCTTATTCTATAATATGATCGGGGGTTCACGACCTTATGTCACCCCGACATAGGTATAGTTGCCCTTACGTTCAAGTGAATGTGTTGATGATATGTATATGCATATGTAACTAAGGATGCTAAAATATGATAGAACGATAACAAGTCCATGACGATAAATATATGAAATGTATGATATGCATGATGATGTGATTCCACCGCGCCTAATTGGCCGGACATGTCACCGCTACGGCGGGCTGCTATGATTCCACCGCACCGAGAAAAGGGCGGACATGATCACCACTAGTGGGCTGCATGGGATGGTTACCCGGACGCGGGTAACGATATGATGATGTATGATTGATGTGATGATGCTTGCATGTTATGATAATGTATATGATATACTTATGCATGATGTATGTACATGAAACTGGTTCATATGTAAGGAGTACACAGGTTATATCCTCATCTCGTAACCTATGATTTCCGTTATGTTTATTTCATTTCTGCCTTACATACTCAGTACAATGTTCGTACTGACGTCCGTTTTCTTTGGACGTCGTGTTCATGCCCACGGTAGGCAAGGAGAGGCAGTCGATCTATAGGAGCTAGTAGGCGACTTGTGAGCACTCCATTGTCCCAGGAGGTGCCATTGATTATTCTTTTGGTACATATATGTATATACTCATGATTGGGCACGACGGGGTCCTGTCCCGTCCATATGTCTAGTACTCTAGTAGAGGCTCGTAGATACGTATGTGTGGGTAGTATGGTCCCATGGTCTCCATGTATATGTATGTGTATATGTGTATATATTATTTTGATGGCCTAAAGGTTTATGTTTATAAAAATAATAATTTCCAATAATGATATTTTCCAAAAAGAAACTAATGATATGTTTCCATAGAAATAAAATCAGCCCACAAGGCAACCATGTATGAAAGGTTAACTCTAACTCTAAAGCTCATTAACTTCCATGGAACCCTAGGAACAATTTTCCCTTTACTAGCTCGGATTCGCGGGGCTCAGATCTTGGTATAACTTCACTAATATGATGAAAAATATTGAGAGGGAATAAGTTAGGGTTTTTCTCTGGTTGGGGAATGGAAAATAAGGAATTAAAACGTGAGGCTACATATATATAAGTGGGATAAGAAAGTCCCAGCGATGCGGGTTGACGGATGGGTCGACGGCTCGTCGACGTTCTCCGTCGACCTGCCACCTCAAAGTTCAGAGGTGGCGGCTTGTCGACGGTGTAACGGATCGTTGACGTGTCGACGGCTCGTCAATGTGGACTGGTTTCTACAGACTTTCCTGATTCACTCCGACTCGCATCGATTCGATTCGTTTAACTTCCAATCCTATCATATTGCAAGGAACATACACTTGTACTTCATTACATGCGAGGTAAGGCACTTAGTATCTGGAAAACTCGGTTGCAGATCTCCATACAAAGGGTATAAACCACCAATAATTCAAGGACTTTCTTGCGATGAAAATGAGAGGCGTAACATTCTCCCCCTCTTCGAAACATTTGTCCTCGAATGTTCATACAAGTCATGAGTTATAAAAATTTCGGCAGAGTCTCCCCTGTAACTATACCAATCCAACCTGTACACAACAACCCAAAATAATGCCACACAGGGCTACACAAAGCAATAACAACCATGGCCTCACACGACCCAAAATAAAATAGCCATCAGTATATCTCATACTTGAAGTCTGAACCTCATCGGAGGATGAGAATAGATGTGAATATCTGGTCTTCATATCATTTTTTGCTTCCCATGTCACTTCTTCAACATTATTATTTCTCCAGAACACTTTAACAGAAGCCACATCCTTGGTTCGTAATCGACGAACCTGTCTATCTAGTATAGCCATCGGGGCTTCCACGTATCATAATTGCTCGATCACCTGGATATCACCTACCGGAACAACTCTCGAGGGATCTCCTATACACTTACAGAGCATGGACACATGGAACAGTGGATGTACAGACTCCAGATCAGAAGGTAGCTCTAGCTCGTATGCTACCTTACCCACTGTACGAATAATTCTATATGGCTCAATGTATCGAGAGCTCAACTTACCCTTCTTGCCAAATCTCATCACTCCCTTCATAGGCGAGATCTTCAGGAAAATCCAATTGCCTACCTCAAACTCTAGCTTACGCCGCCGATTATCTACATAGGATTTCTGTCAACTCTGTACCGCTAGTAACCTTTCTTGAATCACCTTCACTTTGTGAAACACTTGCTGAATTAAATCTGGGCCTACTAGCTGATTCTCTCCAACATCAAACCACCCTATAGGCGATCTACATCTCCTTCCATATAAAGCCTCATAAGGAGCCATCTGAATACTAGAATGGTAACTATTATTATATGCAAACTCAATAAGAGAAAAATGATCATCCCAGCTTCCTCAGAAACCAATGACACACGCTCTCAGCATATCTTCAAGCATCTGTATAGTACGCTCAGCTTTTCCATCTGTCTGAGGATGGAATGCAGCACTAAGACTCACCTGGTCCCCAATCCATTCTGAAAAGATCTCTAGAAGTTAGCTATGAACTGTGCCCCTCTATCTGAAATAATAGCTGTAGTAACCCTGTGAAGTCGTACAATCTCTCTAAGGTAAAGCTTCACATAATCCTCAGCTGAATAAGTAGTTCTGATAGGCAGAAAATGGGCTGACTTTGTAAGCCTATCAACTATAACCCATATTGAATCATACTTCCACGAACTACAGGGCAAACCTGTAATGAAATCCATATTAATTACCACCCATTTCCATGTCGAAATCTCAATATCCTGCAATAAACCTCCGAGCTTCTGGTGCTCTATCTTGACTTGCTGGCAATTTGGACACTGAGCGACAAACTCTACTATGTCCTTCGTCATACCTTCCTGCCAATACACTTCCTTGATATCATGATACATCTTTGTTGTGCCCGGGTGAATAGAATAGCGAGAATTGTGGGCTTCCCCTATAACCTGCCGAAGAAGTCCTACAATATTAGGAACGCACAATCTACCTCGATACCTGAGCACTCCATCCCCTAAAATCACAAAGGGCGTTTTTTCTTTCTGAGGAGTTGTATCTTGGTAATAGGATAAAATAGGGCCTTCGTACTGACGCTCCTTTATTTCAGCTACCAAGGATGACACCGTTGTGCCCTGAACAATGACTCTTGTATCACCTGAGTCCAATAATCGAACTCCAAGGCTAGCTAACTGACGAACTTCGCGGACTATCTCTCTTTTCTCTGGCTGCACATATGAAAAACTACCCATGGATTTATGACTAAAGGCATCGGCTACTACATTAGCCTTTCCAGGATGGTACAGAATATCAGCATCATAATCTTTCAACAACTCTAGCCATCTCCTCTGACGTAAGTTCAAGCCTTTCTGCTAAAAGATGTACTGGAGGCTCTTATGGTTGGTATAGATATCAATATGAATACCGTATAAGTAATGCCTCCATATTTTCAAGGCATGGATCACTGCAGCTAGCTCAAGATCATGGGTTGGATAATTCTTCTCATGCTTCCTCAGCTGCCTAGAAGCATAAGCATCAACCTTACCATGTTGCATTAGTACACAACCCAATCCAATACCTGAAGCATCATAATAAATCACATAGCCATATGTTCCCACTGGAAGAGTCAAGATGGGTGCTGAGGTCAACTTGTCCTTTAATATCTGAAAACTTCGCTCATATGCCTCCGTCCACAAAAATTTGGCTGATTTTTTAGTCAACTTGGTCAACGGGGCTGGAAGAGAAGAAAATCCCTCTACGAACCTCCTGTAATATCCTGCCAAACCCAAGAAACTACGTATCTCTGTTGGTGTCATGGGCCTTGGCCAATTCCTCACTGCTTCATTCTTTTGAATATCCACTCTAATACCTTCATCTGAAATAATGTGGCCAAGAAAAGCCACAGAGTTCAGCCCGAACTCACACTTAGAAAACTTCACATATAACTCGCTATCTCAAAGAACTTTAAGCACTACACGTAGATGATTTGCATGTTCAGCTGCAGACGGAGAATAAACCAGAATATCATCTATAAAGACAATCACGAACAGATCTAAGAAGGGTCTGAATACATGATTCATCAAGTCCATGCTAGAGCATTAGTTAGCCCGAATGACATAACACGAAATTCATAGTGCCCATATCTAGCCCTGAATGCCGTCTTCTGAATATATTCCTCTCTCACCCTAACCTAATGATACCCTGATCTCAAGTCTATCTGTGAAAAATATTTGGCACCCTGTAACTGATCAAATAAATCATCAATCCTCGAAAGCAGGTACTTATTCTTTATAGTCACTTTATTTAATTGCTTGTAATCAATACACATTCGTAAAGAGCCATCCTTTTTTCTTACAAATAATACCGACGCTCCCCACGGCGATGTACTAGGCTAAATAAAGCCCTTCTTGAGTAAATCCCTCAGTTGCTCTTTCAATTCTTTCAACTCTGCAGGTGCCATTCGATAAGGGAGAATGGATATTGATCGAGCATCTGGTAATAGATCGATAGTGAAATCAATCTCCCTCTCTGGTGGAATGCCTGGAAGCTCATCTGGAAACACCTCTAGAAACTCATTGACCATAGGGACAGACTGAAGGGTCGGTGACTCTGCTTACATGTTCTGAACCTGAACCATGTGATAAATATACCCTTTTTCTGATCATCATACTTGCCTTAAGGTAGGGAATAAATAAACCTACCCCTTGGCGAAGCAAAGATTACCCTTCCACTCTAAAACTAGCTCATCTATAAACTAGAACCAAACCACTTTCATTCTATAATGTACATTAGTATAGTAGGAAGCCAACCAATCCATACACATAATAACATAAAAATTGATCATATCTAGCTCAATAAAATCCGCTATGGTATGACGATTGCAAACTATGACTACACAACCTCACTATACTCACCTAACTATGACAGGGTCACCAACTGGCATAGACACCTCAAAAGGTTTAATCGATTCAGGCTTTATCCCAAACTTGCCAGCAACAAATAGAGTAACATATGATAAGGTAGAACCTGGGTCAATCAGTGTGTATACATCGTAGGAGAAAACTGATAATATACCTATAACAACATCAGGAGATGACTCACAATCCTGCCTACCAGCTAATGCATTGATGCAGTTCTGAGGACCGCTCGAACTAGATGTTCCACTCCTTCCTCTACCACATCCTGCTGGTGTCTGAGAACCTTTCCCTTGAGGGCATATAGATAAAGAAGAACTAGCTACGGACCCTATCGGCTAGATAATACCTACACCACCCCTCGTCGGACACTCCCTCATCTTATGGCCTGGCTGGCCACAAGCATAATAAGCATCTGATCCCAGTCGACACTGTCCAAAGATGTAATCTACCACACTGGGTACACCGTGACAAAGGTGGTCTCACCTAGCCTGACTCCGGTCTGTACTAAAAACCTGAAGCTTTAGAACCCTGACCCCCTCCCAAATAAGAAGACCGATCAAACCTCTGGCCTGAAACCCATGGAGGTGCACTCCCTGCTGAGTGGAATGGATACCGAGAATACTGCTGTCTCTATCCTTCTCTGAACTCACCAGCAATATCTAAAGATCTAGCGCTCTTGCCATGATCCCAGTCACATTCACGCTTTGTCCTCCGCTGACACTTACGATCTTCCAGATTCTATACATATGCCTGTATGCGGGAAATATCCATACCTAGCTGTAATACAACTGTCGTACACTCATCATTCAAATGTGGACCTAGACCAGTGACAAAACGATGAACTTGATCCTCCATCTCAGCCGCCGTCGCTAGGGCATATCTAGCCAATGAATCAAAGTATACACTATACTCCTGAGCACTCATACTGCCCTGCTGAATGTGTAAAAACCTATCTACTCAGGCCCGCTGAACCTCTGGCGGTAAGTAACGACCAATAACGACAATGACGAATAACGACATCTAAAAACTCTCGCTAAACAGTTGGAGGGGCATCCTCTCCTCCAGATAGCTCCCACGCCTGAGACCACGGCACTGCAACATCACGGAGCCTATAAGAAGCCAACTCCACTGACTCAACCTCATTAGCATGGATGACCCTTAGAGTTCTTTGCATGCTAACAATAAAGTCCTGAGGGTCCATAATCTGCCTCAACACGGAGAACTCTGGGGAATCTAAACCAAGAAAATTCTTAACCATCGCACTACTAGCTAGGTTTGCCTAATCAACACCTACTCCCTGAAGCTGAGCCTGAGCGGCTACCCATCTAGTCAACAACTATATAGCATCCCACATATCCTGACCCAGTGCATCTGGCTGAGGGACTGGAGGCACTGGGGCAAGTGCTGGAGGCAGGGTATGCGAAGTCTGAGATAGGTTCTCACTTTGAGACTCGCCCCGAGCCCTGGTAGCCTGCTGAGTATGGCTAGTAGCCTCACCATCCATACCCTTGCCCTTCTGGGCAGCCGTTGCTTTCTTGCGAGGCATCTCTGAAATCAAAACAAATTATTAGAAAGTGAACTCTTAACACACAGCTCTATCGCACGATCTAAGAGAGAAAGAATGACAACACCCTAAATGTCCTGTAGCCTCCCGTCTACAAGTGTGGTGCATAGCACACCCATAAATAAAACTCTACTAGACACGGTCTGGAGATAACCCTAGGATGGAACTGTTCTAATACCACTTCTGTCACGACCCAAGCCGATGAGTCGTGACGAGTGCTTGACCTCTACTGACCAGACACCCTTGTACTCGTACCTCGATATTACTGCACAATAGGGTGGCCCATATATGACTTATAACTAAACCACACTGACTCATACAAGAACAAATATATATATATATATATATATAGATACTGAAAAGAATAATGCAAACCGACCAAAAGGTAGCCGACAACGCTACATATATGTCAAATATACACATATGTCACGCATAGAATGCAAAGTAGGGCCGACAAGGCTACACACATATATACATGTATACACAATCGTCTCCGAACCAATGGAAGTCTGACTGAGCTGGAACGCCTGTCTCTCTACCTGAACCTGCGGGCATGAACGCAGCCAACGAACAATAAGGGAGTCAGTACGGATAATGTACCGAGTATATAAGACATAAGGACAACATGTACATAAGAATCATGAAAGAAATCTGAAACACGAAAGCCAATCCAACTATCTGAATACATCTGTGACTAAATATCTGGGAATATTTGTACAACCTTGAGTAACTGAAAAGGCCTCTGAGGACGTATGATATGCATAGGTCATAGTATAACTATTAGTGCTGAGGAACGTACAGCCCGATCCATATATCATAGGTTAGTGCTGAGAAACATACACCCCTATCCATATATCATATCCCATCGGCCTATTTGCGGCCACTATCATTATCATCATCACGGTGAACCAACTGATCAGAGGGTAATGCGTATATAACGCCTATCCCTTTCCCCATACCCCATATATATTTAACATACACGTATATAACGCCTTCTGATCATGGGTCAATATGCATATGGATAAATGAATACAATGCATAAGTAAAATAAATAAATAGAACTCTCGGAGTGACCGAAGGTCGTACTACCTCCGACAGACATCTTTTGAACTGACATCAACAAAGTACGAGATCGCAAGACCCAAGAACAGAAGGAATAATCATAAAAAGAGGTATAGGAACATCAAAGACTCAATTACTCCCACTGCTTCTAATAGTAGAGTAATATGGAAGCTCGTTCATTTATTTGTTTGCTCATATCATAAAGATCATGCCAAATGAAAGAAAAGATAGTCTTAACATACCTTGGAGCGTATCTAATTGTCCAACGCCTACTCCTCGAACTCGTAAATCTGCAATCAAGATAACATATGCCACAATTAGACCATTTACGTCCTCTTTCTATCCAACTCTAGTATGAAAGGAACTTAACAAATTTCGGACAAAGATCTCCTTTGAAAACTTAACAATCGCTCAATTTTCACTTCAACCCAAACATCAACAACAACATCCACAACAACAACAAGAAGTAAGAATCTTTTCGAAAATTCTATTCAAAATCAGCCCATAAGGGAACCATATCAACAACCTAGATTACATCTCCATAACACCATCTCCTTCACCTTAAACTACTACAGCTCTTGATAATTAACTCAAACATAAAGGTAAGAATCACGTACATACCTTAAAGAAACAAGAACTTCCAAAACTCGAGCTTTAACTCCAACTCTAAAGCTCAAAAACTTCTATGGAACCCTAGGAACAATTTTCCCTTTACTAGCTCGGATTCACAGGACTCGGATCTTAGTACAACTTCACTAATATGATGGAAAATATTGAGAGGGAATAATTTAAGGTTTTTCTCTGGTTGGGCAATGGAAAATAAGGAATTAAAACATGAGGCTACATATATATAAGTGGGACAAGAAAGTCCCAGCAATGCGGGTTGACGGATGGGTCGACGGCTCGTCGATGTTCTCCGTCGACCTGCCACCTCAAAGTTCAGAGGCAGCGGCTTGCCGATGGCATACAATGACGGATCGTTGACGTGTTAACGGCTCGTCAATGTGGACTAGTTTCTACAGACTTTCCTGAGTCACTCCGACTCGCGTCGGTTCGATTCGTTTAACTTTCAATCCTATCGCATTGCAAGGAACATACACTTGTACTTCGTTACATGAGAGGTAAGGCACTTAGTATCTAGAAAACTCGGGTGCGGATCTCCATACTAAGGGTTTAAACCACCAATAATTCAAGGACTTTCTTGCGAGGAAAACGAAAGGCGTAACATATATAGATACAAAATATAACTTGTGTGAAACATGAAAACATGCATGACTCTAGGAGTAGAGTTATATTGGTTCATGACTTGCAATTAAGAGCCCATAGTATTCAAAGTATGGGTATTCATGGACTACGGACAGGTTCATGACAATCATAATGACGTATCATGAGTACAATTAACGAAGCCGTAAATTAAGCATGGTGTATAGTTATGCATATATCTAGGGGTATCATGAACTAGTGTAAAACCTTTAATTCTAAAGAAAAATGTGATTTCATGGATTGAATATGGCGTAGGGAAGAAAAATGATGTTCCCACACATGAATAAAAGCCTTACATACCTGTAAACTCTCCAATCCAATGAACTTAACTACTTCTCTGACGAAGAACACTAATACCTAGCCTTTGAGCTCTTGTGAAGGATTTACCTTAGAAATCCTATGTGTTAGTTAAAGAATCATGTTACTAATCATGAATTATTGTTAGAATTACTTAGGAATCATTAGATCGATCTTACCTTGACATAGGAGGATGAGGATAGGAGAAAAACGGCTTCTTAGGGCTTTAGAACGAAGTTTCAATGTCTGATAAATAAAATTTTGATTTAAGCGTTGAATTTATAAGATGGGAATTTTGGACCCCTGCCTTATTGATCGAGCTCCAAAGTGAGGGTGACCTCGCTGTAGGCCTCACTCAGCAAGCTCACCTGTCCATTTTATACTTAGCCAATTTTTTTTGAAAATTCACTTTGGGATCCTACACCTCGCTAAGCGAGGTCTATAGCTTGACCTTATTTCTCTTTGAGCTTAGATCAACGAACTGCTAGGTCCTTTTCACACTTAGTCAAAATTTCACATTTTTCAACTTTGTCGACAGCGTTCAGTAAAGTGGGAATAACTTCTAGCGCAGAGCTCTATTTCAGCTCTACCTTAGATGGATAGAAAGGTATTTTAAAAGGATACAACTTTTAGTTTGTGAGTTTCTCAAATCCCCAATATATTTTCAATAAATCAGGCTTGAAGACCAATTTATCAAAATATTAGTCGATTCAATCGAATTTTATGCACCTCACTATCCGTCTTGATTCCAAAATATCTATTTCCACCTAAACTCATCCCAATGGGACTTCATATGGATAAAATGTCATGTTAACACTTATTTAACACATTCACACCTAATCTGAATTGACAGAGTGTTACAAATACTGACAGGAATGCGTTATACTAGTATTTTCTTCATAAGCCTCTTGTGGTGAACACAGTTCATACGAGTCTCCTCGGCCGGTTCCCCCCTCCGTGTGACCTAATCTTCACTGACAGATAAACCTGTTTCACTTAGTGGTTTTCCTATTTCAATTTCTCCTTCTTGAGTGTTGTTTGGTCTAGTAATATAGTTGAATATCAGATCCTTATCATCATCTTGTACTTGTTCTTCATATATAATGCTAGAATCATCAAAGACAACATGCCCACTCTTCTAGTAGCATGGTTCTTTTGTTAAAACTTTGTATGCCTTGCTATTGCGGGCATACCCTACAAAGATTTCTTCGTCACTTTTGGCATCAAAACTTACCTAGAGATTCTTTATGATTACTATGAATGAAGCAGCGACAACCAAAGGTTCTCAGGTGAGAGATATTTGGCTTCCTTCCTTTGAGCAGTTCATACGGTGTCTTTTTCAGTAGTGACCTAGTCATGCATCCATTGAGATGTAGTATGCAGTGATTATGGCTTAAGCCCAAAATTTACTTGCCATTTCACTGGCCAGCATATAGTTCCTAGCCATTTCTTCTAAGGTTCTATTCTACCTTTTAATCACCCTGTTTTGCTGTGGAGTCCTGGGGGCAGAGAAGTTGTGGTCGATCCTATTTATCGAGCAATACTTGCATTTTTAAATTTTGTACCATGGTCTGACCTGATTGAAATTAGCTTATTTCCTAAATTTCTTTCTAGCTTTCTTATCAAGACTGTAAACTCATCAGCTGCTCTATCCTTGGAAGCCAGAAACAATGTCCAGGTAAATCTAGTATTGTCATCAACGATTACTAACATATACCTCATACCTCCTCTGCTCATTATTCTCATAGACCAATTATGGACCAATTCCAACAGTCTAGCTCTGCGAATTACCTTATTTGCTTTAAAGGAGGATCTGACAAGTTTTCCTCTAGCGCATGCACCACAAACTTTGTCATCTTTGAATTTGATGTTCGACAGCCCAACTACCAAGTCTTAAGAGACAAGTTTTAATTGACCAAGGCTAGCATGACCCAACCTCTTGTGCCATAGTAGGGGATCACAATCTATAACGCTCAAGAACTTGAGATCATCACCAGGAATTCCTATGATATCTTCCTTGCACATATTTTTGAGTCTTAAGGCTGTTAGAATAGTGTTACCTGTTTTGAGGTTAGCTACATACCTACCAGCAGAGGTGATGTTATATTCCGTATTTTATACATTGGGACAATCCGAGCTAACTGCGATAAGTTAAGGACAAGACTATTCCGGGATACGAGGTAAAGACTTTTAACCTCCAATATTGTTTGAAGGCATAAGTTGCTTATGATTTTATTGGTATGGAATATTAAGAAAAATTTGGGGTTAAAAGTGAATTATGGAAAGTTGGTTATTTCATGAAAATAGCCATATGTGGCCATGTGTGGGGTGTGGGCCATGGGCCACATGGATGCAACATATTTGTAAATAAAAGATGATAAATTAATCATCTTCATCATATTCACCCCTTGAGAAGCTTGGAGAAACTTGGAGAGAAAAAAAGAAAGAACAAGAGTAGCCATTCGGCCATAGCTTGGCCGAACAAGCCTTGAGAATTGATCAAAAATAATAATTTTCTTCTAGATTTTCTATCAATTGGAAGGTCCTCTACAACATGGAGGGGTCGTTGGAGTAGCAAGAACAAGTGTTAGTTCAAGGTGCAAACCATAGCCAAGTTGAAGAACTAAGTGGAAAAGGTATGGTTCAATCTCCTTTTTCATGTGTTATGGATGATTTGTACATGTTGTAGTATGTGGAAATGAATGAAATTCATGAAACCATGGTGTTGATGTTGTGGCCGAATATGGACTGTTTTGTGTGGCAAAGAATGAACTAATTTTACTTAGTGTTTTGGTTGTTGTTGTTGTGGATTCTATGATGAAAAATGAAGGTTTAATGATCCAAGTTGAATTTATAAACGTGTGGGCTGATTTGGAAGTTAATGTGATTTTAATATAGTTTCTTGAATTTATGAGAATAATGTTGTTAGCGTGTGGATTGTTGGTGTAATTCATGAATTTGGAAGAAAAGAATGTGTTGTGTTGCTCTTGTCAAGTTTGGAAGGTTTCGGGTGGCATTGTGTATTGGTTGGGTTGTTTTGAATATTGTGCGGATTGTTTGAAGTGTCTTGAATCTTGTTTGAATGGTTTCGGATTGGTATTTGAACGCGTGAGCAATGATGTTGGATTGATTATATGTGTTGGTTTGAATGTAAATGGAATGTTGTCGGGTTATGTAGAAAAGAGTTGCTAACGTTAGAATGCGCTTTGAATTAATTGTTGATGTTGCTAGTATGGTTGTTGGTTTTGTTGTTGACGATTTGGCCGAGTTGAGTTCTCGGGGTTTTGTTGAATTTATAGGAAATGCTGCCCAAATTTTTGTAAATAAAGTGATGGCTTGGGATTGAATCCCTAAGTGCCTATGGCTAATGTTTGGTATATAACGACGTTATTGTAGATCTTGGAAAGCCCAAGAGACTTAAGTTTGGAATAGCTTAGGGAGCGGACGAGGTATGTAAAGCTTACTCTTTCTTTCTTTTGGCATGTCTTGAAGCGTAAGTAAGATATGACATGATATGAGCCCCTTGGGTAACTCTATTCTTAAGGTCCGAGCATGTCTACGATTCTTATTCACCTCTTGGTGTTGGCACTCTTAATATGGTCGAATTATGGTCCTTAAGTCTTATGTATGATTGGATTTCAAATGTTGCGTAAAGAATTTTTGTTCGTAAAAGATTCTATGTCTAATAATGACCGTAACTTTCATAGACGGAACCGGATTGCTTTGATATGTTCGCAAATGATTCTATAACGTATAATGCCCGTAACTTTCATGGGCGGGCTCGGATTGACTTGATACATGTCTACGATCCCTCACACTCCTTTTAATGCAGCCAATGATACTTAGAACGGATTTGATATGACTATCGTTTGATACTCGGCGTTGACTTGACTACTTATCTATTGAGTCGATTTTGATGATTTGTATGCATGTGGTTTCTCGGCTACTCGCTCGTGCGAGGGGCGTTATTACTCCTTTCACCGCGTCCGGCCAGCATGTATTCGTGCAACTCCACCGCATTATTCACCGCGTCCTCACTAGAGGGCGGGCACGTTATTCACCGCGTCCCTCACTAGAGAACCGGGGCACGTTATATGATATGATGATGGCGCCGGCCCACAGGATGGGCCGAGTATGATGTACACATGATGGAGACAGGATCTCCTCCACCGCGTCCCTCACTAGAGGGCCGGGGCACGATATTCACCGAGTCCCTCACTAGAGGGCCGGGTATATGATGGCATGATGATATGATGACATGATGATATGATGATTTTATTTACCGCGTCCCTCACTAGAGGGCCGGGGCACGTTATATATATACATGATATGATGATTTTATCTACCGAGTCCCTCACTAGAGGGCCGGGACACGTTATGTATATGCATATGTACTACATGATATTGACATGCATGATTTATGTCTCAGAGGCAAGCCTTATGATTCTCTATACTCCTTATTTCAGTATGACCAATTTCTTGTATTTCATGCTTTACATGCTCGGTACATATTGTAACGACCCCCGCTTTTTCGTGGGGGGGCTGCGTTTCATGCCACGCAAGTATATGCAGATGAGTAGAGGGCATTAGCAGAAGATATTCTAGCTGGATTGGCGAGCTCCACTTCCTCCTCAGTGCTTTGTCGAGTCAGAGTATTTATGTTATGGCATCTTGTTTTATGTTAGAGACTTTGCAGACAGAGTCATGTATATAACATGTCAGTCTTGTAAGCGGCTCTGTAAGCCGATGTATCGTTATGCATTATATTACAGATTTCATATGATCACAGATTCTTCTTGATTTGAGAAAGACGAAAAGCACGTTGTTCTTTGAAAAACTTTCATTATGCACTCATGTCATGATTTGAGGGCCCAGTATGATTATGAGTATCACGAGAGTCAGCGGGTTCGCTCGGGCCTAAATAAGGGTCGGGTGCCCATCATGCCCTATGAAAAGTTAGGGTGTGACAAATTGGTATCAGAGCAGTTCGTCCTAGGGGTTGTCTGCAAAGTCGTGTCCAGTAGAGTCCTGTTTATGGTGTGAAGCGCATCACATTTATAAACAGGAGGCTACGGGGCCTCTAGGGTGGCTACTCTTCTTTCACCTCTTAGATCGTGCCATAGAGCCAATTCATAGGAAATGGGATTCCTTCTACTAACCTTTGATTTCAGCAGAAGAATGGCATCGACGGAAGAAAGTGACTAGCGATATTGGAAGCTACAAAGCACGCAGGTAAGCAAAGGTATGAAAAATATATGTCGGGTAAGATTTTGAAGTACGATTGAAATACAAGTTGAAGATTACAAGGGAAAGTAAACAAGAAAGTGTAACAGGTGCAATTTGAGTTGGGCATACGAGGTATGTTCATCATTTTAAAATCGTTTGTTGATATTGGGAGCCCCGTGTGGCTGTGATATGATATGATATACATATATACATATGTTGGCCACGCGAGGCATTGTTGGTATTTCCTGGTGCGGCAGTTTGAGATAGTAACAATTACAGAGGAAACTCTGCCGAAATTTTCCTAGAAATAAAGAGAGAATGAGATGTAGGTTTGTAATACGTCTTGAAAGGTCGTGCCAATAATAATGATAAGATTTGACTAAGCTACGAGTACGGCTGACATCGAGAAAGAAGTTAATTGCTGAATTGGGGATAATAATAATTAGAAGGTCAATATCGATATGGTAAAAAGAATTTGGAGAGGGCTTGTAATCCTAAGAGATGATTCAGAAAAGGGTTGGTAAATCTTGATGGAGTGTTATTTAAAGTACCGACTGAATTGATAAGCAGGGATGAATTATGACGAGCTTATAGTTAAAAGAAGTAATAGTATGATTAAGACAAGAGTACAGAGGAAAAAAATTATGATGGATATGAATGTATTGATAAGACAGCTTGTGAAATATTAAGGATAAAGTTGATCAGAAAGGGTAAAGGGTTATATAATAATTGAAATGATAGTGAGCATAAGAAAAGAAAGGGTAATTGGAAGAAGGAAATGAGAAGAGAGCGAGATAACAGCGTAGTAATAGACCATGACATGTGTAGCCAAGGATACGAGTACTATAAGTGATGGGAATGTGAAAGACCCGGTTATAGAAAGGATGAGGAACGAGGTAAAATGAGAGCAGAAATCCAAAGGTTGATAACCGAGTGTTTATAAGTAACGACGACGAAGGTGCGTTCGCTACCATTGGGAATCTGAAAATCTAGGACGGAAAGTAGTTATATCCATAGGTGAAAAGTGAACATTGAGGACTGAAAAAGGGCTAGGATAGTAACTGTGGAGTTAGAAGAGTAAGAGACCCTTTCTAATTCGGAGGGAGATGTGTTATGAGAACGTTTCGGAATCTGTTAAGACTCCAACTTACTCCAGATTATGTGACGAAGGTCATGCGGTGAGATGGACGCGATCATACCAGCATTAACGCATCGGATTTTAGCAGAATTTCAAGGTTAAGCGTGCTGGAGTGAGAGTAATTTTAGGATGGGTGACCCCCTGGGAAGTATTCTGGAAGTCTTACAAATTCAGGCATAAGAAGCAAATGAGAAGCTAGAGTAGCCTAAGGAAAATTAGAGTATGCGGCGTGGGCAGAAACCCTAAGAGGTCGCGTAGGACGAGGCGGATTAGACCGGTAAAGAGAAAGAAGGTGCATCACAGCTCTAGAAGCAAGGTAAGTTGAATAGTGTTTGGAAATATTTTGTAAGCAAGATAGTAGAAATTATATATGTACATAGGTACGCACAAGATATCCCGTACATAGCTATATCAGCAGATATGTGTATTCCGGCAACCAATGTGGCGGTATATGGAAGGCATTAATTGGACAGGGTAACGAAGCTCAAGTGAGGAAAAAAAAATATAAATGGCACAAATGTTACAAGGCAAGCTGATGCTGTTTTCGCTACAGGTTAAGCCTGGGAAGTTCTAATACAATGATATTTGGAAAAGAAAGAAAGTGAGTGGATGGAAGGCAAGGGGATCAAAATGTCGGAATAGAAGTGCCGCTTAGTTGAGATTGGAAATACGGACATAGGGCAAAGTATGACCGGATAATAGTATAAGTACACCCTTAAAGGGGGGAAGCGGGTGCGAGAGATGCAAAGTGTAAGACGGAAACAATCGACACTACAATATATTTGATACGGATGCTTGGGCTACAGGTAAGGTTCCTTGCTGAGACAAGTTAGTAGGATCTGAAAGCCAGCGATAAATGGGTAGAAGCCAGAATGGTATTTGAGACAGTGTTGAAAATCATTTGTAAAGGCCGTAAATGATATGACATCGGAAAGTGGATGCTTAAAAGAGGAGAGAATACGACAAGGGAATGATAACGAGTAACTTACTGAGACATTGTGAAAGACAACACTGCTATGCTGGATTAGAGGTTAAGATGTGGGCAATAGAGTTGTTCGCTAATGATACTGCGACCTATAAATGGCAAGGGAGAAAGATGGAAAACCTCCTATAGTAGGAAGTGAGAAAATCAAAGGAGTGAGTAAAGGAAGGGAAGAGAGTATGACAAAATAGGCTATAAGCGAATGTTGGTACGGAGGGGGATATGTGAAGTAGCATGACCCAGGAGAAGGAAAGATCGTGACTAAGATTGAATATACTCTATACAGGTCGTACAAGGGTAGCTATGTGACCTATGAATATTTATATGCTAGGGATGAGACCAAGCAAATACTTGATGAGAAAAGTTTGGATTCAGTAATAAAAATATGGTTACGAGATTTTTGGGTGCATTAAGGAAAGATGGAGAGATGGTTTAAGCTGAATTACCGAGATAGAATTCGTACTGAGGACAAACAGGACATGGCCATGGTTGAACCAAGGACCTATCCCGATACCGGTTATAAGATAAGAGAGGCGAAGACAAGTTAAACATAAGAATTAGTGAAGCCACGCTAAGGTATTTTTGGGTTAATTTGAGCACCTTCGTATATTCGTGTGAATATTGCAACGTCGTGTGTGACAGGAAAGTTGAAGAGCAAGATCTGAGCAAAGGAACGATAAAAGAGTTCGAATTAAAGGTAAAGAAATGGCACGACATAATGTGCCTAGAATGTTACAAGTTGAGTAAAGGGAGAGTATAAGATGATTTAAGCAAGATGGTCAGAGCTAGCTGGTTACAAAAAAAAGGGGGGGGGGTGAATTTATACGTCAAATTCTTTCGAAATTATACTAGCTGATGATAGTTAAAGCAGGGGACGGCTATTAGCAGCTTGGAGACGACAGAAGTCATATGACAACGATCGGCGTCAACACTTAGAATTCCAGATTGGCGAGTGGGTATGCTTGAAGATATCACCCATGAAAGGTGTAATGAGATTCGACAAGAAGGAGAGGCTTAGCCCGAGATATATTGGACCTTATTACATTGTTCGTAAGGTAACGGAAGAGCTATTGTACGAGGAGAACCCAGTAACTGTACTGGATCGTTAGGTAAGAAGGTTGCATACTAAAGACGTGGCTTTTGTTAAGGTACTGTGGCGGAACGATAATAGGGAGGAGATGACCTGAGAAGCTGAAGAGAAGATAAAGAGAAAAAATATGACTGGTAGATGAGACTGCATTTTATAGTAATAAAGGAAACCCCCTGACATCCTCGTAAGACCCCGTAAGACTAGTTTAACATTCGAGGACGAATGTTCTAAAGGGGGGAAGGATGTTATATCCCGTATTTTGTACATTGGGACAATTCGAGCTAACTACGAGAAGTTAAGGACAAGACTATTCCGGGATACGAGGTAAAGACTTTTAACCTCCGATATTGTTTGAAGGCATAAGTTGCTTATGATTTTATTGGTATGGAATATTAAGAAAAATTTGGGGTTAAAAGTGAATTATGGAAAGTTGGTTATTTCATGAAAATGGCCATATGTGGCCATATGTGGCCATGTGTGGGGTGTGGGCCATGGGCCACATGGATGCAACATATTTGTAAATAAAAGATGACAAATTAATCATCTTCATCATATTCACCCCTTGAGAAGCTTGAAGAAACTTGGAGAGAAAAAAAGAAAGAACAAGAGAAGCCATTCGGCCATAGCTTGGCCGAACAAGCCTTGAGAATTGATCAAAAATAATAATTTTCTTCTAGCTTTTCTATCAATTGGAAGGTCCTCTACAACATGGAGGGGTCGTTGGAGTAGCAAGAACAAGTGTTGGTTCAAGGTGCAAACCATAGCCAAGTTGAAGAACTAAGTGGAAAAGGTATGGCTCAATCTCCTTTTTCATGTGTTATGGATGATTTGTACATGTTGTAGTATGTGGAAATGAATGAAATTCATGAAACCATGGTGTTGATGTTGTGGCTGAATATGGACTGTTTTGTGTGGCAAAGAATGAACTAATTTTACTTAGTGTTTTGGTTGTTGTTGTTGTGGATTCTATGATAAAAAATGAAGGTCTAATGATCCAAGTTGAAGTTATAAACGTGTGGGCTGATTTGGAAGTTAATGTGATTTTAATATAGTTTCTTGAATTTATGAGAATAATGTTGTTAGCGTGTGGATTGTTGGTGTAATTCATGAATTTGGAAGAAAAGAATGTGTTGTGTTGCTCTTGTCAAGTTTGGAAGGTTTCGGGTGGCATTGTGTATTGGTTGGGCTATTTTGAATATTGTGCGGATTGTTTGAAGTGTCTTGAATCTTGTTTGAATGGTTTCGGATTGGTATTTGAACGCGTGAGCAATGATGTTGGATTGATTATATGTGTTGGTTTGAATGTAAATGGAATGTTGTCGGGTTATGTAGAAAAGAGTTGCTAACGTTAGAATGCGCTTTGAATTAATTGTTGATGTTGCTAGTATGGTTGTTGGTTTTGTTGTTGACGATTTGGCCGAGTTGAGTTCTCGGGGTTTGTTGAATTTATAGGGGAAATGCTGCCCAAATTTTTGTAAATAAAGTGATGGCTTGGGATTGAATCCCTAAGTGCCTATGGCTAATGTTTGGTATATAATGACGTTATTGTAGATCTTGGAAAGCCCAAGACTTAAGTTTGGAATAGCTTAGGGAGCGGACGAGGTATGTAAAGCTTACTCTTTCTTTCTTTTGGCATGTCTTAGACGTAAGTAAGATATCACATGATATGAGCCTTGGGGTAACTCTATTCTTAAGGTCCGAGCATGTCTACGATTCTTATTCACCTCTTGGTGTTGGCACTCTTAATATGGTCGAATTATGGTCCTTAAGTCTTATGTATGATTGGATTTCAAATGTTGCATAAAGAATTTTTGTTCGTAAAAGATTCTATGTCTAATAATGACCGTAACTTTCATAGAGAGACGAACCGGATTGCTTTGATATGTTCGCAAATGATTCTATAACGTATAATGCCCGTAACTTTCATGGGCGGCTCGGATTGGCTTGATACATGTCTACGATCCCTCACACTCCTTTTAATGCAGCCCTAATGATATTTAGAACGGATTTGATATGACTATCGTTTGATACTCGAGCGTTGACTTGACTACTTATCTATTGAGTCTGATTTTGATGATTTGTATGCATGTGGTCTCTCACTACTCTGCTCGTGCGAGCTGTTATTACTCCTTTCACTGCGTCCCGGGCCAGGGCATGTATTCATGCAACTCCACTGCATTATTCACCGCGTCCCTCACTAGAGGGCCGGGGCACGTTATTCACCGCGTCCCTCACTAAAGGGCCGGGGCACGTTATATGATATGATGATGGCGCCAGCCCACAGGATGGGCCGAGTATGATGTACACATGATGGAGACAGGATCTCCTCCACCGCGTCCCTCACTAGAGGGCCGGGCACGATATTCACCGAGTCCCTATATATATATATAGGGCCGGGTATATATATATATATATATATATATATATATATATATATGATGGTGTGTGTGATATGATGACATGATGATATGATGATTTTATTTATCGCGTCCCTCACTAGAGGGCCGGGGCAAGTTATATATATATGATATGATGATTTTATCTACCGAGTCCCTCACTAGAGGGCCGGGACACGTTATGTATTTGCATATGTACTACATGATATTGACATGCATGATTTATGTCTCAGAGGCAAGCCTTATGATTCTCTATACTCCTTATTTCAGTATGACCCTGTTTACTGTATTTCATGCTTTACATGCTCAGTACATATTCCGTACTGACCCCCTTTCTTCGGGGGCTGCGTTTCATGCCACGCAGGTATATACAGATGAGTAGAGGGCATTAGTAGAAGATGTTCCAGCTGGATTGGCGAGCTCCACTTCCTCCCGGAGTGCTGCCGAGTCAGAGTATTTATGTTATGGTATCTTGGTTTATATTAGAGACTTTGCAGACAGAGTCATGTGTATGACATGTCAGTTTTATAAGCGGCTCTGTAAGCCGATGTATCGTTATGCATTATATTACAGATTTCATATGATTACAGATTCTTCTTGATTTATGTAAGACGAAAAGCACGTTGTTCTTTGAAAAACTTTCATTATGCACTCATGTCATGATTTGAGGGCCCAGTACGATTATGAGTATCACGAGAGTCAGCGGGTTCGCTCGACCCTAAATAAGGGTCGGGTGCCCATCATGCCCTATGGAAAGTTAGGGTGTGACAGGTGAAAACTACCATATTTCACTTGTCACACAGTTGAGAGATACTGAACACGTTTTGCTGCAGTCCATCCACATGGCAGACATTGTCGATTGCATGGTCCTCTAGTCTACCTAACTTGCCTATGCCTTTAAAGTTTCCATTTATTCCTCTGCTAAAAGCCGCATTACCCCTTTCTAGTGCTGAGAGAGAGCAAAACTATCTTTGTACCCTGTCATGTGTGTTGAACTTGCACTATCCATGTACTAGTTTCATCTGCTTCCTTTCACCTTGGCTTTAATTTCCATTTCTGCACCGGATTCTGAGTCTTTAATAGCCATTAGTGCAAAGTGATCCCTATCTTCTTCTGACTTTTCCCTTGAGATCTAGGCTGCCATCATGGCCTTTGGAGTTTCTTTACCTTTCTCATCGGAGACCTGTTCCATCTGCTTGTTCCTTTTCAACTCTACTTCCCATTAAAGACAGTCTCTTATCAGATGATCTGATTTGTTACTCTTGCAACATCCACCAAACTATTGTTAGTCGTTGCTTTCTTTTCTTAAGGCTTCTGTCGTTCTCTTCTAAAAAAAAAGTTAAAATTTCTTGCAACCAGTGCCACTTTCTCTCCATTTACTTCTAAACTCTAATCTTCGGTTTGTGGATGGTCTTCCATTCTAGCTTTCCACCATGCATAATATTCACCATTTAATAGGGGTGGTTGGTGAGTTTATTGCCCTTGATTGTATCCAAATAGTGGTGCAACATTCATTATGATTTTCTCCAAGGTGTTAACCCTTTCAGGAGAGCCTGCTCAGATACCACTTGTTAGTTTTGCATGACCTAAGTGTCTGTCCCAAGGTGTACCTACTTTTTGCCTATAGATAGAACATATTAACTAACATGTTCTATAAAGATGTTTGCAGAATAAAAACAAATAAGAAGGTAAAGGACACATGATTTTACATGGAAACCACAGGCTCAAAAGGTGATAACAATCACGACCTACAGACCTGCAGGATTTATCCCAGACTTCACTACAACAATGAGCCAACTGCGTGTTACAAATTACAAGCTCTATAATCCAACACTTACCTCAGCCTTGCTACCTACTTGGAGTTACAAATGTTTGTGTCAACTTTAATGCTTTTTAATAAGAGAACAAAGATACAAATCTAGACTTCAGAACTTGAAAACTTTATTCAATAAAACATCTCCATCGATCCTTCTCTGTGTAGTAGGGACGCAATCTTAAATTCCTGATTATGATGGATAAATCCTCTTCTCGCTCAATATCCTGAATTCTTTCTTTTTGAGTGTGCTAACTTTTTCTTGGAAGGACCTGGATATATATAGCCCTTGATGCTTCACGGGTCGATGAATACAAAATCTATCATAGTCGGTCAATGACATGTAATAGGGTTTGTGTTATATTTGTTTTCTTGCCTTGTTGAGTTTTCTTCTAATACGTGTATAAGGCTTACTAATCCCTACAAATATGGCAAGAAATCTTTCATCCTTGACCGCCAAGTTTTTTTCATTATTTTTCAAATCCTAGTTGTTGTAGGACTTGCCCTGGAACATGTTCACGAACCTGTTTCATCCACCTAGTTTGTCTACCACGGAGTCTCTGCATTGTCTAAGATAGAACATGTTCTTGTATCTTATCCACCAATCTCTTTCATTCTTCATCTTCTGTTGAACTGTTTCTAAGATCTTGGCTGGAACATATTTGACAGACCTGTTTTATATAACTGTAAGCTTTGTGTTTGCAACTGGTCTTCTCCACTTCTTCATCGCTGATCGGGTCATTAATATACTGCATTTGATGACCTATGACTATCCCTCTTCTGCACCTGATCACTACTTTGACTCTGATTGTGTCCTTACTCTGTGTTGGAACATGTTTGCAGACCTGATTCATCTGTTAACCTGATTGTTGTTCTTCGTCTGCATACTCTTTAATTGAACAACTTCTTTCTTATGAACATGTCTTTTGTTGTCTGAGTCGCATCACCTCTTCACTTCATCTTCATTATCTCTATTCCTCTAATCTCTTCATTGTTTACTTGTCTTTGCATTTACACACAAATATTTTGCTACCTATTGGTTCATGTGTCTGCATCTTTCTCTGTTGTTGTGCAATGGGACATGTCTATGGACCTGTTCTAGACCGGCTTTTGGTGCCTCGGTCATGCACTTTTTCAATCATCAAAACTCCACACATGGCTTTATGCCAACAGTTTGACTATCCTAAATAAGGCAAGTTAGGTTTAAACTCTTAAATTACTTTTGTTTCATAAAAACATATGATATGTATTGAATGCGTGGATTTAAACCATCTAGTTCGTGTTAGTGGAAAAGCATAATCTAAATTGGTTAATTTTTTAGTGTCTAAAAAATGATTGTACGAGCCTTTTAGCATAATTTCGCTTAACAAGATCCTTGTTATAGATGTAAAGTTTTGACTAGGTATTGGTTGGATATGTATTCCACTTAATCATATCTTTCGATGGGTATACTTCTCCAAGCCTCATTGGGTTCGGCTGGAGGTTGATGCTAGAGATATAGGAAACTCAGGTAGGATTGTGGGTTAATAATCCCCACTCTGAAAGATGGGATAAGATATGAACAAATACATACCATATCCCGTGAGCACAGATTCAGATTCAATATATTTCATGCATTCCTTCTTTCTACATCATGGTTTCAGATTCAATTCAGTATATGTACATTGATATTATACTTGTACAGGGTATTTGCTTTATACATTATCAGGGATTTGTAAGACTTTTCCTTGGGGTAAAATAAGAGAGTGTCAATGATATTGTTGGGTCTTTTAGACTTATGCTTATTGATGCTTGTAAGTGATCAAGTGCTATTGACGACAACCACGTAGCCGATGCCTAATTATTCCGGCTTCCTTCAATCCAATCTAGTCTAGGTGAGTCACCATTAGATCATGGTAGTTTCTTGTTCTATAGCTAACTTAGAAGTATTCTGAGATGTGTATTGCACTTTTGTATTAATACTAGTAGTTCAATGACTCAGACATATTATGGTTTTTATTGGCAGACTCGGTATTTGTATTTTGCTTCCACAATTATCTATGTATTTTGAGTCTTTGGATAAAATTCTTCTTTATCCTTTAATTACTAGCAGGTTTAGCATAGGGAGTTCGCCAAATGATGAATAGTGGTTTGTCAGGTGTCCTATTGCAGCCTAAGTATTGGATTTGGATCGTGACATATTTAAACAATGCATGTACTGACAAGAGAAGATTGAATGGGCTCCGATAGACATGAAAGGAAAGAATAGTGCTACCCAACTTCAGAATGACACCGGCATGTAGCGTGTACTACAGATAAAAAGAGAGAAACTTGAAGTTACCTCATTGGGAGTTTGAAAAACTTGGCGTTATCTGTCTAAGTGTGACATTGTTTTCTTTGTAACAACTCTTTAGTAAATAAAATAATTACTTACTAAAAAAAAGTATTTCCCATAATGAAAATTCAAAAAGTTAGCTCTTAGATATCTTCACAAAGAAATAGAGTAAAAACAACAGACTCCACCATGAAATTGCTTCAATACAGAACAAATTTTTTACAAAATCTTAGCAAATTGAAGTATTCTAACTGAGAAAAGTAGAAATATAATTAATCTTAACCAAAAATTTATTTGAAAGCGATTCCATACGTAAAGCCCCTAATTTTACAATTCTAACAAGTAGAAGAAACAATCCACAAACCAAAACCTATTTTTCTGGCGATGAATTAGACTTGCCACAATGTTATGTCGCAAACATGTGTTTAATCTATGGTTATCATTATCTGGAAAACTAGACATTAAGGGCGTCATATTGAAATGGGGTATTAGTGTTGCTCGGGTTTGTGTGCTATGCAACACTTGTCCTGAAACAACTCTACTACCTTATTTTTAATCTTCTTATTCTAAAGCTATCTAGAAGGATGTGTTATGGTGGTCAAAGAATCACCTTGAATTGGGAGTTTAAATGAAAATGGGTAGCTCGGAAGACCATTTTTCATGTGTGTGTGTATTATATAGGTACCGCAATAAGCAAGCAAAACAAAAATAAATAAATAAATGGCATGAGGTTATAGCCTTGCTAGCTTCAGTTCTTGCATCTTCTAGTTTAGTATTAAAACTTCAGTTCTTTATGTTCTATAAGTTGCCAATGAAATGAAATACGAAAAAATCTCAGTCTAAGAGGTTAATCTGACGAGTTAATTATCAATACGATGCATCTGTGAAAATGGACAGAAATCTGCCTGATAAAGATCCAGAACAAATTAGAAATGAAAGAATTTTAATATATTTCTATAACAAAAATTGTAGGATATACAAGATATTTATACAAAGAAAGGAGTCTTAATTATTTTCTAATTACTATGCCAATGTCGTAGATCATTAGCCATACTGAGAAATCCCTGAGATTGAGTTGCTATATAAACAAGGTGAAATTTGGTTGCTAAATAAGGTATAGTTACCTCCCTCAAACTAATGGTGTGTATCACAAAGCATATGTTTAGACATAAGATAATTGTGCAACTTCTTGACATGTACTCCTTTGTGAAAAAATCAGCTAGTTGATCTTTAAATGATATATACCCTAGGTTAATGCTCCGATGATCAACCAGTTATTCGATGCAGTAACAGTCTACGTCTATTATGTGCTTGGAATCCTCATGATGAACAAGGTTGGATGCTATTCGGATGCACTAGTGTTGTCTTCACACAACGTGATCGAGCCTTTCATTTGGATACCTTTTGATAATAGCCTTTGAAGCCAAATAATTTCAGAGCATGCAATAGACAAACTTCTATACTCTGACTTTGTGGATGACTTCGATTCAAGATTATTTCTTGCACTTCCAAAAGAATAATCATGAGCAAAGCATCATGCACTGGTCTATAGTGGATCATCTTGAATTAGGGCATCCTGATATACCATAGCATATCCCACCATGTCAATCAATGAAGATGATGAAAAAAAGAGGCTTTGATTCACCGTATGTTTTATATATCTAATAAATCTAAGCAAAGATGAGTAGTTGATCTTGTAAGGCTTATGTGACATATTTGAAGAAAATAACAAACAAAACACAATTTAGAGTGTTAAGCGCTATTCTTTTATTGAATACATACGGCTCTATTACATGACAATGTAAAATGAGCACACGAAGTAGTACTCCACTAGGCTACTGCTTATTGTATCTGTATCTACGTCTACAATGTTTATGAATAGTCCTACTACATTAAGAGTTACACAGACTTATCAGATGATACACGATGGTGAAGAGTTCAAGTCCTAGTCAGGGTCTAGTTGTGTCATGACCGAATTCAATAAGCCGTGAATGCACTAACTCGCACCAAGTTAGTAAGCCATCCATAACCAAAAACTAACAAAAGATACATTAAATAAGCGGAAATACCATACAAATCAAATTTAAGTCTTTAAAGCCTTGATAACACGAAATAAGAAGTACAACTCCCATAATCTGGTGTCCCTAGTACAAGAACCTCTAATATAAGAGTAAAAGTTGAAAGAGTAAAAACTAATTGTATGAAATATAAGGACAGCAAGTAAAGATAGACGGAGAGGTTCTGGTGCTACGGATCGGCATGTAGCTCACCCTAAACTCTCCAAAATGGCCTCCTCAATGAGCAACTAGATAGTCTCATGGACTACTAGTACTAGGCGCCAATTCTGCACACAAAAAGAGTGCAGCAAGTGTAAGGTGAGTACAAAGAATAACGGGTACTCAGCAGCATCGTCAACCGGCCCCAACGAAAATGGAGACGAAGGTTGGCCTACGATTACTACTTCCACACTTAACCGCTATTAGATCACAAAAATGACATTATTTACAATAATCACTTAATCTCGAGTCTGTTACGCCTCTCACTTTTGATACATTGAGAGTTGTGATACTTTAGTCATGTGGTTTTATATTGAGACGTATCCTAGAGCTTATGAGATGTTGATTATGTTTATCACATGTATACAAATGTATAAGCTTATGACTAATAATTTATGAAAGGATTAGAGGTTAAACGAATCGAATCAACTCGAAGTTTAGAGGATTGTGCAAATCTGTTACACCTCATATATTTTCGCGTTGATCGCGTTGTAAGCAAACTAACGTAAGCCCGGAGAGGCCATGAGACCACTATAAGGTTAATTAAGACTTTTAACAAGTGTTAAACAAGTATTTAAAGGTTCTGAGATCAAGGGAATCGAAGAAATTAAGTTTGTCAAAACTTTGAAAAATTTTGGGAGAATTCTGGACAGGATTTTTGGTCCAACTTGATAGATGTATATCTCCTAGAATATGAGGAGTTATGGAATGTATAACCAATGTAAATTAAAGTTCATGGAGTTTGCTTTTCAATCCAATTGACAGATCGCAAATCTGAGAAGTACGTTGCATGTCACGGCTCGTAGCAAATTACACGATTTCAATCTACGGGCCGTGAAATTGAGGCGGTGGGTGAACTTTTGAGTTATATATTAAGATTGGCTCCTCTTTTTCACTCATTTTCTTAACACCCCTGAACCCTAAGAGCTTATAAACATTTTAAAAGTCTCACCCCTTCATCCCAAATGAATCCAAGGTGAAATCAAACCCCAAACTTAGACTAGTTTGTTGATAATTGATAGTTCTTGTTCCTTGAACATGGTTGTTGGTTGTTGTACCTTAGAGTTATAGTTGGAATTGGAGTTTCGTCATCTTAAAGGTATGTTTCACATCTTATGCTTGGTATTAAGTGAGTTTAGAGAGTTGTTATGGCTTCAAAGTGAAGGAAATTCTAGTAGCTAGCCATAGTTACTTATGCAAAGGTGTTGAGTTGTGGGCTGATTTCCATAGAGTTGTAGAGTGAATTATTTATTTGTTTTTCATGGATTTAATGTTGATGATGTTGTTGATGTTATTGTTAATCTTTTAGGATTGATTTGGAGGTTGGTTGGAGTGAGTTATGTAGGGGAAATGCTGCCCGAATAATGTTAAATCATTTGCTAGTCTAAAATGAAGTATAGAAGTGACGTTTGGGGGCTGATTCGTGCATATATGCTTTGAATGTAGATTCGCAAGCTCGGGAAGTTAACGTTGAGCTTATAGGTAGACGACAATGTATGTTAAGGCTATCCCTTTCCTTCTTTTGGCATGATCTACATGAAACAAATAAAACAAGCAAACGAGCAAACCTAAAAAAAGACTCTGATCATAGAAGTACTAGGGATGACTATACTCTTAGCTTCCTATGTTTATTTTATCGCATCTTATGTTCATTGATTCCAGGATTTACATATGTTAATCATGTTAGCTCCATAATGCTACTTGGAGGTGTTACGACCTTATGTCGCTCCAAGAAACTCAAAATGATGAACTTACGAGTCTCTCATGCATTTATATGTATATGTATATGTATACATTATTTTTCACACCGAGCCACGCTATAGTCGGCCGGGTACGGGACGTAAATCTACAACCACTAATCAGTTGGGTATTCATACCGAGTCCCATCGTGGCCAGGTAACATCACACCGAGTCCGATTGTGGCCTAGTAGTTTCACACCGAGTCCTGATAAGGCCGGGTAGTGTGTGTGTGTATATATATATATATATATATATATATGAAAGTATGATTTTAAAGAAAGCATGCATAGCATACTGATTTTAAAGAAAGCATGCTTAACATATGCCCTCAGAGGCATTCAAACGAACAGGTTGACGTTCTTATCTCATATTACTTCCATGTATCTCATATTCTGTTTTTCATGCCTTACATACTTGGTACATTATACGTACTGACTCCCCTATTGCCTGGGGGACTGCGTTTCATGCCCGTAGGTCTTGAGATACAGGTTGGTTATTTGCCCAGTAGGATCTCATCCCAATGGCCAGTGTATTGCACTCCACTCACTTCGGAGTTGCTATGAGTTAGCATATTTATATTTATACATATGTACGGGTATGGCGGGGCCCTGTCCCAACCACGTTATGTTGTGTACTCTAGTACAGGCTTGTAGATAGTTATGTGTAGTCAGTTGATGTATGATCTTGTTGTACAGAGATATATAGCAGCCTTGTCGGCTCACACATAATTTCAGCAGGTTTACATAGTTATGCCTTTATAGACCATCGTATGTCAGATACGCTCTTCTATGAGTCAGTAGATTATCATATGTCGGCCCACCTATGTTTACGTTTATGTTACATGTGTATGTCAGGTGGTGCTTGACTAAGTATGGTCAGGTGCACATGATGGCCCTCCAGTTTGGGTCGTGATAGAGTCATAACCTAAGTGATGCTTCTATACTACCAGTCTAACAGGTTTCCAAAAAACAATCAAGAAAATTAGAAAAATCAACTCAAACAAACCACAATAACAACCAACGAGATATAATAAATGATATGATATGGAATGCGAGATGCAATACGCAAGGCCTATAATCATCTCCCGGTACACACACGAACGACATTAATGAATCCTGACCCATGGAGGACTCGCGAGGTCCATATACCAATCTGGCATTCTTAGATCTCCTATATCACATCGGGTCTTAGCCATTTTAGGCTTCCAAATCACAACACTCGCCTTTTTTGGGCCTCGGTGCAATTACCTGTCATGTAGTCTATCCGTCTCAAAATAGGATCATCACTCCGTCTGGAACCATTTCCCATGGGACCTTTCACTAGTAACGTTAATGCATATGAGATGCCACAATAAGCATGAATAGAGCCTTCAACAAGATAAGCAACCAATGCTAGGTAATAAAGAATCAATCTTTAGCTCTTTTGCACTTTTAGACGAGTATTAAGAGTGATAAGAAACACATAATCACAAACAAGACGTGTAATAAACACATAAGCATGTATATAAGGGAACTCATATCCCAATCACAGACACTATCATCTACGCTACCAGCTAATACCCAAAGCATGGCATTCAGACCTGACTATACAATTAAAAGTGCACAAATACCCTTTACATGAATTACTAGTATTCGATATAAGTGCTCGTTACCTCACAGGTACAGGAACCCCACACATTAACCCATTTTCCCCTCTATTAGTTAAATTTTAACCACCGATAATGTTTAAGCTAAGGTATACAGTCTCAACATGCCTGGTAAGAAGTCCAAAAATCACAGTAGAGCCTTGCCCTTTCTTAAAGCCTCCGAACGATCCCAATCTGTTTAAACACGGATCAAGCATAAGAATACGAGTCAATTAACACTCATAATGCCTCATAAGAAATTCGGGTCTAGAAAGCCAACCCAAAACCCCATTCTAAACCCCCAAATTTCAATCAAAAATTTCGTTGGAAGAACGGGCTTAAGAAGGTATAATTATAAATCTAGGAAGTCATACGAGTCTAATGATACCCATATAAGCATGCTTCAATTCCGAACCGAAAATAGGATTCAGAGCCACGAATGGCAAAATAGAAAATTCAGTCCAAAATTAGTTTACCCAAGACATATATAGTCTATATACCAAAAATGAATGAAATGTATCCACAAGTTCAGGCTTAATTAAAAAAAGTCTAAGTTTAAGCCTAGGGTTCATGAATCCCCTTTTTGCCCAATCTAAAACATGATTCCTAGAATGAAAACCCATACTAATCCATGGAATAAACATAAAACAATGGTTAGATTCTTACCCCGAAGGATGTATTGTCACAACCCAACCCCGTAGGCCGTGACTAGTGCCCGAGCTGGGCACCCGTACATACCCAATAACCGGAATCAGCATACAGATACTTACACACATACAAAGATCATACGTAGTCTACAAATTGTCGCGTGGACAAGCATATATATATATCACGAAGCGACGAGGCTATCATATAGCACGGCGTCCCAAAATATATATACAAACGCGGCGGCGGGGCGCGCGGCGGGGTGGGACCGCCCAAAACATAAAACATGCGAACACATCTAAACAGTAATATACACAACCCACATATGTGTCTACAGACCTATAAACAGAACAACAGAATCATATGACGGGACAGGGCCCCGCCGTACCCCTGAATAGACATATGTATATATACAACGGAAGAATATGTACCAAAATATGGGCTCCGAGAACAAGGGAGCGCTCCCGAATAGCGAGAATAGGTGTCCCTGGGCGGCGGATCACCAAAATGAGAGTCTGTACCTGCGGGCATGAAACGCAGCCCCGGAAGAAAGGGGGTCAGTACGGAATATATACTGAGTATGCAAAGCAAGAAATACAATAAACAGAATCATAATCGAAACAGAAGTACAGAAAATAAGTGCAATATCCAGAATACCAAAATGTTTACTTTTAAAATACAAATCATGCATGGGGCTCAGGGAATATGGTCGCCCACCCATCATTGGCGCCATAACACAGCATAACACCAGAAGATTTCATATCTCCAAAACCCGACATATCCCGTAACTTATCACTCACGCCACATAACACATCATAACACCGAATATAAATGGAACCCGGCCACCAGCAAGCGAGGGACTCGGCGA